>NW_010972468.1:1618472-2053804 GCF_000737465.1 Haliaeetus leucocephalus | reverse complement strand
GTTCTTAATGTTCTTATCTTGACATATCTTTTCTGTCCATACTTATTTTTTCTTTGTTCCTTGGCGTGTAGCCTTAATACTCAAACTGTCTGCAATGCCTGTTTAATCTCAGGTTACCTACTGATCTCCCATGGTTATTTTAGCTTGATCTTCACTACTGCTATGGACATAGCTCTACAAATGAGCGTTAATTATGTTTGAGGAGTTAATCCTAGTTTTGTTGTTAATAGGAATGATAAGGATGTCATATAGTGATATAATTCTGGCACCTTGATGTACCAGTTCTTAAATGTTTTCTGCATTGCAATGATGTATTTGTTTGACTTGGGCATGAATAACTTTTATTATTTAATTATCACTTTTTCAAGGCCATCCATAATTCGAAAAATGAAATTTAAATCCAAATTGTTTTCTTCTAGACTTCAAGGAAATTGGGTTACTTCAGTAGTGTTAAAAGAGAATGTGCACCCACAAAGACATTCATGACTTACTGGTCACATGGTAATTTCCATTGACAATTGCTGTCTGAGGCAGCTCACTTTGTCCATTTTTAATACTTTAGATACACTCTTTATTGCTCATAAATCCATGGTCACAAAGAAAGGGAAGGCTGGTTTCATAACATCACTCTATCATTAACCTCAGTCATGCAAGTACAGTTATCCATTTGTAAAGAACAGTCCCAATCTCGGAAATCTGCACATCTCATCATGCTACCATCAGCTATAGTCGTCTGCACGAGGGTGCCCAATCAACACAAACATAGAAAGCTTTAAGTCTTTATTGAAAAATGGTGACATTAATGTATTAATTAAAGTTAAATTTGAAGAAACTATATATGAAGAAATTTTGATACTTTGAAGAAATAGGTAGGAAATCTAACCCATAGCAAGCAACTTTGGGTTTACTTCATTTTCAGTGGACTGTGGAGAACAACATTCTGGAGTCAAACCGGGCACAGTGTCATGAACCCTCAATTCTCCAGTTCCACCCACAAGACAAATAAATGGGCTTCAATATTCCATAACCCAACAAGAACTGCAACTTACATTAGTTAGGAAAATGTCTACCATATGGAGTTCAGAAAAACTATGTTTTTAAGACTGACCGAACACTGGAATAGTCTGACATTCACAAAACCCCTCAGAATTTTAGCAGAAAATATTCATAGAAAAATTAAGTTCCGATCCTTATAGGAAATGGATAGTTTTCAAAGAATTTAGATACTCATTTCAAATAATTACAGTGCTGAAATGCTAAATATTTATGAAAGCTTCTCTGATCTTGGGACTTCCGCCTCTTAGCTGTATATTATTATAATCTTGTTCCTTACCCTAATAATATGCCTTATAACATTATACCTCCTCTGTATCTCCATGAGAGACCTGTGACAATTTATTTTTCCTGTCTGACTAGTGAATTCCTATCATCATAGTTAAATCTGCAGAGTTAAGAAGCACATGTTAAAAATGAAATATTTATCCCATTGTAATAAATATCTCACCATGCTGTTATAGTCTAGGAATAAAAAAAAGTTGCAACTCATTAAAAAATAATATAACGATAAATATTTCTGTTAAAATATTTACAACTACATGCAATTTTCTGCATCACAGAAGTAACGTAGGCTGCATAGACTGCACAATGTATTCAGTGATATTTTCAGCTTTGCCTAATAAAATAATAACACAATTTATTCTCATTTAAAAATTGAAGTCCAGAGACACAAATACATTTAGAAAACTTTTTCTAATCTAAATCAATGGAAGCAGGTCCCTAAAAGACTTACTGCCTATAATTTAGTATAGATAACAGTACATTTTAGTTATATTTGACATCTGATGTTAACCACTGTACAACATTAATATGCAAGATTGATATAATTTTCCATTTTCGACTCCTTGTGGTGATCTTTATTGAAGACTTAATTTTCCTCTAAAAAATAAATTTGATTAAATGGAGTTGGTAATGTATGAAAATACGTCTTTTGCAATGAAACAAATAGCACATTATTAAAGAAAAAAACACTAAATTAAGCAAAAAAATATTAAAATGACTGTTTAAAGAGAATAATAAAATAAATTTCCTGAATGAAGAATTTTGGGATAACTTCTGAGGCTTTAGGAAGTCAGACTCCAAAAGGAAGGAAGAGGAACAAGACACACTGAATTTCAAAGTTATTTTTTATTCCTGAGCTATTAAAAATAATTGTGTGTGTATATATATATATAAAAAAATATATATAAAAATCCTGGCAAATGTTACTTTCACCTTGACATTGATTACGATCTTTAGAATTATTTCTGATATGGGAAGGAGATTTGATAATAGTCTTGCAACAACACTGTTTAACTCCTACTTTGTACTGCTAAGCATGAGAGATTAATATAAAACAAAGCAAACTCCAAAATTCTCTTAAGGGCATTCACTGTCTATAACACAAAAGCAAAACAATAAAAGAGGCAGTAACAGCAATGTGAGGAAAATTACTATTAAGTGATGACCTAAAACTTGATCTCATTCTTCTGCCAACACCAGTGGAATTGAAAAGACTTTGTCACATTCTCTAGACACATTGACTGTGAATAAAACACATACCTTAGATAACTGAGGAACTGGTCAAGGATTAGACCTGACATGACATAATTGACTTTGAAGGCTTGAAGAGGAATTTAGACCATTGTAGCTAAACAGGAAAACTGTCTGAGTAAATCAGAGTAACAAAATCCTGTCTTAAATGAAAGGTCACTGTTGATAAAGGATACATGTACAACCATTACCTTAAGATTAGTCACCATAAGTGAATTCATAAAATACCTAAACTTTTGAGAAACATATAGTCAGTTGAATTTGAGTTCATTAGGGAAACAAAACCCCCAAGCTCTTGTGGTCTATTTAGATGTTCTATATGGGTCTAATTAGACATTCTGGACTATACAGTCCACAGAATTTTTTTGAGGTCTAAACCCTATGATTGTGTTAGGAGATGTTTTATGCTTTAACAGTGCCAATTTCTCTACACCTATGGTAAAAACATCTCAAGATGACTTTCTTTCAGATGGATTCCCAGCTGCAGATCCATTCTAGAAGCAGCAGCTTACAAACAGTCCTGGGGTAGGTGTGTAAGCACTAGTAAGGAAATGGCCTATACACTCTTCTTCCATGTTTTCTGTTTTCTGCAGTTCAGCATGCAAATCTGGTTTTTTGTAGGTTGGTTGGTTGGTTTGTTTTCAACTGCCTTCTCAGACTTCTAATACTCTCCATTCAGTGGCCGCTGCAATAGTTAGCCTGAAAGGTCCTTGGTTTTCACCAGAACCGGCCCAGCAGACATCGAAATGCTTGAAATGAGACTACCTCACGGACAGACTACAGAAGCCCTGATGTATCACCTGCAACACTGACAAAGAACCATGAAGATGTGTTTTCTGCCTCACGTACATTTGGTGGATGAAAGGGTTTGAGACTGTCTTGCGTACAGGTAACTGTTCCTGCACAAGGGGATTATTTTAGAACTTTTCTGAACCAATATAAACTTGAGTCAAATGCAGCATTAAGCAGAATGATGAAGATGGTATAAGAATCAAGACGACCTTGTATGAAAAAAAATAATCTTCAAAACTGATTTTGATTTTTTACTCCTGCAAAAGCCATCTTCTTCTTCATTACTGTCCAGAAGAAATATTGGACTAGGCCACCTCTGGTTGCAGAAATAGTCTAAAGGGAGAATTTGAAAAAAAAAACCCAAATCAAAACAAAACTATTCAGACTTTTCCCTTAATTTCCCCAAAACTTAGTTCTGAAGGTGTGTGAATAAATATCATCCCTCATGAATGATCCTTTACATAGAAAGTAGTGTTAATCTAATTCAAAAGGAGTGAGACTGGATTCATGTACAAAGGTTTCTTGCTATAGCTTTCCTGTTGCTTCATAAGGGACCTTTTGCTCCCTTTGCTTCTCTTTTTTTGCACACTGTATGTCATTTTTTCTTTTTCCAGTTACTGTTCCACAGGATGATGCCTTTCTTTTGTGCTACAGCACAATGGTTAGAGCACTCAGGATGTGGGAGAACAGGTAAAGAACAAAATACAGTATGTGGCTTAACAACGTGATAATTTATTTGAATGAAGCTTGCCAGAGATTATTATTATTTTATTTAGCTTAAATCCGGTTCCTGTGTCATGAATTAGAACAAAATAAGATTGTCTTTATCTAAAGAAGATATGGCTTTCAGGAATCTTCTCAGGAACAGAACTAACAAAAAATGTGACTTGGAATCAAATAATCTATTTGTAGTCTGTCTGTTTTGTAAATCTCTTAGGAGTCTGAGCCTTGTTGTATTTTCTTTGAAAGCTGCATCGGAAGTGATTAATGCTTAAACATTAACATTGGCTTATAATTGCTAATGCTGTGTCAGAGGAGGTAGAAACTTATTTATAGCCATTTGCAGTTGTACTGTAAGGGTTAAAAAAAATAGCTACAGTTTTCTTTAAAAATTTTAGCTATGCTGGGTTACGTAAATTATCCGCATCATCCTAAGCAAAGATTGCTTTTTTAACTCAATAAATACAATGCAGCATTTTCCAAAGAATCAGCAATTTTCCCTCTTGAGTTGTCTGAAAAAGACTCTGAATTCAGAGACCATCTAGCAAAATCTTGCTTAGCTGTGAAAATAAGCCTGAGGATGCTCTGCCAAGCATTACAACAAACTAGCTAAATCATTGACTATAACCCACAACAGAAAGCCTTCTAAATGGAAGACGATATGGGCTGGAAACCTTTTCCTGACTAGCAAAAATAGCAGCAGGACAGGAACAAATAGATAAAAGAATAGATTTCCAAAAGCCATACTCTATTCCACAGATGAATGAGGGCATCATGTTATTCACTTTCTAATGACATTTTACAACATGCCACTCCAGTTTTATTTCTGAATATTTTATTTATTTTGAAATATTACTTAAACATATACAAATATGACCTAAAATAGCTACTCTACTCTTCAATGGGATATTAATATGTCAATTTAAAAAAAAAAAAAAGAAAGATTTGAAGTTACACAACCATTGCTTTTGCAAGGCATATGTTTGTGGTTTTGTGTTTCAGACCTGACATTTTTTTGATTCATCTGGCATCTAAAGTATAACAATAGAGATAGGCAGGAATCTACATTCACTTTTTTGTTGTTCCCAGCAGTCAAACGGTTTCCCGTGGGCATCTTTATCCTGTTCCTGTTTCACTGAATAAAAAACCCTGGATCTGACCAAAAAGGAGCAAATGCAGGTGGACATGCTTTCTTGTCTCTGACTCTTCTGCTTTCTCTTCCTTGCTGAGATTTCAGTAGAACACTGACAGCCTGTTTACAGAGCAATGAAATCATTAGTTTTGCATTTATCACTATTATTTTTGTACACAGAGACGTGTATAAAATTACCTGGGGAAAAAAAAACCCACTTGACATTCTAACCTCTAAACTCACTAAATCTAGTAGACATGCATAATTTTAAACATTTCTAGCAGTCTTGTTATTTAATGAAACTACATATTGTGTCTAAACTTAAGCCTTATGCTTGTAGGATCTTGATCTAAACACCTGAATATACTTAAATGTACCTAAATAAAGTATGAACCTGTTCATCAGTTCTAACACTCAGCATTGGGGTTTTTATAAGAGAATGTAATTTAAAAAAAAAATAAAAATACTGTTCGCTAGTGTGTGTATTGCAAAGTACTTCATGACGATAAAAAAAAAGAAAAAAAAGTTAGTTCATTTTTACTTCTGATTCTACTAGTCGTATCGAGATTTGAGAAAAATCATGATGCAACCAAAACTCTATTATGCCTCGTTCCAGGGTATTCTGTAGTAAAAGAAAGGAAATCAGTGTTCTCGGCAGACCATAAGTAATTCCAATGAAAGATCCACTAATGTAAAAATGCTTGGAGGCTGGGGAATAAGACTGTGGCAAAGCCTAAGATGCAATGTTCCTTTTCATGACATTTACAGTCACATCCCAGTTTGCATTAAGACCTTCTCTTATGTTATCTTCTCCCCAGAGACAAAATTTGAACATGCTACTTCCACATTTATGCTGCTGCCCATTTTTGAGGAAACAAACACAACACAGCAAGTTGTTTTTTCTTTCTTTTTCTTTCTTTCTTTCTTTCTTTCTCTCTTTCTTTCTTTCTCTTTCTTTCTTTTCTTTCTATTATTTTTGGGTCCCATGAACTCTAATGGAAAAGAAAAACATTTTTAGCTTGAGAAAAGTGTTTGAAGAGTCTGGTTGCTTCCTTCCTTTTTAAAATCTCCTAATTTTTACAGATAACTGTAAAAGCCTCATCCCAGCCTCGCTGAAATGAAGTTTTAATGTCTTCCATTAATTTTGGGGTTGCCCTTTTTTTCTTCTGAATTTTTCTGATTGTAATTTTTTCAGAGTTAACAAAATTAAAGTGAAGAAACAGCAATGCATAAGAACTCTTGATAAAAGGATACATGAAAAGAAATTATAAGACTCAGTTATGTAATCAACACCTATAATAAACTCAAGGACTATCTCAAACTTGTAGCTGCATCACTGGGACTGATAGCATCAGTATCACTGAAGATACTTGATTATATGTCTTGGATTCTTAAAAAACACTGTTTAAAAGCTTTTCTTTTTTTCTTTTTACAGAAGTAGCATCTTGGTCATTGCAAATTATGTCTCTTTTTTTCACCATAACATAGCAGTGGCAAAGGGGTATCTGTTATTAAAGGAAAGATGTATTTGCCCAGGATTAATGATTCTTTAGGCAGCATGACCTGAGCTGCTAGCAATCTAGGAAGGAAATCAAGGAAGAAAAGAAAAGAAAAGAAAGAAAAACATGAAAGTTCAGGCAGCAAAGCGGCATACCTGTAACATTGTTGGAGACAGAGGGAAGAAAGTCACTGCTGTGTTGCATTATGTCAGAGGTCCCTGGTGGCAAAGACCTTGGAAAGGTACCATATGAAAAACTGTGAGGTGAGAAGAATTTCCATCCTTACTCTTCCATAAACAGAGCTACTTCTTGCAGCGAATTACATTATGTCCCCTGTGCAGAGGGAGGATTGGCAACATCTGAGGCGAAACAATTGTCATCAAGCAAATGAGTGATGCAAAATGGGAGAATGTCATTAGTGTTCCAGTAGGAAGCATGTCCACGTTTTCACCATTTCTCCTGAGTCATCCACTGTTTCTTGCCTGAGGGGAAAAGGAAGGAACATTGTGCCTCTGCCTCTGAAGCTACTTTTCCTCACTGGGGAATGCCTCTCTCCTTTTCAATCTTTCCAACCACAAATGCTTTATTGAGTGACTCTGGAAAAAACAAACCAATACAAAGAATTCCAGAAGGGCAGGAGCATCTCTTGAGTTTAATGCATACTACTGCAAAAACATCCCCCCCACACCACCACACACCTGCACAGAATAAATACATTCAACATAGAAAACAGAGACTATCAGTATGAATTTCATGGAAGAAAAAAAAAACCAAAAAACGAACAAGATCTCATTTTCTTCCTTTGTTGTGATACCACGATGCTACATGCTGCCAGATCCTTCTCTTAAATTGCTCTCTAGCAGCTAGATGCCCTCCACAAAGCTGTCACCAGAGAAGAATAGCAAACACCAAGGTTGTTTTCGTTTGTTTAAGCTCCTGCTGTGCTGCTTGTCTCTAGTATCAAAGCATTCCTTTTTCAGAACAAATTTCTTTTAACATATTGTTCTCCCTTTCTAAGATTCTGCTTGGTTCACATAACAAAATCTCCACCAAACATTCATTGATTTATTGAAAGAAGTTACATTTGCAAAAAAAACGCTTCTGAGATATAGATTCTCACTCATTTAATCAGAAAGCAAGAGTTGATATATTGGTAACGTATGATCCAAAATCATTATTATTAGCTTTTCTGGACTTTGCTACCATGAACTGATATTGTGGACTATTTCTGTTGCTTCCATAGCAGAATTAGAACTTTAAACCTTCTGGTTCTGAACTTTGAAACAGGTTCTTTTTACCACCTACTTCTACACAGCTTAGTACAATGAGGACAAGTCTCTGAATGTATTTTAAGTTCTGCAAATACATATATATATATTACACTTACACATATATAAAAGCAGTAATGTCAGTATAAATAAGTAGGCAGTGTTCACTGTCAGAGCTAGTGATATTCCTGGCTTCAAGCCCTGTGGACCTTGTGTTTTTTTCAAGTTTTTTCCATTTACGGAATATTAATAAATATGCAACACAAGACAGTATACTAAAGTTACTAATAAGAAGTGAGGTCAACGTTGTTTAAAAACACAGAAAGAATAAGTAATTATTTAATAAGTATTTAATTGCTATATTATGTTCCTTAATATACACTGTGGAATATCAGATACATTAATAAAAAAATGGAACCAGTAAGGAGATATACCCCAGAAAGGAAGCATCACCCTACCCACAGTTTATTTTTCATCTCATAAATGATGTTTATAAAGCAGCACTATTTATTAAAACTGTAGCGAGACCACACTGCATGTTTCAGTCAAAAGTGTCCTTCCTCCCAGAAGCTTCAGGGCAATATATGCCATTGTGTTCTCCTACCCTTATCATTAGTCTTCCCCTTTTTCGATTACGTCTTGCCTACCTTACTCGTGACTGGCTCATCAAGTCAACATGATGAAAATGAATGTTATTAGACCTTCATTTTCACACTGAAATCCCGGAAGGGGAGTTATCCTGCTTACAGCTCTAATTGCTTTAACAGCACATCTTTCAGCCCTTGTTCTTGGGGGTTTGATTCTGCAGCCTTTACTCAGCCTGAGCAATGCTATTCTTCTTAGGAGTCTCATTGATACCCAGGAGCCTTCTCTCACGATTAAGTGCTACTCAGCAGGAGTAAGGATTGTAGAACTGAGCAGTGCGAGGTTATTTCAAAAGGGCAAAGCAACTAGGCGGAGATTCCAGTGAAAAGGAATACAAGCTTTGCTTATCTCACGTTTGCCTTCCATGCAGAGCTATCCCCCCTACCCGCCCCCACCGCCCTTCAACTCCCAAGTCTCTCAAGCACATAATAAACAGAGTTCTAGCAAGTTGGAAACAGCCAATTCAGCTGATGCTGTAGCTGTAGTTCATTTTTAAGCCAATGCACATTATTCAGGATATTTCTATAGAGTAGAAAAAGTACAGCTTCAAGTGGCCGCAAAGGTTCTGGTTTGCTCTCTTCAGATAATTTTGTTGAGGTAGTCTCCATTAAAGTTGTTCATTTAGACAAACGAATGAAAATAATTTATAAAGAATGAAAATAGCATTGCTATATTATTTTATATATAGTGTTTGACTTTTAGAAGGATTTAAGTCAGTCTTCCATCTCCCCTTCAAAGTTTAATAGAATTAGGTATCTAATTCTAATAGCACCAAGCAAGTAAAGGAATCTATGCATATCCATTTGACACAAGGATAAAATTGGTCCTCTCCCATGAATTTTAAAAGCCGTTATATAAACCAGAAAATTGCTGAGAATGGTTCCTCTAATAAATAAAATATCTTTAGCAGGAAAAATAATCTGTAACAGAAAGAGATAAAGGTGAGAAAGCAGCATGATACAGACCCATACTCAAATACCAGGTGCAACACAGCAGTGTTAGTGGATTGTTTTCCCAGTCACAGGAAAATAAAGGTATTTTGATGTAGAAAGAGTACTTCCCTAACAGAACTGTATGGCTTCCCCTCTCATCACAAGCTCCCTTACCTTTGCAGAGCACTGCACTCTGTCAGCTTCCTATATTCAGAAATTCACAAATCCATGTCCTGATGTCCAGAATTGTTCCCCAAATTGCAACGTCAGGGACATCTCAACATCAAGAAAAAGAACTGAATGTTAGAAACACTGCTTTATTGACTAATTAACACAAACCATATTTCGCAGACAGTCCATGATTTTCAGGTGAATTTCAGTAAGCTTAGCTAAAATAAAATCCTAAAAATACAGTGACTATTTGTTTCCTTCGTCAGAAGAGACTTTACACTTACATTAAAAATACAGATCACAAAATAAAATATATAATCTGATAGGGTTTAGCACACAGCATTGCAATATTACATAAAATGACAAAATATCATAAATACTCATAGACACATACAATTATAAGCTCATTTGAATTCTGCATTGTTTTGAAGAAGACAACATAAGCAAAAAATGTCTGAGCTAATGCCTACTGAAATCAATGGAGAGATGCAGTGGATGTTGTGAAGATACATTATATATTGGCATATATAAGGTATACCAATTATTATTATTATCTAGCTCTCTGAATTATTATCTAGCTCTCTGAAAATGCTTAGGCATATTTTATGCTTCCTTCTTTGAGCTCAGATCAGAGGATAACTGTCTACTACAATCCAGAGCCTAATTCTTTGCCTCAAAACATCATAACTCAAACCGCTTAGCTCAATAGGTGTTTGATTCCGTTTCTGAAATTCCCCAAGGGATTATGAACCGGCAGTGTTTTCTAAACTTGCACGGCACAGACTATAAAGACCACTAGTGAAGTTGATCATGTTTTTCTTCCTACGTTGTTTTTGTAATGAGGAGCTGTGGATACTTCATACCATTTTGGGTGTTCAATCACAAAAGCTCATTGTAGATCTCTTATCCAGAGCAGATGTTTATGTCTTCTACAGGAAAAGCCTATGTAAAAGTCACCCGTTTTGGTTTTTTTTCAGTGCTGGTGGCCTGACTCCTTTCCAAAAACTTATATTTTGTCTACCGGCAGCAAGAACAATGTCTTCTGCATAGATTTGGGGTTTTTTTTTGTTTGTTTTTCAGATACAGATACCTGAGGCAGTCATATCTCAATCAAGGAAAGGTTTCTTGGCATCCGTTGTTACTTTCATGTTCATAACATTCTGGGTTACTCACATTTTGTTCTTTGAATTAGTCTGCTTACTAACAATTATATTTGTTATGCGATTTTTTGTTTGTTTCCGTGTTCTTCCTTCTGACGTTATGGGCCTTGCAATGTTGCAAAGCTTTAGCAGAATCACACTTCTGTACAGGATTTCTAATAAGGCTTCCTTAATTAATTTTGCATGATCCTGTGTGCCTTTTGATACTGTAAAGCCTCTCTTTTCCAAAATCTATTTAATTTTTTTTGATCTTTCAAGATCTCTCAATTTAAATTTCTCCTACATGGTTGAAGCTTTTACGATGTTTCTGTAATTAGTCAATTAAATTACAATGTAAGTCATTCATCTCCTATTCTCCAGCAGTCTCAGCTTTGTTCAGCACCAGAATATGAAACAGATATATAAAAATACAACCTTTGTTTAGAGTTCTTTTTTGATTTATAATCAGAAATCAGGTACTATATTTCTAATTAGGTTCTTAGAAATTCTTGTGACCATTCATTTCTCATAACTCACATGAGCTGGATTTATCTTTCATAGTAAGATAGTAAGCCCTCTTAGTATTGGATATTCAACATAGATACATTTAGACTGAAATTTGCAGCAGTGCCCAGCTTTTAGCTCCCCACTGGAAGAAATGGAAGTTTGATCATGGGCTCCAATTTTGAGTGAATGTTGAAGCTGCTACCTGAAATGTTTCACCTGCTTCTTTAATATAACCTTTCAAGTACAATTTGTGGCTTTGTTCACTATCTACTAAGTATATTAATTAATCAGCATTTTATGAACCTAACACTTTGTGGGTTTTGTTGCTTAGCAACAGAACTTCCTCCAACAAGGGGCTATATCTAGAGTCCTTTAAAGAGATTTCATCTTCCATGGCATTTTTAAATTCGGTTAATCCCTTACTTTTAGAAAACAATGCGTTTCTAATTTAAAAGGATAGATTCTTTTATTTATTTTTTTACTTCCATTTTAAATAATAAAATGACACTTAGTAGTGACTATAGCTGCATTAACATATTATGCATGGTAAATACGTACAATAAAATCCAAACACCAGTAATCACATCAGCCAAATGTCGGCTGTTCTTTTCATTGCTGTGGGAAACATGCTCTCAGTCTTTCCAAAATTCCTATCAAATCTGTATTAATTTCCTCCATCTCTGGACACAAGCAATAGAGTACTAAATTATACTTCTCTGTAAACTAAATTCCAAAATCAAGAACAGGACCTTTGTCATTTAAAGACATTTTAAGTTCTAATTGTTGTTAAAATAGATGTTTCTCAGTCCGTGAACTCTTCTGTGGCACAAATAACATCTCTGTTTGGTGCATCAAGGGTTCAGTTTTAATTCCACTGTTATGCATAACATTATTAGACTTAATATTAGTTTCTCTATTTTATAAGTCTCATCAGCTTAAAGCTAAATTTATCCCCAGTAATGCAGACAGCAGTTTCAGAAGGTACCTTCTAATTTTTCATCCTTTGCAAGGAGTGTACACATTTAACAAATCTTTGGTCTGATTCTTGGAAATGTTGTATATCCACTTTATGTCTGCACCAGATGTCCAGGACTGGAATTATGCCTGTGTCAATTTAGGAGTAGTTATAAAATCAACAGTGTTAGCTCTTTACAGTAAGGTAAAGAGGCCATATAGTAGATGAGAATAAAATCAAGAAAATGCAATTTACTCATTTTTAGCTTAGCCAGTACAGTCTTACCATTTTTAAACACTTGATTCATAACACCAAGTATGTCAACTTACCCATTTTTATATACATTTACACCATCATACAAAGGATTTTTTTGGAGAGAAAAGTTAGGATGCATAATGCAGTCATTTGGATTCTCTGCTAATGAAGTTAGCCTTTGACAGGTGCTAAATAAACAAATATATTCTATGTGTACATTTATGAACTATAATTTTTTAGTTTTTTAATATGACTAGGATTTCACAATGGTGAAAGCTATGTCCTCTGATACATATGTGCCGCTACTTTTCAATGGTTTACTGCATGTGGCTATTTGAATAATGATGTGATCCTGTCCTTTCTCTTTTCACATTATGTGGAATGATTCCATAAACACAATCTTTCACATCTGTGGAGTGCGTCCTTATAAGAAAATCAAATAGGAATATTGAGGGATACAGCTGTTTCCAGGAAAGTACCCCATCTGATAGGCATTCTCTAAAAATCTGTGTGAGACACAACTTTAAAGTTGATAGGGTCTTTTCTAGTACTGTGCATGCTTGATATGTGCTGCATAATGTACTTACACGAGCACTAAACAAAAGTTTGGATTACAGCAGTTACTTTTACAGACAGCTTTTGAGAAGGTTTTTGTTTTGTTTTGTTTTGTTTTCCCTTTGGAGTGGCTGAATTTTGTTCTTATTTTTGATACAGATGAAACGATGGAACAAGGAGAGAACAAAGTTACATTGAAATGAAATATGACTCAAAAATCCTTTGTAATTCTTTCTTTTGGTATTGCTCCTCCTTCAGATGCTCATTGTCTCTGTTCTTCACACTTTGTCTTTGGTCAGAACATTGTGAAAGATCGAAAGAACAAAGGATAAGTCTTAATGTTTTTTCCCTGTTTCACTTGAACAAGCTTGTTCCTCTCAGCTATTCAGCTAATGTCACAGGGAAAAGTCCTGAGGCCTAACTCTCAGCCACATGACATTAATATAGAAAAAACTTCTTGCTAACTGAATGTATTGCATGGGGATGATAAAGAATAATGTGTCTGTCTGCAGTTTTTTCCATGTTGTTCTGTGGAATAACTGCTAAGGAGAAAGAACTTGTGAATGTAGTTTTGTTTTGCCTTTTTTTTTTTCTGACAAAACAGCTACAAGTGTTGTGCCATTTTTCAAATAATTCTTTTTGCATCGTAACATCAGCACTGCATAAGGTTTCTTAAAATGTTAATAGGGAATAAATAAATTTGTGTTAATGATTTTTTTTACAAAACTCCAAAAATATTTAAAGCTTTCAATCACTGCAACACAGTGATCTGTTGAAAAACTATTTTTCACATAGAAAAGAAGAAAAAAATGCAGGATCTCATTCAGTTTTTGTGGCTTGGAGTAGATATCTCAAAATTTTGATTGCATATATGTAGAAATGCAATCAGTTATCTGGAGGTGGAAGTTTGGTCAGACTAAAACTATAGAACTAACAGTGTCAAATAGACTTTATTACTGGACCAAGCCATCATAATCATGGAGGTCTCTGTTGTCTCTAAAGTAAATGTTATGAGCCTCCTACTGCTGACACAGTGGCATTCCACATCATTCTATAGACCTACTAACTGCAGTTACCCAGTCTGGGAACCGGCTAGAATCTGTCTGCCTTGAGGCACAGAGAGAAAAGCCCGCATCTGCCTGCAAAATGACATGTAGATTTTCCTAAAGAAACGCTAACATTCAGGGAAGAATTAGCAGAATATTGAGAAAAGGAAGAATTTTCAGGAGTTAGTCATGAAGGTATTTAAGACAAGTTTTGCTGATTTGCATTTAGGAAATTAAAATAGTGCTCTTTACACACTGCCAGAATGAGGCTGAGTGTATTATAAGATAATTATTAGCACAGTGTATCCTCATCATTGTGCAACATGTTAGTTTTTTTTCAATTTTCAAAAATACTGAACCCTAAATTGCTTCAGTTGAAGCTATGGCAATCTTTTAAAGGTCAACACCTTTTGAAATATATCCATGTATTAAGAGACCTAAACATAGATTTTAAGTCTAATGTCATATTTAAAGGTATCTTAGACTGCTGTTTGTTATGAGAGACTCTGCTCAGCTGACTGAACTTAGACTTCTGGTGCCATTTCAACAGTGCTAGTGTACCAAAGATACCCAGAGAGGAAATGACACATGAAACATCCATGCATCTAGAGAACAGTCAGGGTACCCCTAGGCATTTCAAATGACAATAGATGCCCATGTGAAACTAACTGAATCAAGTCCTATATATTGACTGTAGATCCATTGACTACAGTAAGAGCTCAGAAACAGTACCAAATCTTCCTGTAATATGGAGCTGAATCCCTCTCTAAAAGTGAATATCTGTCAACTTAACTTAAGTTCCTAGAGCCATTTGTGTTGATGTAACATATTTCAGCTGGCTTCGAGCTGCCTTCCAGAAAGGTGTCTCTGAAAGCTCTCCTTCTGTCCCTCTGTGAACGATTTGTATAGTCCAGCAGATTTGATGTGGCACCTGACACTTATGTTTAGGCAACTGAAGTCCACCATGGTTAGACGTTCAAGAGTAAAGAGAATAAAGAGTACAGGAACGAGAGATTTTAGAGTGACTCATTCCATGATAAGAGCTCTTTCATACTGGTAAATCATCCCACCGATGCTAGACACTTGTGTTTCATCAGTGACTACAGACAACCTCCCTTCAGGGGGTCAGAGTTAGATGTGATTAGTCCAACTGCAGACTGATTTCTGAGCACCTTTCATCCATTCCATTGATGGCCAAGCAGACAGGTCCTTTTCAAAATTTCATGACACGTTCATCTGCTTCTGCAATCATCCATTCACTCTGAAATATCTGACAATTAGCTGTTAGATTCTGTTTTTAATAGTCTTAGTCAGGATGAATACACTGTCCTAAACAGAAAGAAGATCTCAAAAATAAATTTAGGTTCATAGAAAAAAAAGGGTAAAGTGTAAAAGCAGTAGCAAGTGCAATGAATCTTTTAAAGTGCTATTTTGAGTTATTGTGATATTTATGGAAGCCAGAAGCTGAGAAAAAGCTGCCTGTATCTAGAAGCTACCTTATTTTTCTTGTTTATCAAATCCTTATTTCAGTCTCTAGCAAGTTCTGAATTATTGATTTGCACGTTGATAAAATTCACCCTAAAGTGAAAAAATGATGAAAAGAGAAATTTGAATTGTAAATATTTCTATTAAAGTAATTGTTTAGAAAAATGAATAAAAAAACCAACAAAAAACACAGAAATTTAGCATATAGGTAAATCATGCATATTATACAACATAATAGCCTTTCATCTCAATAGCTTCTGTAACACTGAAGAATGAGATGAATACAGAATTCTCAGTTTTTGTGAAGTTATTTGTGTAGAGTTTTAACATTGTTCTTCTGAGATGTATGGAGAAGAGCTGTGAACTACTCTCTTGTTTTTGCCTTATTGACTGACTTTAACTGCTTACAGAAACCTCTTTTTTTCCATACGCCCCTGAAACATTATTCCTTAAACCTAAACTTGTGAATGTGCTGGATACTAAACCTGAATGATTGGGACTTCCCTATTTTGTTGTGTTGATGAAAAAAAAGGTTTGATCAAATGGGCATTGATTTTATATTTTTATTCTTTTCCCCTTCTGTGGTGCTTCAAAACACAAGAATTATCTCTTTCAGATAGACACACAGATAGAAAAACTCTACCCACACCATAAAGACACACTATGTTATCTTCTTTCACCTTTTATTTATTAAATGGTGAGATGGGTAGTGATTTTAATTTAAATAATTTCATTCAAGAAAAATCTGCTGAAAGATATATCCAAGGACACCTTCTCTGGCCTAGGAAGTCTCTGGCATATAAACCACTATAAGCTCTAAGAAAATGTTTATTATGTTCTTGCAGTGGGTTCTTCAGAACTCTTCACTGGTGGTTTCTGCACGTCAGACACCAGACAGGTCTTTTCTCTAATGTAATACAGTTTTAATGACATTAACATAATGACCTAATAATATACTGCAGATCTTTTCTACAAATTTTCTCAATTTTAAGGCAAAGAAGAAATTCTGAAATCCACAGCAACACCGGGATATTCTGGCTTACACAGCAGGCTGTTAAAAAAAAAGGTTTTAAAACATGTTTTAGACTTTGCACATTGCTTTACTTGAATGCATGTCACCAGATAAAATGAGAGAATTACAGTTTATGATGACAGCCAGTGTTTCTTTTCTATGTTTTAGTTGATAAGACTGTAGAAGGACATTTCCTGTGCTTCCCTCTCACATTCAAATTTATTCTTCTTTCCTGTCATTCATCTAACAAGGTGTCTGCACAGTAGAGAAACTATGATGGAACAAACATGGTCTTTCCTCAAAAGGATGCTCAGGCATCATTTGTAACTCATCCAACATGTAAATAAATGTACAAAAGTATAAATCAAATTATTTTTGATGATGGAGTGGTACAGCTAATCTTGTGACATTTTCTTTGTTAAAAAAAATAAAAAAATAAAATTAAAAGGGGTAAAGTCAACACCTTAAGGTAGGCTGACTGGATGATTAATTCATAGAAGAACATTTAAAACTATTATTACACAAGTTGATAAATTCATTGCATCCTTTTGTTGTTGTTGTTTATTATAAAGGCTATGCAGAAATTGGATAGCATTGATAGAACTGCGAAGACCAGTAAACATATGGATATGCACAAACACAGGCATAGAAACCTGGACTTGAGTATTCCTTTATGAACTGTTTATAACACTACTCATATTATATTAGAAGAGACTTCAGTGGCTCCTTGGGATTTTCCATTGACCATTCCATCCATCCATAACAATCTACAGGACCAAAACAATATCTAACGGAAAATCTAAAAGCCTTTGATAGTTTAAAAATGTTTTAGCTTTGTCAACAAGCCACAAATAACATTTTCATCCAGGCAGGCCCAACCTCTTATGGATCTCCAAAGAACTGTTCTAACTGCTCCCTTCATCCTGGAACCGGCAAAAGTGAAGCTATTCATCTGATACAGGATGTGATACTTAGAAAGACTTTATTGTGCCCTTATTTTCTTTAATGTTCAGGCAGACAGAACTAAAATATAAAGACTTTACGGATTATTTTCAGAGAGATTGTAGGAATGAACCATCTGGCATTTCTTTTACCACAATTAGGTGCTTTTCCTGCACTCAGCTCTTTTCTGCCTAAACTACTAGAAGTCACTATGAGCTCCTGATGCTGAAAAAATAATAAAATTTTGGCTAGACCACTTTTTATTGACACTAAACAAAAAATAATAATAAAAAAGAGTTAAAAGATCTTCATGTCTCTCTGTTTATCAATATTCTATCTAAATTTACTAGAAATTGTCATTCCCAAAAACAGTGCCAGTTTTTTTTTTTTTTTGCTATTTTTATGATGAGTACTTAACTGTTTGTTTAGAAGCTAGCCATCACTTAATTTAAAAAGTTTTCCTTTTTCTTAGATACATATTTTTAGGAGATTTTCCAGTGTCAGATTCAAGTATTAGTGCAGTAAACTAGTAAATTTTCAACATGAAAGACACAGCCGTACAACTGTAGCCTAAATTCTCCTAGTTTCCGATGACACCATGAGTTGAGAACTACTACTTTTGGCCTTCAGATTTCAGTTCATTACCATGTTGCTTGGAGTAATTTTTTTAGATCTAGCTGTTTCTCTTTCCTATAGTATATAGTTATTTTACATATTTCTCAAACTCTTTTGAAAGGAAAGTGATGTAGATTTCTATATTGTAGCATTTTAAGACTTAATGTATAGGTTGATCTTTTTTTATTCAGAAGTATGAATTCCTTTTAATTTCTGTAAATCACTGACTTGTCTTCCCATGAAAGGACTGCATGAATATTTTATAAAGCAATCTATTTTTCTTAATTTGTTATTTCAAGATGTTTATAGGTGTTCTCATTTCTTCATACAAGAAAAACAGAACAAGAGACAATTTTCCCCTGTATTTTATAGTGGGAGTCTCATTGCAATATATCTGGTGCCTTCAGACATATAATGTTGCACAAATGTGATTGTGCTTGTCTGCCTCAGTAAAATGTGCAGGGACTACCAAGGAAAACAACCTTCCGAAAACTACTCAGCAGCCATATCTGGGAAAATGCAGACTAAATAACCCCTCACTTCTGTGGTTTGCCAAACTGAAGTAAAATAATATATTCTTTTAGATATCTGTTCTTGAAGAAGGTTGACTTCGATGACAAATCTGGTGTTGAGTCAGCACCTGAAACGTGCTGTTTAGCTATGTGCACTAAGGTTATTTGACAATGTTCATAGGTTTGATATGGGTAATTTATTTTCTGTCTGGTGAGTACAAGCCAGAACTACCAGCACACTGGTTGCTTCAACCTTTTCAACTTGCAATGCAGATACAGAACTTTCAAGGAAGGGCAGATGATCCATTCCTTGTTCTTCTGCATTATCAGAGCAGTACAGAAGTATTGGTGCATTAGGCTCAACTTTCCGTGCCTGCACAAAATGTTAGAAACAGGCATGTCATAGGTAAAATCCTGAGCTATAATTCTGTAGCCATGTAATATGGTATTGCCAGTCTGGTAACAGGCCATAAGCTCTTTACTGGGTTAGTAAGGTCTCAGGACTGTCGCTTGTCAGGCCTGCTCTGTCTGAATTTGTCTTGACCAAGAATCGTTTTTAGTCAGAAGTAATTATTACAGAGAGAGGAAGAAGACATCTACACAGAAAAAAGTTTCAGTATGAATAATAATGCAGTTAAAATTGCTATACCACACTCCTTAGGTTATACTCCTTTTCCTGGATCACTCTTCCCATGCCTTCAAGTACTGGTGCAGAAAGGCGCAAATTTTCTACAAGTCCTGGTGTCGCATTCTGGGCCATTTCAAGTGGTATGAGAATGCTATCTTCAGGCAACCACATATTGCCCACAAAATCATTTTAGGCATTGTAGACACCTAAATGGAGTGTGTTCCTCAACTTCATCGTCCACTGCAAAGGGGCATAGGACACCATCACTCCTGAGTTGTTACCTGCTAACCTCATGTAGATGTCTTGGATACCCTACAGCGTCTCAGATGGCACTCAGGTTGAGTCTTATCTCCATGGACTATAGCAGGAGCTTAAACACATCTGTAGACACCTACAGGAAGATTTCAACATATTATTATATGTTAATAATAATTAATCTAAAATAGAATTCCATCATTATAGAAAAATGAATAAAAGCAAATGGAATCTACTTTAGAGTGAAGATGTGCTCAAAAAAAATATAAAATCTCTTCAATTAAGATACGGGCAACCTCAAATCAAATCCACTTTCTGAAGCAGACTGAAGCAAAGGCCTGAATCTGTGTTTCCTATTTTCTAGAAACCATTTTTTTAAGCACTTGCCTAACTAGTTAAAGTGGTACTTTTTCCTTTTTTTTTTAAACTGAACCAATTAGTCAAATTTAGCATAGATTTGTCAATGAATCTAGCTTTACCCAAACTGATTTATAATTTGGGAGCCTTTTGTCAAACACATTATGTGTTAAAATAGAAGCAGAGATAACTAACTTTCCCTGTCCTAATTAAAATAACTGCACCACAGTTCCTTTTAGGATTAGTTCTCTAGGTGCCATTTTGTGAAATACTGTGATACTTTAACTCTCTCAGTGATTATATTTACACTGTATTAGCTGTCATCTTACTTTTCAAATGTGATTGCACTTGCCACATCTTTAACCCTTAGCATTGTTACAGAGCATGCTATATCAGGTTTGCAAGGAGGAAATAATCTTTTTCTTTTTCCTTTCTTCTTTTTTTTTTTTCACCTTTTTTGCCCCTTTTTACTTATTTGAAAAGGAAAGGATTAATAATGCATGGGAATTAATACTTTCTATTTCATTATACCAGAGGGTTTATGTAGAGAAGAAAGCAAATGTCATACATACAATCTGTAACATCCGACACATTGCGCCAAACTCATTCACATTACTTACCATATCATATGTCAAATAGGGCTAGGATATTTATTGATAACCAGCTTAATTGCTTATCACTCAGCAAAGTCAATCAAGACACAATTTAATCTTTTAATTATCACTTAGGCACACCATCCTGACACAAAGTATTCACAATACATACCTAACTAATCACATTGCATACAAAGGTAGTAATTTAGAGTTTTGCCACGTATTTCATTACCGTGTATTTGCCAAGATATTAGTTGTTATTCGGGTGTTGTCACCTGTCACTCAGTGAAAACGCTTGGCTGGCATTATACAACATCATTGATCTTACCTAGTGTGAAGGAGGTGACATAGCTTATGGCTTCTTCAATCATTTCCTGAATGTAAAAACTTTGCCAGGTTGCTTTAGATGTCTAGGACATCAAGCGATAGCTGACAACTCTTTTTTGGAAAGCTAGGATATTAATTCCTACCAAGACATTAACAGCAAAAGAAGGAAGAATTTTCCTGTTATAATAGCATACCCGGTATTTTCCAAGGGTGAAAAAGTAAGACTACGTCCTGCACATGGGTCAGGGAAATTTCAAGCACAAATACAGGCTGGGCCATGAGTGGATTGGGAGCAGCACTGCAGAGAAGGACTTGGGGGTATTAGTGGATGAAAAACTGAATATGACCCAGCAATGTGCGCTCACAGCCCCAAAAGCCAGTGGTATCCTGGGCTGCATCAAAAGCGGCATGACCAGCAGGTCAAGGGAAGTGATTGTCCCCTTCTACTCTGCTTTCATGGGACCTCACCTGGAGTACTGTGTTCAGCTCTGGAACCCCCAACACCAGAGGGACATGGACCCATTGAGGCAAGTCCAGAGGAGGGCCACAAAGATGATCAGAGGGCTGGAGCACCTGTCCTATGAAGACAGGCTGAGAGAGTTGGGGTTGTTCAGCCCGGAGAAGAGAAGGCTCCAGGGACAACTTATAGCAGCCTGCCAGTACCTAAAGGGGGCCTACAGGAAAGATGGGGAGGGACTTTTTACAAGGGCTTGTAGTGACAGGACAAGGGGTAATGGTTTTAAACTGAAAGAGGGTAGATTTAGGTTAGATACTAGGAAGTTCTTCACCATGAGGGTGTTGAGGCACTGGCACAGGCTGCCCAGAGAAGCTGTGGCTGCCCCATCCCTGGCAGTGTTCAAGGCCAGGTTGGATGGGGCTTTGAGCAACCTGGTCTAGTGGAAGGTGTCCCTGCCCATGGTAGGGGGGTTGGAACTAGATGTTCTTTAAGGTCCCTTTCAACCCAAACTATTCTATAATTCTACGATTCTATGATTCTATTAAGGGACAAGAGCTGTTTTGTTTTTTTCTTAAACTTCAGTGTTCTGTAAATAGGAAAAATATTGATATAAAATACTTATACCAATGACAATGATGAAATAATTTATATCCTAACAGTACCTAAGGCACATTTTAACAGCAGCTTCTAACAGTACTTCCAAACCTAGCAATTTCTGTAACCTACCTAAAAGGATTCTGAAAATGCTGGCTGAGGAGCACACTGACTCACTAACACTGATTTTCAGTTAGTGTAATAACACTGGGGAAATCTTAGAATGAGAAGAAAGCTGATGTTAGATTAACACTTTAAAAAAGAAATAGTATATCCTGTGTCTGCCAATAAGAAATCAGCCCTGGGCAAAACAATACACTACATTTTATATTTTGTAATTAGTAAAGAAATAAAGCCATATAATTTATTCCACTGAATATTGGCAACTAATTTGCTATCTTTCTTTGATAAGGCTACAAATGTGATATATGAAATGTCATATATTTTGGATTCTATAAGGAATCTCACTCATTGCCAAGCAAATATGGTCACTATGATCTTACCACCATAAGACATGTTAAATAGATTAAGAACTAGCCAACCATAGATCTTGGCTTGGTGCTGTTTGACACTGATAATCAGAGGGGAATGGAGGAGGGGTGAGATTTCACACAGCTTGGTACTAGTGTGGCTGTCTCAGAAAGTTCTGTTCGTTCCCTAATCCAAAAAGAGTTCTGATATGCTGGAGAGTCGGTCTACATATGTGAGGAATCAAAGAGGCACCACACATTAACACACCCATAGTGCTCTGATTTTATCGAAGAAGAAAACTACAGAAAGAACTGACCAAAACCTTTTTTTTTTTTTTCTTTTTTTTCTAGAGGAATACTCTCATTCAGACAGTAAATGATTCTTGAAAGTCCTGTTTAGGAGCTTATAATATCATACTGCTAAATCATGGAAAGCATGGCATCAATAGCAACTACTGTTATTATACATATAATGCAATTGGGCATAAAATTGTTAATTCAGAAAAGACAAAGGTTTTAAATGTCTATAGTGATAACTGTAGGAGATAATTTTCATACAGCACAATTTCACATTTGCTGTGCATTCAGTTACAAAGGATGAAATGCAGAGAAGAGAAGGAGAATAAATTTCTAACATAACCAGGAAAGGGAGAGAGAATATTTGAGGACATGTTATGATAGATGAGAGCCAGAATTCGTGGACCAGATTGTCAAAGAATTCCAGCTTCTTTAGTGAAGAAGAGTGGCCATAAGCCTAAAGAGCCAGTTAAACCAGCATTATGTGTTCTTTGAGTTGTGCCTATGGTGCAGAACAGCCACAGGAGATATAGTAGCTTCATGACTGGATTTGTCCCTGTAGAACTGTGAGGTCTTTATTCTTTATTATAGGAGTTATCAGAGCTAAGTACTGACAAAGGCTACCTCAGTGTATGCCTACATATTACTGATATTTACCTTCCAAATGACCTTATGTAATTGCCTTCTATCCATATATATTCTACAGAAATCACAAAGTTTAATGACTCGTCACTGAGTCTCATTTACACGTCAGAGTGCCAGGTTAGTTGCATATCTCTTTCAATAGTGCACAGAAGGATCTTGCCATTGTTAACTAAAGACTGAATTTAAGCCAATGTAAACAACTCTGTACAAAGTCTAAAAAAGTAAAACTACTTAAAATGCATCTGCTTGAAGGAAATGATCAGTAATGAAGACCTAGATTATTTCAGAAGGCACTTTTCAAGATACACTATTATTACAGTATTGTATTCTCTTCCAAAAGATTTATGTAAGGTATGTGCTTTACATTAACTCTTTAACTACGTTTAAACTCCTTCCTTTTCATCTTCACTCTAGCGCCCAGAATGATTGATTTCTAGGGTGCAAGGAGTATATTTTCAATATATGATTGTTAAAATATCCAAAGAATGATCTGGTTTTCCTTCAATGAAGCAGCTATGTGCTAGGATTTGCTGTCCAAATCATGAGGTAGTTTAGACTCTAGTATCAATGAGGAGTGTATTTCATATGATACATGTATTTCATTCAGCTACAGCCATTGGGCAAAGGAAAAAGTAATAAAAATTCTTTATTAAAATTGTATTTCAAGTTCATCTGTAAATTCTAGCTACTCAAATAGTGAAAGCAGCTTTATGTAAATAAATCATCAATTGTCTTCTCTGATGTTTTTATACTAACCAGAAAATGAAGTTAAAAATATGCAAAGAAGCCAGTAACTCCAGAGTCAAAATACGATCAAACCAGGCATAAATGTCCACCATATTCCAATTTATCCAAAACCTAATAAGAGAAGAACATCATAAATTCCTCAGAACTTAAACCATATATCCTTATCCACCTTATCCAAAGTTACAGGGGTTTCCAAAAGAATTCAATCTCTCTCTCCTTATGAAAACAAACCTCTGAATTTGAAACCTCTTTTTGTAGGGCAGTCCTTGCCCACCGACAGTCCTAGTTTCTTCCTCCTATTACACTTCCAGAATGTGAATGTATATTATTTTTCTCCTCTGACTTTTGAGATACACATATCACTGAGTAGGTTAAATAGAAGTTTTCTCAAATACAGCCAATAATCTAATCTGAAATAAAAATCCTTCAGTGGAATAGCATTCATCTACACCAGGCAAAGGACCAACTCGGAGCACTGGAAGAGGCACAAGGGGTGAGACTGGGATGCAAAAATAAATTTCCAGTGCCACAGGTTCTTCTGACTAGCCTCCAGCTATGGCTCCAAAGGGGTGTAAGTCATTTACACCCTGCTGTATCAGCCATGACCATGCAAAAGTCTCAGATGTCATCAGGTGTATGAAAATCATACCATATGCTAGATAACAGGCGTATATATACATTACCTTAGAAACGTGATGTTTTCTGTATTCCAGGACATCTTGACCTGATTCTGAATGTAATTTGATAAACTGGCTGGGGCTGTATCATCTGTAAGCTTTTCATTCTATGTTATTCTAAGACAGATGGTGGGAGAGAAAGATGTCATACAAGGTTCTAAGAGGTCACAAATATCTCATAGAATTACTGTATCTCTCTATATACACTGCTAAGCTGTAAAATATGAAGCATTCTTGTGGACAGAAGAATACAATTAGTACTAAAATGCTAGATATAATATGCTCTTGAAGTGAAAAACTCTTCAAGCTTTCATTGTGGACATTGGTGTCTTTTATGATTTTATAGTACTTTCTCATTTTATTGTGCTTTTCTCAACAGCTATTGATGGTTAGATGTCTATTAAATATATGTTTGATATGACCAAACAATGAAAATTGAGTTTTATCCTTTTAATGAGGTTTGAAAATACAATCCAAACAGCAAATGTGTAGACAATAGCTGCTGCTATATCACAAAAAAGAAAAAAAAATTACCCCCCATTAAGAACCTTAACTCCTTCACTACTTTCCTTTATTAATTTGTACTTTAAGGAGAAGTAGTCCATGGACAGCAAGATGTACTGGAGGAACTACTGTGTTTTGGCTAGCTGTAATCTCTGTCATTTAATAGGTCTGCTCCGTAATGAAAAAACAGCATTCTCCTTCATGCCAGCTTTTTAATGGAATGATGTGTCAGGAATGTGAGCAACAGAAGAGATGTTTTGCTCCACTCTGACCTTTTACAGTAGCAGTGATGCAGTTAAACCAAATGAAAGCTTGCAGTCCTAATAGCGTAGCTTCAGAGCAGAAATTCTTGCCAAATAGTATCTAATTATCTGCTGAATGTATTTCAGTATAAAAACATGTGTTAAAACCTTACAATTTATGGATTTCTCAGCACAGGAAGAGTAAAGCTGATAGCGAGAACAATGGTAAATCTTCAAATAATATTCCTTGAAAGTGTGATATGGGGAAATCAGTACATGTAACTGCATAACCAAATAAAGCCCTTTGCTTCTATGTTAGAAAAATATTTCATGTTCAGCTGAAAACAACTGAATGAAGGAACAATCTTTTTTCTAAAAATCAGGTGATTTGGAAACACTAAACAAAAATAAAGATTCAAAACATACTAAGAAGTCCACTGTTGTTTTATTGGCTTGATTTTTCCCCTGAAATTGATGCTTTGATTACATCATTAAATATTTAATATATACTGATTAAAAAATTTCCACTTTTATTATTCTATTATGAAATAAGAATGAATATATAAGTAAAACATAAGGCAGGAATGACTCTCTGGGAAAAAAAAACTAAGCCAATTATCATTTACCTCTGATACCAGCCTTCCGTTTCAGAGTGACTTGTCTACTATTTCCGTAATTAGTTCTGTCTACTTTGCCAAAACTAGCCCCAGTGCCCAATAGTATTCTGTGTCAGGCAATATTTTGCATTATTGCAAGAAATAACATTTAAAAAAAAAATTTATTCTGCTGGTGTATTGTATTATTCTTGGCTGAAATGTTACCATTAAAATTATGGGAAAATAACAGCAGGAACAGTTAGCAAAAATTTAATCGGAGAACATGTCCTGAACTCAAACAATAGCACTATCTGCTGTCACTTGCCACGTTTGAAATGCTATGTTGAATGTGACATCATATATTTCTCCCCTCCTTTCCCCCATTAACTGTCAAATCAGGAAGGAAATTGGAACAAATAGAAACAAGTAAGTGCTGTGCAGCATTAGAATTATTTATTTGCTCTCTGGTAGTGCCTACATCTCTCATGTGCAGTTCAGCTATACCAAGGTCCCACAGCCTCTGTCCGTAGTAGTTTATGATCTATTCACCTAGAACCTGCAGACACAAGAAAGAATTACTTATTTAAAGTTTTCTAGGAAACTAAAAAAATCTTATGTTTGGTATGTTACGCAGATTTCCAAGTTCAGGTTCTCTCTCAAGATGTGTCAAAATGACAGATAGATACCATCTGCATAAGACCAAAAATCACTTTTTTTCACAGGAGAGTTCTAACCTACATGCAAGAAGACAGTGCGAGGGGTTGTGTTCTGAATTGCTCTTTCCTTCTAAACAGATTTCTCTGACTCTGTTCCACGTCATTAAAAAGAATTAAGTAGTTATTGTTACAGAGATAAACAGTAAGACAAACATTAAGACGCTTGTTCAGATGGATAAACATCTAATATAGGTTTTACCTCAACTAACTCTAGAGAACCAAAAGATAATTATCCAGTCTACAATACTCACTTTTGGTTAAACTATCAATACAGGCACTATCTGAAGACAGTTACCTTAAATGTCTCTCTTAAAATGGGATGTTGCAACCTCTGAAGGGTCTGTTCCTTTCTACTGATATGACAGGAGTTTTGTTAACTACAGTTCAGACATTAGCTTCAGATAGCTGAGTTAACTGGAATGAAACCTACCTAAAAATACATATCTCTGATATAAGCTGTCTTTATTAACAGCAAATCAAAGAGTCTCATTCTGAGGATTTTTCACTCCTGAATATGTCTTCCAGGGGGAAACTCCATCACGTAGTAGATGTCATTTGAGATACTCCCCAGATAAGACTAATATCCTTATTAGTGTAAAAATCTCACCTTTGACTAAATGATGAACACCTCCCTCTCAATCAATTTTTGTAACATCTCACATCTCTTCCTCTCTCTCCTTTCTTTTCCTTACAAATATGCCTGTAATCTTTTGTGTAAATAAACACCAAAGCCCTTGATTTTTTTTTTTTCTGATTTTCATGAAGAGAATGGTAAATACATATTAAAATAAAACTGTGCTAGGGGTGGGGTCTTCCACCGATTTTATGTTCTTCTGCCATAGTGAACACTTGATTGTTTGCATATGGCGTGATGGAGTACTGCTCTAAGTCCAGAGATGTGGGCTTCCTTTCCTTTTCCCATTTTTCTTCTCCTTTAGCTTTTATAGATACAATACAAAGGTGAAAGGGTGAGATCACATGTAATCCAGATAATGTCTCAATGTTAGAGACTGTGATATGAGCACATGGGCTGCAACTCATACTTACGTTGATCTTAGCATACCATAGGCCACTAATGGCTCTAAAGACAAAACTATGTCAATCCTGTTGGATTTTTTTTTTCTTAAGCCAATTACCTGCAGTTCATCAAGTTAAATGATAGTCTCCATGCTACGGGAAATTATGTCATGCCTCCATGTTGTTTTGGGTTTGTGCGGCAGGGTTTTTCGGTAGTGGGGTCGGGTCGGCAGGGCCGGCTCCTGCGGGAAGCTGCTGGAAGCTTCCCCGGCTGGGAGCCGGACCCGCCTCTGGGAGAACAGATTCCAGAGGGGAAACCTGCCGGGAGTCGGGGGATCGGGATGGGAGAGGAACCCCTGTGCAGATCCCGAGGGCAGGGAGGAAGGAGGGGATGCCCCTGCAGCCCGTGGGGAGACCAGGCGGCAGGCTGTTTCCCCCCAGCCCGCGGAGGGGAGCAGGGGGTGGATGCTCCACAAGATGGCCACCGCTCTGTGGGGAAGCCCGCGCTGGGGCAGTTTGTGACTGAAGATGGCCCCGCGGAAAGGACCCGCACCGGGGGAGTTTGTGAGGAACTGCAGCCCACAGGAAGGACTGACGGTGGAGCAGTTCGTGGAGGACTGTCTCCCGTGGGAAGGACCCTGCGGCAGAGCAGGGGAGGAGTGCGGAGTCCTCCCCCTGAGGAGGAAGGAGCGGCAGAGACAAGGTGTGACGGACTGACCCCAACCCCCATTCCCCGTCCCCCTGCGCCAGGGAGGAGGGAGGGCTGGGGGAAGGTGTGCTCGGGGCTGGGTTTACTTCCCAGTATCCTTGTTTTGGTTTGATTGGTAGTAAATTGATTTTGTTTCTTCCCCAAGTTGAGCCTGTCTTCTGCCCATGACCATAAGTGGTGAGTGATCCCTCCCTGTCCTTGTCTCGACCCACGAGTGTATCTTTATATTTTCTCCTCCTCATCTCACTGCCGGGGGGGGGAGCAAGCGGCTTTGTGGTGCTTTGTTACCAGCTGGGCTTAAACCACAACACATGTGCATGAGATTTTTCATGTCCATGCTAAATGAAAATACTACCATGAAAATGCAAGCTCAACAATGAAGAAATTTTACAAATGCACTGTCCAGCATTCTAAAAAATTAAAGAAATCACCTAGCATAGTCCCAAATCTGCAAAGATTTTAAGCAGTTTTTAGCACTTGTGGACAACATTCAGACACTTAATTTTGAATGCATGTTTGTTAAAGCCTATATTATTACAGTACTGCATAACTGTTCTTTCAGGTTAAGAAAAAAAAAGGTTTATAGCCTTAGGTTATTTGAATATTTAACCTTTCCTTGTGATACTCCCTGCTTCTTCTTTCACAGTGACTTCTATAACAAATTTCAAAGTCAAGCACAAACATAAATATGAAAATCACATTCAAGTCTCCCTTTGATTTTAAACCTATAATCAAGTTGTTGATCATAAATAAGCTAGAAGATAATTCAATTCTTCTGTTTCCTTCTGTCAGTTAAGGAGTCTCTTTTTAAAGATATCCAAGATACAAGGATGACTAAGAACATTGCTTTTTTTAGGTTCAGTTTATGTATTAAAGGTTCTAAAATATAGCCAGATCCTTTAGAGTGCAAAATTGCAATCAATGCAGTGACATTTAATAAATGTTATAATAAATAGCATTAATATATTAAAATCAATAAATATATTCACAGACAATATCTTATGAATTCTTAGGTAGAAGCAACATGGTGGACAGATCAATAACATGACTGAAATTTTCTTATCTAACTTCAGATGGCAAAAATAATTTAGGTAAATCATGTACATCCCCTACAGTCAGTGAAGATAAAGGATACCTACTTGAGAGAAAAATTAATACCACATGTTATAGACTCCTGTATAGGATGGGGGACAATGAATCACCTCTTTCAGTATGTTATTTTTGACTGTTAACTGTAGAAATCCCAGATAGGTAGCTGAAACACTATAGCAATGTTTTTGAAGGTTGTAATTCGGGCTGATGAGCTGGCACCCTCAGACTGCAGGACCGCTTAGGCTGTGGTGCACAAGTAGTACTGAGTGCTATTGTCAAGCTAATAAGCTTTACTGTATGCAGCTAAACTGTTGCTACACTGTGTGGCTATATTTGCTCAGGTCAATAGTGCTCGGGTCAGGTGCTTCACTGAGCAGTGCAGTCATGCCAAGTGTGTCCTACGAGGGCATGTTAGAGAGAGGACATCAAATTGATCAGATAGACCTGAATAACTGTGAGAACAGCATTAAAAAAAAAAAAGAAATGTACACCCTTCGCCCCCAAAAAACCAAAACCAAACCTGACTAAACACAATAGTGTTTCTGATTGCTGGAAGAAATAAATTCTGCAGATATTTTCCAGCCTGCTTGAAAGCTATTGCTTTATTTCATTTCAATCAAAGAGTATTAAACAAATAAAACTATTTAATATTTTAAAAATTGTGTTGTCATATGAATCCTAGGTGTTTTGTATTAAAAAAATGAATCTTGACAATACTTCTGTGATATGCAGAAATCTTTGCTCAACAACAGCACCATTAGAATACAGAGGAAACAGACGTGAGCAAATGCTTTATATTAGGCTACAGAACAATCTAACAATAGTTAGATGTCTCCTTAACTAAGTTAGCTGCCTTTCAGTGGTCATTATGTTGCCCTGGATAGAAAACAAATTCTTCTTTATACTTAGTTGTCTGTACTTTTGACAGCTAAACTTCCATTGCAAACAATGCTCCTTCTTTCCTTCCTTCCTTCCTTCCTTCCTTCGCTCCTTCCCTCCTTCCTTCCTTCTCTCCTTCCCTCCTTCTCTCCTTCCTTCCCTATTTATCCCTATTTGGGACTCTGTTTTCTCTTAAAGTCTTTGCAAATGACTAATCTTCAACTGTTTTCATATTCCTGTATAATTTGTCCTAAGACTTTTACAATCCAATCTCAATGATTTCTGGGAAAACAAAACAAAATAAACCTCATTTTTCTCCCTCTTACATAAAAAAAAGGCCAAGATGAGCTATAAAGCAGAGGGTGAGAGGAGGTGGTATTATAATGGAAAGAGAAATCCATCCTGTTTTAAGAGCCTTGGTATAGCACTATGCAAATCTTATTAGTCTCAGATCAACTATACTAAAAGGTTTTGTTTTGGTGATGTATAAAGGATTTTAGAAGATTGGCACAAATGAAATGAGTCGCAACAGATTTTGGACAAAGTGTACCCACAAAGCCAGATGATCATCTTGATGACTCCTGAACAACTACAAAACATACACAATGAATGGGAGATGGACACTTTATCCACCATGAATGGGTAAAGATTTTTATCTATCTTAATCTAGACAACTATCTAATTTAAACTAATGTTGCTGTGGGTACAGTGGGTAAGTAAGATGGAGTGTAGAAAGAATGAGCTACCAAGTCATCTTTAAAAAGAACCCTGTCTCTGAAGACAATTTTACTCCTTGTTAATATGTGTACAATAGTATCACCCCAAAAGACTATGGGTATGTACAGGTGGGGTATATCTAGCTTCCAGTATGTAGTGTAGCAATAGGCACACTTTATTTGGCTAAACACTACACACTTAGTAACTGCAGTGAACACAGGACAGTAAATGCATATAGAGTTAGTCCATCCTTTTGATTAAAAGAACAGAAGAAACTATCTGATTAGTGCATGCAACAATTTCTTTTTCTAAGCTCAATTAAAATTGGAGTTGTATACTTCTTTTTCTTTAGGTGGCCTAAAGGGCAATACTGTTGTAAGCAACAGCTAGGAATCTTAACTACAGAGACTAGCCTATTTGACCTCACTTTAAACAAGAACATAACACTGTTCATGAAATTGCAACATGGGATACATTCCCACATAAAGCAGTTCTATCTATCAGTTCCCATTCAATTTGAAAACAACACAACAGCAGATCATGACATATAATTTATGTAGGAAATGAGCCAAGTTGTGATTTTGTTAATTTAAGACCATCAGTGGAGTAAGTTTACCCACAGAAATCATCCTAAAGATAATTAATAGATATAAATATAAACAGTATTAATGTGAAGCTGTTCTCCAAGTGTTGAGTGGTTGTTATGGCGGTAACATATTAAACTAAAAATTACTATGAAAGTTACTCAATATTAATTCTAAATCTGCAAAACTATCAAGAGAGTTAGGAAATGAAGATTTTAAAAAAATGATTCAAAGCACCTGCATGTGTTTCATGTGCAAAATTAATTGCCATATTAAATTAGCAGAATGACATTAACATTAAGGGACCATTAGCATCATTCATAATTATTCATTATCTTTAAGTTGAATCATATGTCATTTCCTTGACATACTGTTTTTATTATTAAAAAGGTTAGCTCTGCAAAACTCTAATTATGGGTATAGAGCATATGGAAGATATAATATACATAGTAAGGAAACCTAAAGATGAATATTCTCAAGCAATTCTTCAGTAAAGAATGGAATATTTTCTCTAGAAACTTAATCCAGTTGGAATGAAACCTGAGAGAGAGACAGTAAGTTAGAATACCATATAGTGATGGAAAAATGAAGAAAAAGGATAAGCAATGGCATCAAGGCAATCAGTCACTGTTTTCTATTATAATCCAGATGTTACATTTTTCATTATATTCTTCAAACTAGGGTGTGGCAAATGACTCCAAAGTGCTATTAGGTGTATAGATTAGTTTCAAGAGCTCAATTTCTGATTTTTTCATTGATTTAAATATTTCTGTTGTTCATATGAAGATATTTGCTTCCTTTTGAGACCCTACACATCGGCTGCGCAACCAGTCTGAGGTGTAATTTGATTCTGGATTATTGGCTGACACACACATACAAATATAATTTAACATTTATTCCGGTACAGATTTCCGCTAATATAAACTAGAGGTTGTAGAACCATGAGTTTAATCTTTAGTCAAGTGCTCTGTGACAGATGGATTGGCTGCATGGTCCCAGTTCTCTCCTGACATACCCCTAAGTGGCAATTAGTCTGTGTCTTACATAGCCTCAGCTGTTCTGCACTGGCAATGATAAACAGTAATAAAAGCTCTACTGGCTTCAGTGGAGCCACACCAGCTGAAACTGTGACGCTGTGTTCCCAAACAATTAATATAGTGACAGCTACAGATAAAAGCAAAACCATACATTTTGAAATTGTCTTAAGGTTTTGGGGGAAAAATACAATGAAATAAGAAAAAAAAAAAAAAAAAGTAGGCACCCCTAAACAGCATCACCAATTTCTTCATGTTTATACACGTGCAAATAGGTTTAATGTGTTTAGGAGACTAAGGTGAAGTATTTTCTCCTCCTCCCAACCTACTCACATATACACAAACATCTTTAGATACTTAACACCTAAGTCCTGTCACCCTCCTGGAGACAGCTCTGGCTGTGTCAGAACAGGAATTCCAGAAAAGAGTATCAAACCCTAGCCTAGGAGTTACACGCACATCTTGAAAAGAATGGCAAAACCTGTCTCTTGAGCCATTGCACATTCTTCTGTCTTGGATCTTTTACCTTAAATCTACTCTTTTCACATGTTTCTCTGACAGAGTTAGGCACTATTCTTTGATTATTAGGCACTAATACTAATGCCTTAGTATTTACAGGCATGCACAAAACATAAGAAAGTTGCCAAAACCAATGGATGAACTGTATCTTTCCCAAAATACACAAGTATATCCACAGAGTTCAGCTTTGCATTGAGGGTTGCTTGAAAATCATGTCTTTTCTTATAAGTCTGCTGTTTGTTATTAAAAATGGACCCCAGAACAGCATCTATTATTCAGTTTTTCAATTAAAAAATAATTTCATGGACATCAGTTATCTGGCATAGCTCTTCAGCCCTTTCTCGGTAAAGTCACAAATACTGCAAATATAAGGGCGGCAGTTGCCGCAATTAATTTCTTTTGATTTGACAGCATTCAACAAATAGGTTGTGCTATGTCTGGGTCACCTTCGATGATCTTGTTAAATAAAAAGAAAAAAATCATTATTTTAAGATAGGAAAAGATTGGGTATTGCATCACCTAAGATGATGCACCCAAAGAAAAGTATCATAAAGTAACAAGCTGCAGTCAGCTTGATAGTGGTAGAAAGATAGTGATGGCTTATCATATCGTAGTTTAGCTTCTCAGCCTCCTCTTTCTCCATGTCTTCACCCTCTTTTTCCTCAGCAGCTACTGGAAATTAAGATATTTATCTAACCTCCTCTTTCACAGACATTCTGCAGCAAGCCTACTGTCTGTCATCTCCCCACTTTAACCCTAAAAGTGGACACTTTTTTTACTGCCCATGTAGCCTCACATGTTGTATGCATCTGGGTAAGGGAAACTAGTTATTCCATAATGATCTCTGTCCTGAAATAGCTGGAGTGTTCCTGGTACCCAGAAGTGTGACTCTGAGACAATTCAGTATCTCTCTACTAGAAATCTACTCTCTCCTTACTTGGAGTATCCTCTTTTGGGAGGACAAAAGTACCACTATTAGTTTGGAACAGCAAGCAACACCCATTCAACAAAATCAGTATGTATGCCCCATCACATGCAAAGTCCTATTTCCAGTGAATCCCAAGGGCAGGGACAATGTCGCTTGGTTTTTTCCTTTCCTTTTTCTCTGTAACTGAAACATCTGTCCTTAAATTCATTCCTTTTCAAGTTATGCTGTGCACCACAAGTTAAAAATAGCAAAATGTTAAGTAAGAACTAAAACCGATAAGAATGAATCTTGGATGTTTTTCTTCAGATACCTGGCATTTTTCAGATGAAATCGCACCCAACACATAAATTTTGAACTATCTTGCAATATTTGGATCAATGATTTAAAAAGCTTTCTTTTTTCTTCCTTACTTGTACAATTCACCCCCTTTATTGTGATTGACTCTTCTTCAAAGTATCTCTAGGCATTAAGTAAGCCAAGTGGAGTTGGTGAATTGGAATGGAGTCATTGACTAGAGTCAATTGCCTGCACACAATTATCATCTAAATTACTTTGTAAAATTATTTTACGTGTTTCCTGCTTAAAAGCCCAGTTACTTCTTTATTCTTGACCTTTCTACTATTAGTTTGAACATCCTTTCAGATGATTGACAATAGGTTTTCTAGCTACTGATTTTGTTCGCAGTCAATTTGGCCATTTCATACTTCTGTTTTCTCACCTGCTTGGATTCTGACCAAACAAGATTTCTACAGACCTCCCAACTCATTAACCCTACACCCTTTCTTAGGGAGAAACCACCTCATGTAATCCAACTTCCAAATCTTTAAAAAGAAGTGGAATCAAAGTGGCTTCTTTTGCATAATAATAGCAATAATAATAACAATAACAATAATTATTTATTCTAGGGTGTCACTGATGAGATGACTGTATGACATATTCTGATTTTCATGCTAACTATATCAATTGGCAGCCCATCCCGTTTAATTCTTATTCTAACATTGTCCTGGAGAAAAGTTGTTATTTTTCTCATTTTTTTCTCCATATACTTACAGACAGCTGTGTTTCCCCATCAAATTTTTCTAGACCAAATCTCAAGTATTCTATCATTTCCAGATATGATATACTGTTCATTCCTCCAATAATTTAGTAGTTTTTCTTTACAGATGATCACTTTTGAATTGCTTTTTCCTTGCTAGAAACATGCACAGTATTGTGGCCTGAGTCTTATCACTGCTTTGTTATGGATTTTTTCTCTCTTTTATTTTTTTGGGGAATATATTGACAAGGGAGTCATAAGAAGTATTTATGGACACTTAACTTTTCTTCCCCCAGTAGAATAGCTTTTGTGGTATTTCTCCAAAATAATCTTTGACTTCTTTAGTTTTACTGATATCTTTGCTTTGTTTCTATAAACCTTTGGTGATCTTATTAATAGGGTGATACTTCTCACTATTTTTCTTTTATTTCTGTCTCTCTGACAAGATGGTACATTTCAAATGTGTTCCAGTCCTTACTGTTGTTCTTCTAGGTTTCTGCTGACATTCCACTATCCCTTCACAGAGTAGGTATTAGTACTGCAAGTTCTTCCTTTCAGTTTTCTGAGTTTCTTAGATTAACACAAAGCTGATAATTTCTTGCTGACAACATTCTCTATCTTATTATCACTCCTCAGGATCTCAGCAATGGTGGTGGTTGCTTTCTTCCTGGTGAACATTCTATAAAATCATAGAATCATAGAATCATTTAGGTTGGAAAAGACCTTTAAGATCATTGAGTCCAACTGTTAACCTAACACTGCCAAGTCCACCACTAAACCACGTCCCTAAGCACCACATCTGCACGCCCTTTAAATACCTCCAGGGATGGTGACGCAACCACTTCCCTGGGCAGCCTGTGCCAATGTCTGACAACCTTTCCGGTAAAGAAATTTTTCCTAATATCCAATCTAAACCTCCCCTGAAGCAACTTGAGGCCATTTCCTCTCATCCTTTTGCTAGTTACTTGGGAGAAGAGACCAGCACCCACCTCACTACACCCTCCTTTCAGGTAGTCGTAGAGAGCGATAAGGTCTCCCCTCAGCCTCCTTTTCTCCAGGCTAAACAACCCCAGTTCCCTCAGCCGTTCCTCATAAGACTTGTGCTCTAGACCCTTCACCAGCTTTGTTGCCCTTCTCTGGACACGCTCCAGCATCTCAATGTCTTTCCTTTAGTGAAGGGCCCAAAACTGAACACAGGACTTGAGGTGCGGCCTCACCAGTGCCCAGTACAGGGGAACAATCACCTCCCTGCTCCTGCTGGCCACACTATTTCTGATACAGGCCAGGATGCCGTTGGCCTTCTTGGCCACTGGGGCACACTGCTGGCTCATATTCAGCCGGTTGTTGAGCATCACCCCCATGTCCTTTTCCACCTTTTCCATTTTCTGTTACTGATAATCTCTATGTGCTACTATTCCTTATGCAACAGCTTTTCTCTCATCATAAGTATTAATATCAGGATTGAAAGTTGCCTTCACCACTTTCTCATTCCCAGTCCTTCTTCCATTTTCTAATCTCCATTATCCTGTCTTAATCTCCAAGGACTGAAGACAGTCTAGTGGTCCTTTCCAAGCTCTACTTTTCTATGATTCATCATTGAAACCTCAGTCTTCTTCAGCATCTTTTCAATCTAGACAGACTTCTAATTAATTCTTGAAAGAATTTTTCAGTGTAATGTTTTCCAGCTGAAAAGTTTATTCATGATTTCTCAGGTCTTTCAGCAGTCCTTAGTCATGTAGCACATTTTTTCAGTCTCCAGATTTACTGCAGTGTTCATTTTTCTTAATAAACAGTCAGCAGCCATGCAGTTCTGACTGGCACCTGTGAATTTCAGCCTTCCTTGTTCCAGTTTGGGTGAGCTGCCCTGGCTGTGTCCCCTCCCAACTTCTTGTGCCCCTCCAGCCTTCTTGCTGGCTGGGCATGAGAAGCTGAAAAATCCTTGACTTAGTCTAAACACTACTTAGCAACAACTGAAAACATCAGTGTTATCAACATTCTTCTCATACTGAACACAAAACACAGCACTATACCAGCTACTAGGAAGAAAATTAACTCTATCCCAGCCAAAACGAGCATAGGTGTTGATAACCCACCAGTGTTTTGGCTATTGCTGAGCAGCGCTCACACAGCATCAAGGCTGTCTCCAACATTCCCCCCCTCACCAGTAGGCTGCCAGTGGGCAAGAAGTTGGGAGCTGCTTTGGGACAGCTGACCCAAACTAACCAAAGGGATATTCCAGACCATATGACATCAGCTCAGCAACAAAAGCTAAGAGAAAGGAGGAGGGGGTGGGGCATTTGTTATTAGGACATTTGTCTTCTGGAGAAACTGTTACACATGCTGAAGCCCTCCTTCCCAGGAAGTGGCTGGACATCGCCTGCTGATGGGAAGTAGAGAATAAATCTTTTGTTTTCCTTTGCTTCCACATGTGGTCTTTGCTTTTGCTTTATTAAACTGCCTGTATCTTGACCCACGACGGTTTCTTCCATCTTATTTTCTCCCCTCCCTGTCCTGCTGAGGAGGGGAGTGATAGAGCGGCTTGGTGGGTGCCTGGCGTCAAAGTCAACCCACCACAGTTGTGCAGGAGTCTGTTTGCTCCTCAGGGCTTGATCCCAAGTAAGACATTTGGTTGATTCTAGGCATGTGCTGCTGGTGCTATCTTCCAAGAAACTGGTCCAACAGCTTTTGCATGAGCCATTAATGGAAAGGGCCTGTTACCTGTTACACTATCGTTCATCTTTTTTCTCAGACTCCAGTACCTGAATATATCACTTTCATCTTCCTGTTATCTCAAGAGCTGGCTGCTCTATTCTTATTAATAATCTCCCTTCATCTTTTTCTTCTCCCGCATCTTTCCCTTTGAACTAACATGAGTGAAAATAACCTTACGAAGTCTCTGTGTAAGAAACTCTCAAATCAGTGAGAATTCTGCAGGAATAGAGAATTACCTAATCATCCAAATGTTATTTGGCTGATGTTAAAAAGTCAGCAGGAGGAGCTCACAACATTAATTTTAATCAGTTGTTTAATAATTCTTCAAAACAGTGCCTCTTATATAAAACCTGTTTGCACAAATCCCCTTGGTGTTTGGACACAGCATATATCTGAATATCACTGAACTTGTATTTAAAATTTAACAAATGTGATAGATGTCTCTTGGGGAGGAGCAGCTGGACCTCTGGATGTAAAAGCTGTAAGTCCTTATTGCCTGAACTAAATGACCTAGCTTTCCTAGCTCAAAGGCTAGATTAGATTAAAAAATGATTTGTAGTCCAGTCGCTATGGAGGGACTGACAACCGCACTAATTGTGGACTACGTGCATATTCACATGTTTTCCTTTATTATTTATCCTAGGTTACTGCCTGGTCTGAGCAGGCTGGGCTGAGTATGGCGTCAAAAATCTGTTTAGTTTTTACTCCAGAACGATCATTCATTTTGACCTTCTTCCTAAGCTGTTTGGAGGAGTCTGCACTTAACTTTCTACCTTAGACACAGCTCTAAACCAAGTCCGCTGACCCAAAAATCAGTTTTATGGAGAAACACACTGAGGAGAGGAGTCAGAGATGGGAAGAGCCTATTAGGGCTTCCTCAGCTCACTTGAGGAAAATGTCTGGAGCAGAAAATTGCACAATATAGATTTATAAAGTTCCTGTGTATAGCAGTACATAGGCAGGATTTAAATTTAAAACTGATAAAAGGATATACTTTGTTGCACATGCATAATTAACCTAGAGAGCTCATTGCCACAAAAATATCACTGAGGCCTTAAAGATTAGCAGAATTTTAAAAAGGATTAAACATTTATATGGATAATGAGAGCATTCACATTTGCATGGAATTAGATTTATTTCTTTTTCAAAAAAAAAGTTACAAACTATCTTATTTCAGGACATAAACCAACAGGTAGCCATTGGGAATAGGAAGAAACTTCCCCTCTCAGCAAAGTTATTGCAGAATTGTTCATTTAAGCTTCCTTATGAGCATGTGGTTTTAGTCACCGACAGCAGCAAGATGCTGGACTACATGCAAATGTTGCTCGATCAAGAACAGCAATTACCAACCTCCTATTGACTTATGTTAATGACCGCACAGCTACTATGATGGAAAAAGAATGTTTTGTCATTCAAATTTGTTCACAAGGAGATAAAGGTGGCACACAGACATAGAAATGTTTTATAAGGAGTTCTTGCTTCTTTTGCAGCAAGGAATGCTTCTGGATAGATGTTTCAGGGAGTATTTAATGAGTGAGTGGCATAGAAATAAAATTATTGGCATGAACAAGTTAATGACCAATTAAGTACAAAAACAAAACTAAATTACTTGCATTGGTACCTAATTTAAAGCTGTGATTGTAATCCAGGTAATGGAGCTCTGCTGGAAGTGTTCTTAGCACTCCCCTAACAAAAAAGTCATTACTGACTGGCCTGCTGCTTCATATAATTGCTGTGATAAGCCACTGCAAATATAATTGGCTTTAGCTGAAAAATATTTCATCATAAAGCAAGAACAACAGTTGTACTTTGATTTATGTATTTATAGCAACTTAAGGAAGATCACGGACACATTTAGTTTCGAGTCATTTTTACTACGGCAGAAAGTGCAATGAAAAGATCTTAAAGGATCTTTAAGAAACAATACACTTTTCCTTAAATTGTGTTCCTTTGGAACACTGAAATGACTTAAATAAGCACATTTAGTCTGTTAAAGCCAAAAGGGACTTCAGATTAATTTCTGTACTCCTTTGGCATGTTTTGCTATTATAGTACAGTTTGAGAAGCTTGCTAGTCCTAAACAGATTCTGATGAATTGTGTATATTTCCTGTGCTTTCATGGGTGTTCAGTATCATGCTCTGTTCCCTTGCTTGTCTAGTTCAAACAAACAAGAATTTGCAGGAGTGGTAGATAAATATCTTAAAAATACTGAGTGTGAATATTCAATGGAAAACCATACAAAACCAGAATTTTATTCTCTTGATTAAGACACCCAATTCCCATTCTTCTGATGCTTGTTCTAATGAATAAGTTTATCAGTGGGAGTTTTCCTAGAAACATTCATTTTTAATTGAGTATTAAGCATATTCATGACAAGCTCATTTTAAACAGTGTGTACGCTGGAAACCTAATTATAAAGAGCTGCAGTCAGCCAGTCATGAAATAAACCATCAAATCATATAACATATGACTTGTGTGTCCAATCAAACCTAATCAAAGCCATTTAAAAAAATCAGCACTGGCTATTACAGTTAGCAATTTAGCTAGACACTTTTGTGCATCCCTATTCCTCTATCAATGTATACAAACACAGATACTGCATATGCTCCTTGCCATTCCAATGGAAAATTGTATAGACTAGTTTGTGTATTTGGATCTCAGAGCCTCAAAATTTCCACTAACTAAATAAATAAGTAAGAAATGTAATGAATAAATAAATAAATAAATAAATAAGTGGTGGTGGTAATCTTGAAAACATATGCTTTTCGGTAACTGGCACTCATTATATTTGCCTTCATTAACCAGGCTCTGGTTTTACTGTTCATAAGAACAAATCTACAGCATAAATTGAAGCAAATAAAATTGATAGATTACAATTTAGGAAAGAGACATATAACATGATGTCGTGCTTAGGCTGGTTGACACCTTTATTGAAAATCTTCATGCATTTTGACAGGGAAATTACTAATTTTTTTTTTAATTTTTTAAATATGTTTCTATTGTTTTATTTAATTAAAATACTTTTTAAAACTGCTTTTTCCTAAGTATTCTTTAACAGCACTCTAATATTATTTTGGAGCAAAAATTCAGAAATCTTAGGAGTGTTTTTGTAGATTATAGTTGTCAATGTCAGCTAAGGCTTCTGATAAAACTTTATAGAATTTTTTACTAGGAACTCATAAAATTTTTCATAATAACCTGAAAGGTACATCTGGCCTAGTAATTCAGCCCAGTCTTGCAAATCCATTGAAGCATGCTGACCTTTGAGTATGAAAGAAGTTCCACTGACACTAATGGATTTTGGATCAAACCATAAAAAGAGCAACCATCCAAAGTAGCACCTCTCATCACTAGAGAACTGCATCTGTTCACTTCCTATATCATTAGCACAAAGAGCCAACCATTCATAAAGGTTACAATGTCATTGTGAAGAAATTCAAAAGTCACTGATACTGCCTTATAATCAGTGTGTCTTTGGAAACATTAAATCATACACTGAGTTAAAAAGTAGTCTGATCTAGTGCTTCATCCCATGTATAATATGATAGTACTACTTGATATTTATGTTCTTTTTTGGACAGAGCAAGAGCAGAAGATAGGGAGTAAGTCTGATTATTTTAAGTTGAAAATACTGAAGTTGGTCTCTACTAAGCAGTAAAGATACAGTGGAGGAAAACATGTCCTATTCCCATTGGAAAGCATATAGGAATTTTTATGGTAGAACATCTGTGTTTGAAATCCCAACTTTCTCTTACTATGGATAAGAATTCCTTAGAAACAGTAACATTTTCATTATGCAAGCAAGTTTTTCTACTGAACTGCTATACTGAGCGGGGTACAGTCAGCTTTCTTCACAACAGCCTACCTGATGCTGTGTCTTGGATTTGTGACTATAAAACAGTGTTAAAAACACCCTAGTGTTTTTGTTGTTGCTGGGTAGTGCTTGCACAGTGGCAGGGTGTGTTGGATTGACTTTGGGTTGTCGCTAGGTGCCCACCAAGCCACTCTATCACTCCCCCTCCCTTGAAAACACAGGGGAAAAAATATGACAAAAAGCTCATGGATTGAGATAAAGACAGGGGGATCACTCACCAGTTGCCATCATGGGCAAAACAGTCTTGATTTAGGGAAATTGATTTAATTTATTGCCAATCAAATCAAAGTAGGATAATGAGAAATAAAACCAAATCTTAAAACACCTTCCCCATACCCCTCCATTCCTCCCAGGCTCAACTTCAGTCCTGATTTTCTCTACCTCCTCCCCTGCAGTGGTACAGGGGGATGGGGAATGGGGGTTGGGGTCAGTTCATTATGCATTGTCTCTGCTGCTCCTTCCTCCTCACACTCTTCACCTGCTCCAACATGGGGTCCCACACACAGGAGACAGTCCTTCCCAAACTTCTCCAATGTGCGTCCTTCCCATGAGCTGCAATTCTTCATAAACTGCTCCAGTGTGGGTCCTTTCCCTGGGCTGCAGTCCTTCAGGAACAGCCTGCTCCACCGTGGGTCCCCCACTCAGTCACACAACCTGCCAGAAAATCTGCCGTTGCATGGGCTTCTCTCCATAGGTTGCAGTTCCTGCCAGGAGCCTTCCCCAGCGTGGGCTTTCCACTGGGTCACAGATTCCTTCAGGAACATCCCTCTGCTCCGGCGTGGGCTCCTCTCTCCCTGGGCTGCAGGTAGAGATCTGCTCCCCCGTGGACCTCCCTGGGCTGCAGGGACACAGCCTGCCTCACCATGGTCTTCCCCACGGGCTGCAGGGGAATCTCTGCTCCAGCGCCTGGAGCACCTCCTGCCCTCCTGCTGCACTGACCTGGGGGGCTGCGGGGCTGGTGCTCTTACATATTCTCACTCCTCTCTACTGGTTGTTGTTGTGCAGCTGTTTTTACCCATTCTTAAGTATGTTTTCTCAGTGGTGCCACCACTGTTGTTGATTGGCTCAGCTTTTGCCAGTGGCAGGTCCATCTTGGAGCTGTCTGGAAGTGGCTCCATTCGACATGGAGGCAGTTTTTTGCATCTTCTCAGTACCAAAACAAAAAAAATAGGCTTCCCTACCTACCCCTGCCCTCTCCTCCTCTCTCCTCTCCATTCACAGTACAAAAACCTTGCCATGAAAACCCAATACACAGGGCTTTTTCTTTTTCTCACTCTCCCACCACAGCAAGTAGGCTGGGGCGTGGTCAGGTAACTGGGTGGGGGCATAACCAGGACAGCTGACCCATATTGCTCAAAGGGATATACCGTACCATATAATGTCATATTCAGCAATAAAAACTGAGGTAGACAAAGAAGAAGGTAAAGGGTTTGGATTCCATGGTGGCTGTGGGTCAGACACTGGCTGGGCATTGTTCTGCTTGTGGGAGGTGGTGAATTATTCCCTTTGCATTATTATTTTTTCCTCTTTCTTTAACTTACATAACTATTTCTGTCTTGACCCATGAGCTTTATCACTCTTTCTTTTATTGTCTTTCTCATCCCATTGGGGGAAAAGGGGCAGGGAATGAGTGAACACCCATGCGGGTGCTTAGCTGCTGGCTGGGGTCAACCCACCCCAGCTATGTACTTGATAAAGTCATAGTTATTGTATAAAGTCTTGTTGCATAAAAACTTGTAGCCAGTTCTCTAACATAAATGAACTGAAATAGTCTGAAGTTATCAAGGAGAACATATTGCTGCTGACATCTCAGTAGGCTGATACCAGTTGGGTTACACGACGGCATCTACTAGACATGCAGAGCTGGAAGAACACTGCCTGATAGCACCCAGCAGGAAAAGAGGAAAGATCTCATCAACCTGTGGTCTCAACTAGCAGAACCGTCATGTTTAAGAAGTAGGTACTACAGTTTTCTAAAGTGACATTCAACAAATGTGATGTGAGCAGATAATCTCACTATATTTTTCTGTCTGTTTTGAATCAGAACCACAGAATTCATTTGTTCCTTAACCTATTCACCTGACTCTGTGTAACCTATTTAGACATAAAATTGTCACTCAAGAGGTAGTGACACAGCTGGAGTTTTGATCACTGCTGTATGTTATCTATAAACAGCATCAGAAAGAAACTTCACCAAAAATCAGTATCACCCAAAAAAGCCTAACCTTTACTTTGTTGCTCAAGTTTTTAAAATAGATTGAACTGTGGTGTTGTTTCTGTGTAACACTCCAAATATACAAATCCATCTAGAAATTTGCCTTCTCAGTTTCATGCTTCATTTAGTACACAATATTATCACCCACACAAATCTGTGATCTTTAGAAATTGTTTCATGGACATCTATTCTTTCTCCTAACATTACTCACTGCCCACGGGAAGCTACTACTGTCCTTATGAAATGTCTTATGGAAAAAAAAAAAAGAGGAAAAAATTCTGTCTGTGCAAAGTCTGTACAATGTAAGTGCTCTGTCACTTACTTAGTATTGTTGTCCAGGTCCAGAGAAATTTAGGAACTCATTGACCTCAATTCTTTGTTACAGTGTTTCTCAGTCCCTAGAGTGTTGTTTATTCTCTGCTTCATTAGAAATTAAAATAATTTAAGACTGTTCCTGACCTAGCTTTTTGAAGGTTTTATTGGGACAATGATGCATGAGAGAATTCCAGCAGAATGGAATGAAGAACAGGGATTGTAGGATAAGAATAGGTCACTGGGAGGTAGATACATTAGGAATTAGCAGATACCCCTCTAACAGTGCAGAAGACAATAATAATAAGAAAGGGAACCTTGCTTTACATTGTTATGTTATTTTTGTTACCTTTCAAAAGGTGATTTTGGTTTTGCTTGCTAAATTTCAGGTCATTAATCAATTAGAAGTTTAATTATTAGACATGTCTTTAACAGATCTGAGATCAATGCAGGTTATCTACATCACAATACATGAAATAAATGCTATTCTTTTAAGCTAAGAACTCCAGTGTTTATTTTCTGTGAAGAAAAATAATGTACTGATGATTATGTTTTACAAAACTAAAATAATTGGGAGAAGGTTCTTCATGGCTCTGCATGTGTGTGTGTTGGAAACATAGTTACCAAGAGGCTGATTACAGCTTCTGATATTTAAAACTCTAAGTGTTCCTGCACTTGCATGAATTTGAACAATTTAGGTATTGCTCTAAATTATAACTGTTGGCTGTGAATCCCCAGGGGATCACACTCTAGCTGGGAATTACCAAAACAAGTCTCACACCATCTCCAGCTTGCAAACAACCTGATCACCTCACACAACAGGAAACTGTATGTATGCTATCCTAAAGAAAAAGAAAAGCTATTAGGGATGAGTCCTCAGTTAATCTGCTGTGCTAAAACAACCTCATCTTCAGTAAAATAGCCATGGCTGACAACAGCAGAAAATCTAGTGCCAAGAATTCAATGCCATTGAAAATTTTCAATTTGATTGAAATATGCAATCGCTTATACCATAAATATGTCATTTGTGCACAGTAGTATGTGCACACAGTATGGCACAAATCTTAAAACACTGTAAATATATATTTTCTCTTTAACTTTTATTCCAGCTGATTCTAGCTGAAAACTTTCCGGCATTTTCAAAGAATCCAGAGCAACCTGGCACAAAAATCCTCCTTTAAGTATCCTCAAAAGATAGGCTTCCCTACCCACCCCTGCCCTCTCCTCCTCTCTCCCTTCCATTCACAGGTTTAAAATATCAGGCTTGGTGATACTGAGCAACTTTGTCTTTCTCTTTTTTTTTTCTAGACTTCTAAGAAAATTAGTGTGCTGTTTTCCCTCAATGCAAATTGCTATCACAAATCTTTTTACTAAGACTGAAAAAGTTGTGCATATTGCTCCAGAACTGGAGTTTCCACAACAGTTGCCTGAAGCATTTCCAGTTTATTTATCTTTTCCACTGCTTGTATTGTTTCCGTATCCATGAATTCGTAATTTCCCATTGTCCTTCTCAGCCCCTGCAGAGCACAGAGTCTGTGACATGTTCAACCTCTCATTTTTAAAGTCAATTGAAGGGAAGAAAAATTTCTTTATTTCATTAAAATTTCATTATGCACCTCCACACTTCCAGAATCAAAGTCTTTCGTCATCAAAAAGATCTGAGTCTCTGCCTCTTGCTATGGATAGATTGAAATCCAATACTTTCAGACGGGCTTTTGGCAGAGTGTTTGTTTAGCTTCTTGCTTCTGCTACTTTATTCCCCATTATAGAATACCATGAGACATCCTGTATGAATAGTACTGTATAAATATTGCTGTTGTTCTTGAACCAGCATTAAGCTCCATGGGTGCCAAGCCATGGTAACACATGGAGCTTTCACAGTTCAGTACCCAGCGTCACAGTTTTGTAGGGGAGAGTTCTAAATGATGCATAGTTACCAGCTCCCTGAAAAATGACTGGTTGCCAAAAAAAGCCCTCATATTAAAGAAACACATATGGTCATGAAATATTTTTCAGTTTTCAAACTCGTCTAGTGATGAAATAGTGATGATTTGATTTCATGAGCTTGAACCATGTAAAAATCAGCTGCTCCTTTTTTTTAAGAACATTCACTTCTTATAACATTGACAGTGCATTGTTCTTTGTTCATAGTATTTTTGCCAGTTCCGATAAAACAAAGATCATATTAGCCTAAACAAAGAAGGACAAGCTTAAAGAATCAGCTATATCTCTTTGTTTCTGCATTCTTTTTCAAAAAACAGTACTGTGCTACTGGCACAATCCTTCCTTCTAAACAAGTTTTTGTATTCACTTTTATGTTCCTCAGATCAGCAACTCTTTTAATACATGAGTAGATTGATTAGTTACAATGCAACTGTAAGAACCTAAATCTCAGAGTTTGAATATCTTCTACAAAATATAAACTTATAACCCCCCCTTTCTAAAAACCAAAACCGACCAAACAAAAAAATCCCAGTAAAATATTAGGCAGATATCCGCGGGAAATGCATCTATCAAAAAAAGTTTATGTTGTTCCTCTGACTATGTATGTCTACAATGTACATGGGCTACTCCCAAAATATTATAGTTCAATAGGCATTTTTGTCCTCTCCCACTATGGTCTTCTTTACAGTAAATTAAGGATCTGAAGAGATACTGGATTAATGATTAGTTCTCCAGCCTTAGGAAATCCTGTGGTAGAGCTGAACACTGTGTAGGCACCTACTGTATTTACATCTCTGGTGTTTAAGATAGCCCAGTTAGAAGATTACTTCCATGGGACAAAATCATATGCAACAGTCTGGTTGTTGCTCTGAGCCATGTCCAGACTGATGATGATGTTGAGATAGCTTTATATACAAGGAGTCTGCAAGGGTAATTGCTGCAGTGGAGAATATGTTCTTATTGGTAACAGTAATCTTTGTGATAGGATTCTAAAAGAGCCAATGGACTGAGCAGAAAAAGTACCATCACACAACCACCAAAATCTAAAATGTCTGTGTACTAAGCATGGTTTGCTTTTCTATTAGTATTTGTTTTAATCGCGCTAAAAAAAAAAAAAAAAAGAGGAAAAGTAGCTGTAGCAAGAGAGTGGATATGGAGGAATGCATTTTTCATAGGTAAATTGAAAACAATAGAGATAATAGTATATAATCCATGAAAAGGGAAAAAAAAAGAATTAATTAAATGAGTTATTTGTTAGAAGTTTTCCACTGGCTAACTCTAATGAACTTCATAAAACCAAATGAGAACTTGAACTGTTGCTCCAAGTATGAGCTGAACCCTTGACTTTTAGAGAAATATTCTCTTCAGGTATTCAGATCACTTCATGAAATTCAGATTCATAGCTTACTGCAGTGACTGAGATGTTTTTCCCCTGATTTTGGGGGTACGCTGTATGGGTTATTAGCCATCTGGCTGATTCTCTACACTTGGGACCTGATCCAATAATTTCAGCTTGTGTCAGGTAACACTATGAATGCTACAATAGCTGGTGTTATTTTAAGTCCTTTTTGCTATGGCATAAATGACTGTGCAAAGCGTTAAACCATGCAAAGTGGAAGACAGTGCAGAATCAGTCTCTATATCTTCAAACCTTTTAAAGGTGTCTGTTATTATACTTATTAAGTTATGAACACAAGTATTGCCATACATATATTTATCTTTCCATATTATTGAATTTTTTGAAACAGCTGCATATTCCCCTTGTATGTTTATCAGCTTTTCTATAAATCTTTAAGTAAAGCTCTATCAAACACATCCTCGCAGTCTGTTTCAAGCACTTGTTAAACTTAAGCTTGATGGGATAATCACTGGTGTGACTTCTGCCACTCATCCTTGAAGACTGTTTGGTCAGTCAATTGAAATCAGTAAAAAGATGTGGGATTTAAAAAGACACACAGGTGGTGCCTGATTTCATAGGAAAATACCCTTCTTATGCAGAAATAATTTAGGTATCTAGTAATTCAGGTACCAAAGAAAGCAATTTATTTTCACCTGAAATATAACTTTTTTGAACTGAAGAACCAAAAAGTTTCATCTGAAAGGTTGAGATTAGCAGACAGTAATTTATTTTTATATCCAGTGAATTGATTTGATAGTTTAGGGAAACTATTTTTGAACTGATGGGTGAAGGTGGGTAATGTTTGTACCTTTCATAGAGAAGTCCTGACTACATGCATTGGGCATCGTGTCCACTGGTGTAATCCATAGGTGCCTTTAACACTAATTTAAACAACTAAGTCCAAATTAACTTTCCTTTTTCTCGTTGCAAGCAAACAATTATCTTGAGGGTTGATCCTTCCCACTTTAAGATTGATTTTTGAGATAAGGTAGATAAATCACTCTCCATATGTGCCTATTTCTCATTATTGATTACAAAGGGAAGTGATTGTCTCAGACTTGGAAGTCTGATATTCAGATACAGTAAGTCAATTGACATGAATTCTACACAAAGGAAAGGAATTCAAGATTTGTGATTGCAAAAACCTAACCAACTTACTCTCGTGTGCCAAAATTAAATTCTTCTCTTACCATATTCTTTTTGCACTTGTACATGTTTGGTAGGCCAGTGTCAAGGACAGACCAGGCTAAGCACATCTGAGTTTCCATCAGTGGGACACTGTTGGACACAAACACAGCATCCCATCTCTGCATGTGATACTACTGTAGGAAATTCAGGCATTATTTCTCCCTATATTATTTGTCTGTTCCTTCTTCATAATAAATAGTTCATTTTAGCTCTCTTCAGGGTGAAATTCTAAAACTCAGCGTATCTTTGCAGTGTTTAAAGAAAAAAGAGGATTGTAATCTGTTAAAAAATGAGAACTGTTTCCATTCTGATTTGTATGGTTTGTCTTTTGGGGTTATAGAAATGTAACACACTTTGAAAAGTCTGTAATTCCTCCATAATAAAGGGAATTTTTAATATTTGCATTTTAAGTTATGTCAAGGGTTCCCAGAGTAAAAGAGTAGATATGAAATCTGAGTAAATTAATTAAAGTTCCTTTAGGAAAATGATCCACATCTCCCCAGAGAGGTATTTTTATATTTTTAATACAAAACCACCCTGCAATTTTAAAATAAGAAACTCCAGCTTGATGGTAATTTAAAATTTAATAGCATATTTTGAGATTAAGTACTTTACTGGAAACAATGTTCAGTAACAAAATACATTACTAGGTTTGTCATGTGTTAACATGCAAAATCCTCACCTGGGACACATTTTCTCATCATTAAAGGAGAAATTAACAAGTCAGTAATTGGCACTCTGAACTTCATTAGTGTATAGCTCACCAACAATCTACCTCAGTATCTGCAGGTCAGGAGGCAGCCACTGTAGAACAATACCCATGTCTTATGAGGGTTTAAGTGAAAGTATATGCATCTTTGCAATAACATTCACCTCTCTATTTGCATACATAAGGTTGGCTCCCAAGATCATTTTCATTTGGTCACAGAGCACTGATCTGTCTTTTGTAAAGGTAGAAAATTAAAATGACTGTCTTGGAGAAACTCCCAGGAGAAATACTGCCTTTTTTTTTTTTTTTTTTTCTTCAAACTAATGCAAAGAACCACCACATTGCAGGAAGGCAGAGATCCAGAGGGGCAAGGCAAGACACTGAGAGAAAGAAAGAGAAAGAAAGGGTGAAAATGAACAAGAGAAATAGAAAGGAAGAGAGACCAAAAAAGAGAAAGAGAAAGAGAAAGGACAAAAGGCAGATAGAGAAGGAAAGAAGGAAAGAAAAAAAGAAAGAAAGAGAAGGAAAGAAAAAAAAGAAAGAAAGAGAAAGAAAGAAAGAAATTAAAAGAAAGACCTTGAGGTCAAGGTCAAGGTCAAGGAAAATGAGAGGAAGAAGAAGAAGAGGAAGAGGAAGAACAATAAGGAAATGCAGGTTATACAATGCTTTGTAGTGTTTAGATTACAGGTTGAATTGCTTTCCTTTTGCTGATACTCATCATAGAAGAATTTAAATATCATATTATTTAATTATGTTATTCAGATTCAAACAAACAATGTTTTTTCTTGTTGAATTTATTTCTATTAGTGAAGTCCATAGCAAGCAAACTGTCAATTAATTGAACACATATTCTACATTGGATTGCAAAAGGTTATCACGACTGTGTGATGAAATTCAGTATAATGGAATTTTAATTGTGACATTCAAGGAAGTTTTGAGGGGTGGTTCTTTTTTTTAGTTTGTTTATGTGGGTCCTTTTTTGCTATCTGATCAAGGGTTAGTCTGTATTTCTTTAGTGTAATTCTTATTCGAGTAGAAATCTGTTCTGTTTATAAGGAACAAGGACAGGGCAGTTAGGTTTCTAATTTCTTAATAAGGACATAATTCTCAGAAGGCCAATATAGTCATATATACTGCTAAACTGAAATAGCAGGTGACTGATAAAATCAAATAGCCATCGAGAAGTGTAAGATTTGTCTCATGATAGTTTTAATAAAAGTTGTAAATAATTATAATTATTTCAGAAGAGAAAAATAAAGAAAGATCTGTCACTGAAAACAGTCTGTAGAAAAATACAACTGCAAACTCCACCATTAAGACTTTGGCTATGTTAACAAATAAGATAGTCCAGAGACTTTTTGGACCTCAGGCTAATTGGCACAGCATCGCAGTTTTCTTTACAACTAAGCTCTTTTACCCTCCTAAATAGACCAGCTGTGTTCAAACTGCTATTGAGAATGATCCTTGGCTCAGGCTTTGTCTGGGAGAAAGTTAGCCGGTCTTAACGAAGATATGCTAGGGATTATGCTAGCAATTTTGCAGTATAGGTGACTGCATGCCAGTGCTCAGGCCCACGCCATGTCCTATTAGATTAACTGTTACAGAAGTATCTCAAAATCACAAATTGCTCGGCTCACAATATTTGGGTCAGTTTATTACCCACAGTGATACCTACAAGGCTGAATAGTGCAGGTCTAGACCTATGTAAGTTTGGATAATGACAGAGTTGACAAGTCTGCTAGGGCACTTATATGCAAATCTATTTTGTCTATATTTAAATTAAAGTTAGGAATGCATTTACCCTATTTCTTTATACAAACAACAAAAAATTTGTTTTTGTGGAGGGCAGTGCATGTATATCTGGGCTAAATCACATTTTGAAGTCTAAGGCTTTTTAAAACCTAAACCAGCTCTTTCTCTAATTGTTGTGCCTCAAAGTGAGAAAAGTAAATGGGACAAATCTGGTCCCTGGTAGTCTTTTTTCTTCCTGAATCTTCCATGAATCTAACTGTTAAATGGTTCATAGTCCTACTTCAGATTTTCTGTTCAAGAAATAGTGTAAAGGAAAAAGAAAAAAAAGATGTAATTGTGTATGTTACCTTATAATTACCTCTGTGTAGTTTCCACTCCATTAAATCTCTTCATACAATTCAGAAATTCTTCTCATTTTTTGAAACTAATCAGGGTGGAACTTTGACACTAATGAAGACACCTGTTCTGCTTCAGTCCAGTTTTCCTAGATGGTGCCTAGAGAGGAACAAAAGATATTTTAGTCTTCTAAAAAATTTCTTGTAGTGAAAAAAATGTAAGAAAATATTCAGCTTATTCAGAAGCAGGTTTTAGAAGTTGACAAGATACCTATGGCAGTGATGGATGATGAATTCAGCAGAAACAAAAGATGGAATAAATTCAAAGACTGAAAACAGAAGTTAAGAAATTCACACAAGAGTTGCAGTGCCAGGTTTTTAATAGTAAGGTAAATAAAACATTGCAATAACTTGCAAAGGAATATGGGAAAACACTTTCTGTTGGAAACGTAGTATTTTCAAAAGCTTATGTTGTAACCTCAGTTTCACTGGATAAGGTTGTAGCAGCTGGCATGGGTTGGGCCTGGCTGACTACAGTGTTAGCGAATGAACGTTAGTTAAAAATTTAGTCTAATTTTAAGAATGGAGAAGCACCTCCAGCATGCATACCCTGTCAATCACTGAGAAAGCTGCAAACACATGGAGAATCTTCCAGGGAGGCAGATTTTGCGCTCCAGTGATGGCAACAGCCAGGTGTTAAGCACCACAGGAACTTGAACAGGTTGGTCAGAATCATGTTTTCTCTACCTGATCCTACCAGTGAAGGTATCCAGACAGAGAATGGAGCAAGAGGCCTGGGGACCCCATGGCCCAGCTCCAGGACCACACACTGCATGGCAGCGACCACAATGCTGACCTGCCCAACCTTCCTTCTGCACTGTGCCATACCTCCCACAAGACAAGGAACTCAAACAAGTGTGTTTATCTATAGTTAAAATGTCTTGGTATCCAAGTGTCTACACTGTCCGTTGGTGTCAGAAGCGAGGTAATGATTACATGAATGACAGGTAACTGTGGGAAGGGGAGCAAGAAAGAAGAATGTCTGGTCCCTGGATAGGAGGATGAATGGGACCTCTTAACGACCCAGATGCATGCCCCTATTGGAAGGGGAGGGTAGAGAATCCTGGGTTATTGGGAAACCAACTTCAGGAATGGTTCAACCTGTATAAGGGGAACCAGGAAAAATGTGCAACCTTGGTGTGGGGTTGTACCTTTGCACACAAGGTTTTAGTGGGAAAAGTACAGAAACTGGAGAAACAGAAGAATGATCCAGAAAACAAAGCAAATGCATTAGAAAATAGTAATGACTTGTTGAAGAGAAACTCTGGGAACTGCCCTGTGATATAGAGTAGAAAAATGCAAAGGGAGCAGTGATGGAGATGGCTTGCTCCAAAGTGGAAGTGACTGCCAAGTGAAAAGGGCTGCGTTCTCGCTCTCTAAGGTCATTGCAGCCATGTGCTCCTGACTGGGACCTGGAACATTGGGACAGGGACATCTGGTCTTGCTTTTCCTCCTCCTCCTCCAAGGACAAGAGCGTTTGTTGGCTTTACAGAAGGGAGAAGTCCCCATCACAATCATTAAACAACAAAGGTAGGAGTGAGTCAGATGTGTTTGCACCAGGAGCTGGCTGAGGCCCATGACCAGGGAGACAGGACAAGGTACTCAGGCTGCTGCAGTGCAGACCGAGGGGCCACAGTGGCATGTCACCACCCATCCCTGCACCCTAGCAGGATTGTGACAGCTGGGGGGGCAGTGATCACATGGTTGCTGCAGTGCAGGGAAGTCATCTAATTTGTAGAACTGCATACATCCATGATTAAATGCTCTGCTATCCAAGCCTATTTAGTCTCCACACTGTCGTTTGGTCTTGAACCATGACAGAGATGGCAGGGGTGAGTGTATCCTCCTGTCAGCAGTGCTTTGTGATGCTGCGGCGGAGCATAGCTATAAAGCTCTTGCCACTTTCCACTTTCACTCATTAGTAACATTTTTGGCTCTAGTTACAGATTAAAAACAAATAGTTATGTTAATGACATGACTGCCTTGTCTGAAGAGTTGGTGAAGCTGAATGGCCATTTTAGTCTCTTCCACCCTTTGGTCAAAATTTATTCCAGTGCACTGAACTTTCTCAGATAAGCACTAGCTTGAATTGGTGTCTTTCCAAAGGCAAATGTCAGAAATAAAGCTCTCAAAGCACTATGCAAACAGATCTCAAATCTCGAACCAGACAGCTTGAACTAGGCACCCAGCATTTGCCTGAAGTCAGATGAGGTGAATCCATCTCAGTGTTCCTTGATTAGATGCCACAGTTGATTGCCTAAAAGTGGGTGGAAGGAACCTGAAACTTGATATCAATGAACCTCTTTATTTCAAAAAAGACTTACTTTCAATAACCTAGTGATATTAAAAGGCTATTCTCTCATCACAGAGCTTTCCTCCTCCTATGTCTCTGTTGTGAATTTAGAACGAAGACAACCATACAACTCCAACAAGAAATCCCAAGGAGCCCTTAGAAATGCAGAGCTGAGATCAGACCATGGCCTGGGTCCAAATCAGTGGGGCCCATGGCTGGGCAGGGCAGGGCTGTGGTGGAGCTGGAGACTGGCAAGCCTACAGAATCGCTGAGGAAGGGGCTCATGGACGTGGACTCAGCTGAAACAGGGCTCCTGGGCCAATGGGCAGGGGTCGGGGGGAGGCCCGGGGTGGGGGCAGGACTAGTTGCCACCAGTGCGGCCCATCATTCAGACAGGGCCATAACAATTTTTCTTAATGCAAGGTGTACTTGCAGAGCAAATATGGGATGTTGGGCATGGAGAGGAACCTTAGACTAAGTTTCAGGATGTGATCTTCATTGCATTGGTTTTGACTTATGCTTGTGTTTTCCCAAATGTATTTCATCCTCTCAGACTGGAATAATTCAATAAAAGAACTTACATGTGTGACATTTTGTCTCTTGATACAGCTGTATGAAAGTCTTCTTAAACTGCTTCCAACTCAAACCTTCAATGCGGGGGCAGAGTACTTAGCAGCTTCATCTGTAGCAGGTTTTTTTTGCTGAGAATGTCAACATGGTTAGTAAGGGAAGAGTTATTTTTTTCTGTTGTGGCTGCTTTTATTATTTTTTCCATAGCACTTTGTTCATTGACATTCATGCTCCTGTTAATGCTTCAGCAGAACTCAGAAGCATTCTTTGTAGAGCCAAAGCTGTCAAAGGAAGGTTAGCACTCCAGTGGAAACACAGCAGAAACATGGACAACCTAGAGATGAATTTCACAACACTGAAATGGTTAAACACTGATCGTAATGGCATGCCAATATAAAGTATAAATGGCTCACAGATATGTGCTGAGTGCCTACTTATCAAGGAAGTCTGTCGGTAGAGGTAAGGATATTTGTGCCCACAGAACCTCTACTTTCCAATTTAATTCTATTGATTAATAGGTTTATCTACTTCTTTATTACCTGGAGGCATTAGATAATGTGAATTTAAAAAACAGAGCAGGGTAGGAGGCTGTAGCCCCATCCATGTACTGTGCTCCTTATTGTGTCTTCAAGGAAGACCATGTGTCAGAATCAATACAGGAAGCAAAACTCCACCACAGAAACTCTGGGAGTAATTGCGCTTGAAGCAAGAATAATTCTTTCTGTGACTTTGAAGAGTAGAGAGGAAATGTGGATATCATGCCCTATTTGCTGAAAATTATCATTTTAGTCTTTACCCAACAAGCTTTGAAAGCTAACAAAGGCAGGGTGGGTTTATAGAGCTACCACTTTGCAGAAACCAGTGACAATTCCAGGAGACACTTGGAATTTAGAAATCTCTTGCTCAAGAAAAATCCAACCTTCACATTTTGTCTGATCTTCATTTGATGAAACAAGATGTTTAGAAAAACCCTTTTCTCTCTCACAGTCAAAGCAAGGACAGTTGTACCCAAAAGCTTTAAGAGAAACACAAAACTACATAATGTCTGTCAGTAAGTGACATGTCAGGTGTTCCATAATGTCAGCTTCTTTAAAATGAAATATTTTAATTTCTATTTGAAGCTAAATGAACCACAGAAAATAATGCAATTGAAAACACATCAAAATAAAATACAGAATGGATTTTGCCTGCAAGCAGCACACAGCTCATTCCATATTCTAAATTTTGCCCTGAAAAGAAACTAGTTATCATTACATTCTATAGCCATGACAACAGTTTTGCTGTTATTTTTGATCAATTCATTTAGCTGCTCAGGTTAAAACATGTTACAAGTTAATCCACGGTGTAATGGAATACCATACCTGCCCCATCCCATTGCTATGACAGCCAAGGCTTTTAGACACTAATACTCAGTGCACAGATTTCTCATCTGTAGGATGAATAGGTAAGAACATGTGAACTCTGAACTATGTCTTACAGTGTTGAAAAGCTGCAGCTTCAGACACTTTTGAGGTTTTTTTAATAACAGTTGCTATAGATTAGTATTTTCTCAAAAGATTTTTTAAGACTTCCAAGAATGTTTTTGGGAAAAAAACCCAAATAAACCGAAAAATCTTCACCCACTAAAAAAGCCTGTAGCATTTGACCTTCAGTCAACCAGTAAATCTTCAGTCATTTAGGAAATTCAAGGCCCTTCCAAGGTGTGGTTCCTCTCACTCTAAAATAGAATCTGAAATACAGCTGATGAATGGCACTCTGGTGGTGCTTATTTCTCCTCTCTGACTATAGAAGGGCAGCTGATGGTGACTTTGAGGGTAAACTTTAGACCTCTATGGTGAGTTTAATCGCACCCAAGGAAATTCACTCTTTTGCCGATAAGACACACAATCATGGCTATGCCATTCATCCTTTTTTTTTTGTGAAATAACCTAGACTTAAAATGCTGAGGCGTGAAATGAGACCAACATCTGGTATCCAAACCTCCATTTTACACATTATATGTACTATAACACTGACAATAGGAAAAGGGTGGGTTAAAGTGGAGCAATAGAGTTGCTCTATTCCTCCTATGGATTGGTTTTGAGATTTATGGGACCACACAAAGAACAAACTATATGTAACATCTATTAACCAGTAATGAAAGCATCCACTTGAAAAGGGAGCTGTCATCTGTTCCAGGTAGAGCTCAAGCATTTACATTAAACATTCACTGTATAAAATCCAAACAGACATTACAGTAAGCTGTCTGCCTTAAGATATTCACCCACCATAGCCTTTAATGTTCATTTATATTTTGTGTGGTTCTGGTAGGTTTTCTTGATCATCTGTATTTTTCTAGCATCCCTTTTAAAATCTGGACTGTAACACTATAAAGTATCCTAGCATGTGTCTGAAAGTGTTGGCTTTCAGTACAGAATATTTTGTTTTGGCATGGGTTACACAGGAAGTAAGTATAGGCAAAGTTTCCACTTTCTCTAACCACCTTCTATATCCTGCAGCTCATCATTAAGTGCCCCGTTGTCTACCTGGTCTCTCTTGGCCTTCCCGTACAAAACCGCCCTTTCTCTCAATTGCCTCTGCCAAATTTCTTCTCTACTGCCAGAATTGCTTCAGCGTTGCTAACTTACGCACATGCCATTTGGCACTCAGCAAGATCTATCAGAATTTCCAGTTTATTGGATGCCCTCTATTCTCCACTTGGCTCCCTCTCCTCAAATAATACCATGCTTCCATTTATAATCTTACGGCCACAACGCAGAACAAACTGACAAGAGCTTATGAGGAAAGAAAGGGAACAGCTGAGAGGAAATCGGATAAAAACCTTGTTGTGTGCTAGTCTGCGACTCTTCATCTCTCCTCCCAGGCTTCCTATTCTGTTTGGTCAAGTCTCTTACGTCTGTATTTTCTATTTTATAGGGTCTGGATTACTCTACTACTTTCAAAATTGTGGGTTTTTCAGTGCATTTTCGTCAAATAATACAGTATCTTCAGTTTTCAGATGGGCATGAATAAAAGGCCAGTTTAAATATCCGAAGCTCTTGACATTCTCTTCCAAGTCAGGCACATATGTACTCCAGGTAGGCATATGCTCACTAGACTTTCAAACCCGCCAAAGGCTTATATACAAGCAGATGTGCATATAAGCCTCCCTGTTTGAAATTTAGTATCTTTCTTATATATTAATATGTGGTCTCAGTTTGTACAATGCCAATTAAGAGTGAACTTCTTTTGGTATCCCTAGCAAAGATACAGCCAACAGGGTCAATGATTTTTTATGTTCTAGTAAAACATACATTCATGTTCACAAACAGGACTTTATTACTAGAATCAAAGGCTAATCGGCTCATAATCTATTTTTAAGATAAGCCGCAATAAGCAGCCCTTCAAATGGAAGGAAGTCCATGAATAATGGCTTGTCAGCTAGCAGGAGCCAATAGTTATGTACTCAGGAATGACCTTAGTATGTTAATCCATTTTCAAGGAAAGCTGAACAGTCACCTATCTGGGCTGCCTCCAAGGCTGACCCATTTAATTTTCTGCCTGGGAGACATCTCAGCGCTCTGCCTTCTCTTCCAGACCAAAGTGAATAGTTACTTGCCTGGGAGGCACTATACCAAGTTTGATGAATTGCCTCACAGGCTGACCCAAACCTATGCCTGTCTGGAAGGCGCTGTCTTTCTATTGACCTAATTATTAAGCAGACTGTAACAGTTACATATCCTAAGATGTGTAATGTAAATTATATCTAAAAGTGACTGTAGGTTTTGATTAATAATTCATACTTAAAGCCTTCTTGATTTTTAAAAGTAGCGGTGACTTTTCCTTCAGAAAAATATTAGAATATTCACTTAACCATTGCAAATCATAGCTCTTTTTTTTTTTCTTTTTTACTTGCTTGGTTTAATGATCTTTATGCTGCAAAATGTAAAAGATCAGGCATTTATATTTCAGGTTTTCAAGGTCATTGTGAAGCTTAATTTATGATCATAAACGCCTTTGTAATCTTCATTTAAAAGATGTTATAAATGCAAAATAGTAGCGGTAGTATTTCTTAAATCTGTTCTGGAGTTCACTAAACTCTTAAAAAATGAGCCATTGACCCGACAGCTTAGATTTCAAGCTGAACATTGTCAATGACTACAGAAGAACAGACAGGTGAATTTGATAGTAGAAGAGTAATAACATTTAATAACAAATTATGTGCTAAATAAAGAAGATTAAAAAAAAGACAAGTAAAGGATGATCTGGGTAGTAAGACTAAAGGAAGATTAGAGAATATAAACAAAATTAGCACAGGAAAAATCATGGGTAGAGAAAGTTTCAGAAAGACTAAATTATCATCAAAATGCAATAATCAATCCCTTAACAAATGTTATTTCCACCATTATCACAGTGTGGTAAATGTATTTTCTCTGCACAAATTTTCAAAAAAAAGAACAGCAGAGAAAAAATAAAAAGGAACAGAAAAAAGATTGCTAAAATCAACTTCTACATTATTGATAAAGCACTATTTAAATTGCAGTGATGACCCCAGTTACACTTCACAGGGAAGCTTGATGCTCCTCCCAAGACAACAAGGAAAATCTCTTCTCTTGAGCCCATTTGGAGCTCTCTATTATTACAGGTGTGTGTCAGAGCAATTTGTCAGGTGAATGAAAAAGGCCAAAATAAAGCAGTCCAACCAGTTAAAACATATATTGATATTTTTTATTGGAACTCTAACCAAAGATGTCTTTTCAACTCATCTGATCTTTTCCTTGTAGTACTCAGAGATATCTGCTTAGCTATTTTCTTCAACTTTCCATTTAGAAAGAGTATGATTTCGAAATAAAAGCGTCTAAGCAATACAATTTCCATGTGTGATGAGTCAGACATCAAGTACCCGCACACATGCAGTAGAAAGTGTTGTAGAGGGATTTAGAGACACGATAACATAGCCAACCTTCAAAGTAAATAATTTATTTTCAAGGTTATGGACGTGAATATCATTACAGAATACAACAGGCAGCTCAGAAACTGCCTCTAAATCAGAGAATACATCAGAGAGAGGAGGTCCAAGTCGCAGAAGACAGACTATGACAGCTGACGGAGCTGTAGCCTCTCTGTCTGGGATCCATAAATGAGATCGTCTCTGCACTAAGGACATGGTCTCAAGGAAAACGGCTCCGTTCTCTTTCTGCGTGCGGTGGATTAGTGCAAAGAGTGCTCAGGAATCATTGCCGCAGAACCTAGGTGCAAAATGTATCCAAACAGCTGACTTCTTTCCCCTGGCTGACAGCTGGACTTCTCTTTTTTTGACATTCTGACCCTCCCCTTTCTAAGGGCTTTCTGTCCCCCATCACGTGAATCTGAGTGAAAAATCTTCTGGTGCTTTCTACTACCTTTTCATGCTACCTCAAACTGTGTACCTAAATCACATTTTTGGATACAGATCACAAGTCATTTTTAATCATTCCCATATTGACTGAGGTAGTAAACACCCTGTTTCTCTGCTTAAAGTAATAATTAGGGCAATTTGTACATTGGGAATAGTGATTTATTCTTACTATTACTGCTAGTACTGTAACCACTAGAATTATTTATAAAATTGTGCCAGTGGTTTTATAAACTTCCAGAACATCAAATGAAACACATCAAACAACCTGACCAGTGATACAAACTCAGTTCAAAGGTAAACCAACTTGACTCTTTTGCTGTTTAACAAAATCTATGCGAAAAAAAAAGTAACATAACGCCCAAAGTCCTCTTTCTTTGTCTATGGAATCAAATGTCTAAAGAGGGAGATCTCAGGTTTCTAATGATCAGAACTGTTGAGCAACTGGAATCTCCATCCTACAAAATTTTTCAGATTTAACAGACATCATTTTACTTTGAGTCAGAATATATATCTGAAAATGTAGCTCTTCCCCTGGAAGGGAAATTTTCACAAGTAATTCAGTTTCCTACTCCCCTATTCTGTTACTGTGGAACACCAATCAGGTTTTTTCTCTCTTTTTTTTTTTAAAGCATAGAAAAACAGAAAAATATTAACATTTAATTTTTTTTTTAATTTCTGTGGTACAGACTTTCAGAAAACATATTTAAACAGAAAAGAATACTCCATAAATTAAACACTCTCTTTAAATTAAATGCTTTTATTTGCTGTGTGTCATGGTTCTCATGCTTTCTCATTTTTTTAAGTCTTACAACTGAAAACAAGACAGAGAGGATCTCAACTTTATGAAAAAAATGATGAAAAAAATTAGTTTTGTATTTTTGCGCACATATTTGTGTCCAAAAATACTTTCAGGATTGGTTTTTTTTGATAATATAGTTAAAAGAAATAACAAAAATGCATAAGGAAATTGAACGAATAAATTTTAAAAAAACCCCATACTAAAAGTTCAGGTTAACTTGAAAGATCTGTGTTAGAAAAGGTGTTCTTTTAAGACGAGGTTAAAAAGCAAAAACCCTGAAGAGTTAAAAAAAATCAGCTTCACCTTGTGCTTAAAAGCCCTAAGGGCTGCACTTACAATATGTCACCTTATCACTCATGCTTGAAGTGTTTTACTGCTTAATCATGTAATAGTCTCAGCTTGAACAATATCTGAGAGAATGAAGAAACTCTTGTCTTCTTCAGATCTCACTAGAGCACCCTGTGTGATAAAGTAGAAGGTTTGGTCAATATACTTTTGCTTTTTTACTGCTTGTTAAAATTCTGTAAAACTTACTGCAAAATTCTGAAAGTAGTAGTGAGAAAACTCTCCTCCACCAGGATTTCTCTCAGCCCACTTTTAAACATGATCCATAATTTGATCAAATGCTCTTGGGCACTATTAAATAGTAATAATGAACTTCACCTAAAGCCCTTAGTAATTTTGTTCCACATTTCCTTCTCTAATTATCCACTATTCCCTATTTATTATTGCTTCATTCCCTGCCTTGAGGCCTTCTAAAAATACTAAGAATGATAAATTAAACAATACATTTTGGCACCAAGTTAACCAGTGGGGAGGGTTATAATTTAATGGGTTGTCTTCTGAATTAATTATTTCTGAATTATTTAATTGCAGCTTCTAAACAAAATTTCTTGCTGAAAGTGTGACACTGAAAGCCAAAGTATCTTCCTATAGTCTCTAGCAAAAGGAAGAGCAAAACATTAGAAAGGCAAAACATTAAAAACATACATGTTTAAATTAAATTCACAATGTGTCTCTATGCAGATCAATAGAAGCCTTCCATTTGCATTTATATTTATATTTTTGCTAATGAGTAGTGTCTCCTCCCAAGAGCTGTACCAGTATTTTTCAGGGTAATCTCACAAGTGTAATCACTAGGCAAGTGGCACTCTGGAGTTAATGTCTTTTTCCCCTTCTTTATTTTTTAAGTAAAAATAGTCATTGGCTGTTATATGACGTCCTTATGCTTTTCATTCAAAATCAATTTTAAATAAAGCTTTGATTTTCTTTTTAATGTAAGAACTCCCTGTTCACTTCCTGTTCTTTTCCAGTTTTATTATTCAGTCGTGAGATAACTTCACTTGTTCTTAGTTTCTAAAATAAATATTTTAATTATTTTGAGGAATATGACATTTGGAGGAATGCTAAGAAGAGGGTGGTATTTGTGTGCTTTGTCTAACCAAGTTCATATGGATTAACCCATACAAAAATCTTGCTGAGATACAGCACAGCAAACCTGTCAGTATCTAGACACATACTCTAGACTCTTTTTTGTACTGATACTGAAAAATTCTTACTATGGAAATAATTAAACATGCTATGTAGCTTGTCACTTCTCTGGGATCAACAAAAGGAAGAGAAAATCAGGTCGTGTGAGCCATTTAGTATGATGCCCTACATTTTGCAGGACTGTGTTCTTTCCTGAATAAATGAATATCATATAATTGCTGCACTTCTTAGGCATGTGGAAATCTGAGTTTTACTCCTCAGCCTACTAATTAATGCCTCTGATTCAGCATAAAATTGTCGATATCATTGTGTTCTTCAGTTTTCATGGTTTTATACTTTAATTTCAGACCATTTGTTTTCCTGCTTTTTTTTGGTGCTATGGCAATGAGGTGCCAGACCAATACTCCATTATTTATCATCCTACCAAAAACTGGTGCAGTGGAGGAAAGGAAAACATGTCCCAGTCACCCAGAAGCCCCAGATCATTTTAGTGTAAATGCATTGGCTCCTGAATGGCTGCAACAGATAAGAATATATTCTAAGAAAGCATGTCGTGGTTTCACCATTTAAACAGAGATTTACCGAAGCTTTTGTTGACATATTTTTTAACATATATTAAGCAGGATGGTTCCTTCAAACCCATCATATAATTAGTTGAGTTTCTCCAAACTATCCTAGGGTATATCTGCAGACTTTTCCAGATTAATTTTAAGACATTCACTTTATCTTTGAAGTAAGAAGGCAAAGTTTATGTAACATGTTTGATAAGGGATAGAGAAAAAAAAAAAGAAACGCAAAAAGTGTGTGAGAATATGAGCTAAAATTTGGCCTCTTACCATTTTATTTGTGTCCTCACCACTCCCAGACCCATAGTTGTTCCCTTTTAATGTGCCAGGATACTCCCTCCAAATATATATGTGGATTCTGTAGGTGTTGCAACCACTCTCTCGTGTACTGGAGGGGAAGCAGAGAAATCCTCTGACTCGGCTTTTGTCACGCAATATGCCACTTTCCTAGCTCCAGCCGAAGCTGTGAGTGGTGGTGTCTGTAGCAGCTGTCCTCCTGGCCTAGGAAGAAGATGATGATGATGATAAAGTGACATGAGCTATACTTGCCTGGAGGATCCCAAGCTTTAAGGCAAGGCAGCAAATTAAAGCGTCTGAAACTGCAGCACCCTGGAAACTTTCCAGGTATTAACTGAAGCAAGGTGAGAGCCTGTGGGCCAGAGTTCTCACTGGTGGTCTGGCAATTCTGCTCCAGCCTACTCTGAATTTCAGCCTGAATCCCTTAGGGGAATTTTGGTCCAAGGAGATTGGACAAAAGCCTAACAACTCTCTGCCACTAGAAAAATGTCCAAGTATTTTTGCTGCTACCAGGGACAAATCCTCAGCATTACGCGGTGTTGTTGAGTCTCAGGGCTGAGATGGAAAGTGTGATAGATCGCAGAGGTGTTTATGGCACAAGGACTAAAGAGTGCATGCTGTCTGGGTAGGCAGCAGTGAAGAAGGCTAGATATTTGCATTGCCTCAATTTCTGATTTTTAGATCAAGGGAAAATTAGCTATGGACAACTGTCCATGTCCTGTTGGAAGAACTTTCTGGAGAGTAGGGCAACAGAAGCGATGAAAGGAGTACAGCAAACTGTGATCTGCTGGCACACGATGAGGCTAGGGCACTCCTGAGAAGAGTGTACTTTTTTGCATCGACAAAGATCCAAACCTTAGAAATGATGAAAAGAAAGAAATTATGCAAAACACCCAAAGATGACTGAGTGACTTTTTCTGCTATTCGCAAATTCATAGACTGAAAAAGAGTGGAAGATCTGCCTTGTGAAACTGCAGAGGGGTAAGTCTGGTTTTGTTTAAGGTGACTCATAATGATACCTGCAGTTTTTTGTGTTTAAAGACTTGTTCTGTTCTAGTATCTTATTTTCTACTTCAAGGATATCATTGATCTAAAGCCTGGAAGCAAATGGGAGGACTGGCTTGCTGGAACAACTACATAAAATAACCATTTTGCCCATGTTTCTCTGATCTCTATGAGCCACTTAGAGGCAATAGGTTGATGTGTATCTTTTCTTTTGCTGTTAGGCTTGATCATCCAGGACATAATTAGTGATAAAGTTGCTCTAAATTGCAGATCTTCCAAGTCCAGCTGATTAAATCTAGACATAATGGCCTAAATCTCTTTAATAAGCCTCCTTGATATATCTTCCTTAACTCAAAGTCTGGAAGCTGTTAATCATATCTGTATTATGTCTAGGTGATTTAGCTTTCCTTTAGTCATCTTTTTATAAATACTTTGCACACATCTGGCAATGAAGTAGCTTGTTTGATGAAAGCATGCAGTCATATATACTTACAGTGGCATGCAATCCTGACTACAGCCAATAAAAGCATCTTATTTTCTGGAGACCAGTAAAATTTATCTAAAGAAATCAGATTATAAGAATTATACTGGATAAGGTTAATATATTAATTAGTAGAGAAATTAAAGGTAAAGCAGGAAAAATTGTTTTAAACAACAACAGCAAAAAAAAAGATTTTTAGAAGGGTTTTGATTATTGGTACACTATTATTTCATCCTTTTGTATTAGAGAAAACTGTGGGAACAATGTTGGAGAGCATATTTATCCATTTACTAATGATTTGGGTAAACACATATGCACAAAGATGTGTTTCTTAGAAAAAAAAAATCCTGTTTCACATCTGAAAGTAATGAACATGAAAATCCTCAAGTATTCAATAGGTTATACAAAGTCCAAAATGGCCATGTAATTTTTGAACATGAAAACATAATTTGGCTTTAAATAACAGCACAGAAGATTCACCATGTGGCATTTACAGATAGCTATGCCTGAGTAGCTCTGTTAATTTTGAAAAGATATTTGTAATTGTCTTAGGTTAATTGTTTTGAAATAGTATCCACAAAAACACTGGGTCCTTTCTATCTATTTTACAAATATCATAAGCTATTTATGTTCATGTAATCTATCACGTAATATTAAAAAAATAATCTAGAGTTCATATATATAAAAAGAAAATATTTTCGGAGTATTTTATTTACTTTTAAGAAGCTTTGTATCTGTGTATAAACCACTTCCTGTTTCTTCAATCAAAATCATAATGTTCCTGATTAATTCTCTAAATAAAATTTTTAAGCTGTTTTGACGTGGTATTTTTCATACTGATTTAGAAGAGTACAAGTACTGTGTATTTGCTTTTGCTAATGTCCTAAGCTGGCAAATGGGCTAATTCTACTAAAATATATATGTGGGGTTTTTTCTTTAATAGAAGAGGATGAAAAAGAACTGCCATTCATAGCTCAGTTTTGAAATAAAGATTAGAGTGGTTCCAGCAGTCAGTATAATCGGTATTCACAAAACAAATCTTTCTTACAGTTTGCACATGATTTTGCCACTAGCTCTTTCAGCACAAGTTTGATTTTTTTTTCTTTAATGTCATTGCAAGACTCATGAGCTGAAGCCTGCTACATTTTCTGTTCTATTTCTGCATTTTTCATTATCCTACTGTCATGTACCTGACATCCTCATGCAAATGTACAGAGTGACCTGTTCTATTCACAGTCATTCAGAGATAAGTACTGTAGCTGTTTAGGGGTGAATGCAAAAACTGAAGTAGCATTTGTAGTCTTAGTGTGGATTTTTCAGTTGAAACACCACAATAACATATATGTATGCTCTCTACTGAGCTTCCTATTCCTTTAGTACAAAATTAGTATTAAAGTTCTTTGATCATTTTAAATCTCTCTGTGTTCAAGTTCTTGTACAAATATTAAAGATGTTTTCAGGAATTAGGTAAATTTGTAATTTTTTGTGTACTGATAAAAGGTAATCACTTGGACATTTTTTCAGAACACATAATCTAATCAGTTTCAAGTATCATATGCAGAAAACTGAGTGCTTATAGACAAGTGTTAGCTAATTCTTTTTTCACTGAGAAAGTCAGAGCTGGATCTTGATACATTTTCTGGCTTTTCTGTCGTGACAGAGCTGAAGAAGAATTCTCATGGTAATGGCTGTTATTCCTGAAATGTAAAAGCTACACACTTAAAAAATGGTGGCATCCACATACCTACCTAGGAATTCCTGAGCAAGAGTATGTACTCAAGGCCCACAAAGTGCATGTATGTGAAGCGATTCTAACATATCTGTGCAGCGAATTCCATGCTCCAGACTGTCGCAGACTTGCTGTCTATCTGTAGACCTTAGGCATAAAGTGGGGGACAAAATAAAACACACAAAAAAGGAGTTTGGTTACTACACAAAAGCTACTGCAAATAGTAGTAGATATCATGCCCCTCACAGACTATCCCTATCCCAAATATTTGTATTTCATTGAGTATCTGTGTTAATTAAAAGCAAATACTGTAACTTGATTTTTCCAAAGAAACCCTAAGACTTTTTATGAATGGAGAATAAGAAAGATGCTACTTTAGGAAACTGAATCAAAATCCCAATGCTTGGAACTGCTCTTCTTAAAGAATGTATTTCTTTCTAGACCAATGTGTGAGACAGGAGGCAAGAACCAAATTTGCTTTCCATCTATACTTTCTAGCTGGTAAGGAAACTTCCCTCACTGCTAGGACAAGGACTCTGACTGAGGTATTGGGGGGTCCTGAATTTTCTTAAAGCTTGGAGAAGATGGGATTCCCACAGCACTGGACGTCCAGCTCGGATCAACTGCAGGCAAAACTGCTCAGATCAACTGCTTATGCAAATCCTGAACCCAGAGCTCAAGAGTTAGCTGGTACAGTACAAGTAATGCTGAAGGCCTCTATCAGAAGAGCCAGCCTACCTTGGCTCTTTCATTATTACTGAAAATCTTAACAGTGTTCTGCTCTGTAGGCTGCCCTAGAGACACCTTTTATATCTGAACTTGTACTAGGATTACCCCTACGTTGTCTTCCTCAGCCCTTGTACTGTGACATATAAGGCAGTTGAGGTATAGGGAAAAAGCAAAGTTAAATTGTTTCTTTGCCCTCCTTTCTGCCATAAGGACCTTGGGAAGTCATATCTGGTCTCTGAAGTTTAATTTCTTCATCAGTAAATTGGAATGAGTTCCAGTTCTTCCTTGGCAAAGAGTTTTTTGTTCCCTGGCTGAAAAAGAAGCAACAGTCACTAATTAGGTATTATGGAAATATTAAAGTGTTTAATAGCAAGTACTCCTACATGTACTAGACAGACAGATATTTCTCTTGTACTTTATTTATTTGTAAAAAAGGTATTGTGTTGTGATTTTGAGAACCGCCAAGTGAATCTGTTATTGACATATTTCTAACTTCATTGTATGATTTGAAAGCATCTTTTTTATTTAGTGTTGTTACCCTGAGGGAGGTAGAGAAAAAAAGCAATAGAATAAGATTGACTGTAAATCACTGAGGACTTTCAAAGAGCCAGATCTCTTGCAGGGCTCTGCTATGGGGAAGACCACAGTGGTATTGTTTTATTATCTCTGCTTTCAAGATAACATGCTATGAATACTAATGTTAAGTGGCAACAATGAGCAAGAGATGAGGTGCAGGTATATAATAAGGAATAATAAAATGTGCTTGTCAGCTGTTATTTCCATCTTTTACAGAATAACTAAGTCTAATCTATAAGCAATTAATTTTCTTAAAAACTGTGTACACGCACACTGTAGTGCATTGATTCCAAATTCTTGAGCTGCCCCTAAACAAGATCATGTTTTTCATTAGGCACGTTGTCATGGTTTAACCCCAGCCAGTAACTAAGCACCACGCAGCTGCTCACTCACTCCCCCCCCCATCCAGTGGGATGGGGGAGAAAATCAGGAAAAAGAAGTAAAATTCCTGGGTTGAGATAAGAATGGTTTAATAGAACAGAAAAGAAGAAACTAATAATGATAATGTTAACACTAATAAAATGACAACAGTAGTAATAAAAGGATTGGAATGTACAAACGATGCGCAGGGCAATTGCTCACCACCCGCCGACCGACACCCAGCCAGTCCCCGAGCAGCGAATCCCTGCCCCCCCCTTCCCAGTTCCTAAACTAGATGGGACGTCCCATGGTATGGAATACACTGTTGGCCAGTTTGGGTCAGGTGCCCTGGCTGGGCATGAGGAGCTGAAAAATCCTTGACTCTAGTCTAAACACTACTGAGCAACAACTGAAAACATCAGTGTTATCAACATTCTTCACATACTGAACTCAAAACACAACACTGTACCAGCTACTAGGAAGACAGTTAACTACATCCCAGCTGAAACCAGGACACACGTATAGTGTCTTGAAACTAGAAAAACTCACAGTTTCCCTTTCAGAGGAAATTTAAGCAGCAATGCAGTGACAGTATAATTCAAAAATTCCTAAAAAAACCTCCCAAACCCCCAAACCCTTAGAATTTCAGCATGTCACATAATGATAGTCATGGATAGCAGGCTATGTGACAGGATAAGACATGTTATATTAATTTGTCATTAAAAATATGCCACAAAACAAAGTATTAAAGGAAAAAAGAAAATTAAGTAAATAATGCTCAGAATTTGTTTTTGTTGAAATTCCATCTTTTTTTTTTTTTTATGTCCAAAGTATTAATAGACTTTAAGCAAAATATTTTACAACTTAAGATAGTTTAGGTTAGAAGTTCATCTGGTCTCGCCTCCTCATATAAGTTAGGTCAGGTTGCTCAGGACCTCGTACAGCTGAGTTTTTAATATCTCCAAAGATTAAGATTATCCAGCCTCTCTGGAGAACCTGTACCAGTGTTTGACCGTCCTCATGGTGAATTTATATATGCATTTGGAATTTCCATTATGGCAGCTTTTGTCTCTCAACCTTTCACTTTGCACTTCTGAGAAGACTCTCCTCTCTATAAATGGCAAAAGATAGCCGAATGCAGCCAACAGGTTGTCTCCTCGCCTTCTCTTCTCCATGTTGAAGAAACCCAGCTTCCTCAGCCTTTCTTTATTTCATGTGTTCCTCCTGCCTCTTCATCATCTTAGTAACCCTCTATTAAGATTACCTCCAGTTTGTCAATCTTTCTCCTGTACTGGGGAGCCCCAAACTGGAAACAATACTCCAGCCTCAGAAGCGCCATGTAGAGGAGAGCAATCGCTTCATTTTGCCTGCTGGCTATACTCTTCCTAATGCAGACAGTAAGTGGTTAACCTTCACTGAAACAAAGGCCCACTGCTGACTCATGTTCAAATTGTTGACAACCAGGTCCACCAGACTCTTTCATACAAAATAAGTCCTCATCCAGTCAGCATCTGCCTACATTGTAGCATGATGTTATTGCATCCCAAGTGCAGAACTTTGTGTTTGTATTGGTTGAACTTCACGAAGTTTGTGTCAGCCTATTCCTCCATCTCGTAGAATTCTCTCTGAATGACAGCATACTAACTAATGCCCAAATTTGCTTTCTTCTGCAAACTTACAAAGTGTATTCTTTCCCACTGTCTAGGTGTCCTGGTTTCAGCTGGGGTAGAGTTAACTGTCTTCCTAGTAGCTGGTACAGTGTTATGTTTTGAGTTCAGTATGTGAAGAACGTTGATAACACACCGATGTTTTCAGTTGTTGCTAAGTAGTGTTTAGACTAGAGTCAAGGATTTTTCAGCTTCTCATGCCCAGCCAGTGAGAAAGCTGGAGGGGCACAAGAAGTTGGGAGGGGACACAGCCAGGGCAGCTGACCCGAAGTGGCCAACAGTGTATTCCATACCATGGGACGTCCCATCTAGTTTAGGAACTGGGAAGGGGGGGGCAGGGAATCACCGCTCGGGGACTGGCTGGGTGTCGGTCGGCGGGTGGTGAGCAATTGCCCTGCGCATCATTTGTACATTCCAATCCTTTTATTACTACTGTTGTCATTTTACTAGTGTTATCATTATCATTATTAGTTTCTTCTTTTCTGTTCTATTAAACCATTCTTATCTCAACCCAGGAGTTTTACTTCTTTTTCCTGATTTTCTCCCCCATCCCACTGGATGGGGGGGGAGTGAGTGAGCAGCTGCGTGGTGCTTAGTTACTGGCTGGGGTTAAACCACAACACTAGGTCATTGATGAAGATCTCAAACAGGACCAGCCCTAGTATTAATCCCAAAGGAACATAACTCAAAAGATGTTTTTGAACTGTTGACTACTTATGAGCAAGTTTTTCCTCAGTCCAGTCACTCTTACCTTCCTTGTTCTTCACCTTTCTAGGCCATTTCTCTTCAGTTATACTGCAGTGATACTACAGGTGACCCTGCTGCACTTGTCCACTCAGCCAGTTAACTCAATGTAGAAGACATTGTGTATGAGCAGGCATGATTTGCCCTTGGTGAATCTATGCTGGCTGTTTCCAGCTACCTTTTTGCTTGGCAATAGCTTCCAAAAGGATTTACTGCATTTTCTTCGCAGGCAGTCTGTATTACCTTGGATTGTCTTTTGGTTTTAGATGGGCATAATAATCGCCTTTTTCTAGGCTACAGGGAACCACTTTGACAGGTACAACCCTTTGAAGATGACAGAGAGGGACCTTGAAATGGCATCTGCCAGCTCTCTCAGAACTTTTGAATGTCTTCAGTCTGTCCCCATTGTAGGTTTATACAGTTTGTCAACATGGTCCCTAACTTGATATTTTTCTGCTGTTGTTGTACTTCATTTAGTCAAACATGGGAGGCCTGACAGCACAGGTTGCAAGTACAAACTGACGCAAATGAGAAAGTTAGTATCTCTGCCTTTCAGTTCTCCATCATCAGCAAGTCAGTTGCCTCACTAAGAGCAAGCCTACATCATCTTTGGTTTCTTCTCTTGTTGCCAATGTACTTATGGAAGCCCTTTCTGTTGCCTTTCACATCCCACAGTTTCAACAACAGCTGAGCTTTAGTTTGCCTAATTGCCTAATTCCATCCGTGCATCTCACATAATATTTCTATTTTCCTCCTGGCAGGCGGTCTCTGTTTCCTCCTTCCATATGCTTCTTATTTGCATTTGAGTTCAGTCAGGAGTTTTTATCCATGCTGGCCTTATGCTAACAACAGGAAGGACCATCCTTGTGCTTTGATGAGTTTGCCCTTGAAGATAACCAGCTCTCTTGGGTTTTGGTTTGTTGTTTTTTTCTTTTTCCCTTCAAGGCAGCATCCAAGGGATTCTTCCTACCAATTCCCTTAACAAGCAAAAGTCTCCTATTCTGAATCCCATGTCTTTATTATACTTGCTCTTTTCCTCATTTTCCTGAGGATATTTGATTACATCATCTCATGGAACCTGGAGTGAAGGCTGCTGTTGACCAATCACATCACTCATTTTTATTCACAAATAGCAGATCTGGCACATCTGACCTCCCAACTTCTGTCCATACAACATCTGCATCAAAATATTGTCCTTGATGCACTCCAAAAGTCTCCTGATTTACTTGCATCCAACCATGTTGCCCTTCCAGCAGATTCTGGGGTAGCTGAAGTCCTCGATGATAACCTTGTATTGCAACCATGAGATTTCTTCATGTGTTTTGAAGCATTTCATGAACTGTTTGATCAGGAGATCAGCATCTAGTGCCTGCCATGACATTCTCCCTGGCTGTCTCTCCTCAAATCCAGTCTCAAAAGCAGCTGGTCAGCCTGTTCCATAGCAAAGCTCCATGCATTTAGTTAACTCCTTGACATAAACCACATCCCTTTGTTTTCTTCCTTGCCTCTTTTTCCAATATGAACCCATCACAACATGCCACACATTCCACTACTGCATAACTGCAGATTTAGGAAGATTTGTAATAACGTTAGAACTAACTTTGTTCCTAAATTATCTGTCTGCCACAAAACCCGTTTGTCTCCTTTAGTCTCCTGTTCTCCATTCAATTACACTTCCCTTAGAATTCTGCATTTTCGGGGGATAAGAAGTCAGTTTTTATCTCTGAAGTTTAATCCAACACAACTCCATAATGTACTTCCCTGAGAATAAGCATATCATTTCTGTAATTTGTTCAAGTTTGGGGTTTTTTTTGGCCAATTCACATATCCACATGATGAGACAAATCTGCCTTAACAACACAGTGTGCTGCAATACAAAGCTGCCTTTTTGCTACAAGTTATCAGTAAAATGCATTAGGTTTCCTATATTCCTGTGTTCATGCTTACATTTCAACCGTTGTTAAAAAAAGACTTCCTTATTTTAACTTTATATTTGTGCACAAAGTGAGCAATGAAGTGTAACTCCGTGACTTCATGCACATAAATTAATTTTGTTTTTATTATCTGAGAGAATAATAATGTGAAAATACACACACCCCCACCCCCGAAGTCTGTGAAAACGTCACACTAAAGCCCCTTTGAGAAAAATGTCTTTTCTTGACCAGAATTAGATTACCAACACTGTTTATTGTTATAATGATCCCCGCATATTTTTGGTACATCCAACTTGCACTTTCCAAAGCAATTTCTCAGTGTGATTCAGCAGTCAACATGGCTAGGGGACCATTCTCAATCAACAGTTTCGACGTGATCAACATGTTTCAGAGAGTAAAGAGTTTAAAATTATTAACACAGTCTAATCTGCATCAGTTGGCCTCAGGGATAGATAATGGCCATGTACACATTTACTTTCCTAATACACACACATACAGTAGATGGTTCATTATTACTTATCACTCATATTGAGTCCTAATTTCAAAAATTTTTTGTTATGTATTGTGAAAAGTCTAAAGATTGTATATTTTATAAATACAGTGTAGGAATTCAGTTAATAATCATGTGAGGAGAGTCACTCATAAGTAGGGAAACACAACATAAATACAAATAAATCATGATGACACTGCAGATGAATTAATTGTCCTCAGTACTTTTCTGTCACATTGATTTACAAGGCTTCTTCTTTTAGCCTTAGGTTTAGGAACATCTTATTTTTAGTCAGCTTGGAACTGTAACTTCATTTTGAGAATTAATTGCAACTATTTTATAAACCTGCTTTTTAAAATTACATGTCTTTTGATGTAGAGTACTGATTGGTGTGGTGGAGAGGTTTTATTGCCCTGATGTTAGCTCTCATTGAAAGATGATTAACTGGATTTAGGATACTCTTCAGCTATTCAGATCACAGCTTTCATCCAAGTAATTACATATTTTCCTTTTGTCAATTTCAATGTTTCCATTCCATTTATGAAACTGTACAGGCTGCCACACTTTATAAATTTAATATATTCACAATCTATCCTTTCCTTAAATCGAAAATGCTTTAAGTTAGACTGGTGGTTAACATGACTGAAATGAATTAAAAAATAACACGACCGGTGTGTTATGCTTTAATTCTAATTAAAAACCTGTTGAAGTGGGTACTAGGCAGGTCTCCACAAATGAGTGAAATTAAGTCCTAGCTTCTCTATTCTAAGATATATATATATATGGACGCAAAACTGTAATGTGAATTTTTACCTACTTAAACAGTACACTTCTTATTTTGCTTCTAATCTCTACTCAACACTCCAGCTATTTTTTACTTTCTATAGCTGTTATATCCTACGGCTAGTCTGAGAATTCTTTAGTAGTCCATGTAGCTGCATTGCCTGGCTCATTGGAGGGACAGTATCAATTCTCCTTTTATTACCTTAACCTCTTTTCCCATTCCTCTCCAGTCTTAAGGTAGAGGTGAAACAAATGTGGGGGTTTTTTCCATATACATAAATTGTGTGATGCAGGGAAGCATTGTAGGGTTATAGGGTCCCCTTAGATTTCCTGAAAATGACACAGGCAATAGATAAATCTCACCCTGAAAAATAAAAGTTCATATCCTCACTTATATTGACTTGGGCATCTAACAGTTCAACATCTAACAGATTCATGTCATGTGTTGTTTTTGTACTCAGTAAGATACAGTTTGGCACCTCCAGATGGTAATTCATGTCATATTAAGATGGGCAATAAAAATTACATTAATTGAGCTCTGGAGGTGCCTATTTTATCTGCTAGGACATGAAAGAAGACTTAAGATGGCTACCTACAGACATTTAACTTTTAGACATGCAAAATGAGGTGAAATTAATTTTACCCTATGTTTAACAGCTGGTAAAATTGTCTTACCTTTAGATTACTTTCAGACAAATTATACAGTCACGTAATAACACCTTTTTTTTGTTGTTTGAAACACAAGTCCTAGACAACAGCTTTATACTGAAACTCTTGGCTTTATTTTTAGAACAAATTTGAAAGTCAGATTTTCTAACAAAAATGTGTTCCATGCAAGTTCATAACATAGACAGTAATGTTGTTTGTTGTGTTTTAGGGTTTTTTTTTTCTTAAGAGGATAAAATTTTAATCCAGCCTCTTGTCTCTTAAAAATCCATCTTTGGCAATATTATTACTTTTTTATAAAATATAAGATTATTGCTTAATTACAGCAGGTCAAAATAGGTAAAGGTCTTGTCCTTCAGTGTAGACCCTGTTAAAGAACTCTTTATAGCCAGTCAGGCACTTAGCACATACAAAATACCAGCAGATTCTATCATGACTACTACTACTATCTGTGACATTTTTACTGAACAAGATCCTGATTGCCAGATGGGGAAAGAGGGGAACTGATAGTGCTGCAGAAGGTACAGTACTAGCCATATCAGCTTGCCAAAGGGGTCATCTCAGGATAGAGACAGATAAAAATCAAAGAGGTAGATAATAACATCTTATTAATCGGTGTCTTACAGGAGGAAAGATCTGGGAGGAAGTCCATGCTCCTTGAACAAAAGGATAGATTTAAAAAAGAACATAGGCTACCGAAGTAGGACTTAATTGGAGTTTGATACAATACCATTTGTAATTCTGTAAACTTATATATATAAGCACTTAGAATTACAGAATCACAGAATCATAGAATGGTTTATGTTGGAAAAGACCTTTAAGATAATCAAGTCCAACCGTAAACATAACACTGCCAAGTCCACAACTAAACCATGTCCCTAAGCACCACATCTACATGTCTTTTAAATACCTCCAGAGATGGTGACTCCACCACTTCCCTGCTCAGCCTGTTCCAGTGCTTGACAATGCTTTTGGTGAAGAATTTTTTCCTAATATCCAATCTAAATCTCCCCTGGAACAACTTGAGGCCATTGCCCCTTGTCCTATCGCTTGTTACTTGGGAGAAGACACCGACACCCACCTGGCTACAACCTCCTTTCAGGTAGTTGTAGAGAGTGACATGGTCTCCCCTCAGCCTCCTTTTCTCCAGGCTAAACAACCCCAGTTTCTTCAGCCGCTCCTCATAAGACTTGTGCTCTAGACCCTTCACCAGCTTCGTTGCCCTTCTCTGGACATGCATGCATTAAGCAATTCAGAGCAGACTTAGCACAAGTCTAAATGCTTAGGTTCTATGCATGGTAGTGGTAGTGTGGACATCTATCTTTGATAGAAGGTCCAGATAGCTTTAAGCCCTATCAAGAAGACTCATTTGGTAGTATATGATAAATGAGATATGATGACTAAAACCTCATACCCCTATTCCCTTTAAGCATAAAACTGGAGACTCCATCAAACTCTGCCTCTGTTGCCCCATATTCTTACCCTCCCTGCCCCCTACTCCTACCCTGAGCCACGTAGGTGCCCTACAATTACTTTTTTTATGCCAGACCTGGAGCTTCCCTTAATAACCATCTATGACCCATCACATATGCAAAAATGAGTGTTGAAACATCACCTTGTATATTTTGAATGAGTGCCTGTATGTATTGAGACAGAGAAAATGGAAAGATCACAATAATGACAGTAGTCTTTTGTCAGAAAATCTGTTTACGGGTATCTTATCCTGGCAGAGGTGTTGTAAACCCCCATTGCATGAGCAGAAGAGGTGAAGATGTAATACATAATCTTTTAAATATTGATATCCATATTGGCAAAAACATTATCATACAAAGATCTAAAATTCTTTCTTTACATTACCTCTGGAAAGTGCAGATAAATATCCTTACCTGCTCCGTGAAAGCACAGTAAAATATCTGGATAAACACACAACCAGCCTGCGGAGTACTTTTATGTGATTATTTTTTCCAAACGGTATTTTACTATATGTTGAATCTGTCCAATAACATAATAATTTCCAGCAATGCAGCGAAAAGTGTATTTTCCACATGTTAAATGTGAGGAACCTGTTAGCACTGCAAGAAGAGGTTTGTTAGTGAAAGGCTAGCATCCACTCCCTTACAAAAAGGACCTTAAACCTCAACACTTATCAGGAACGTTCAGACTTAGAATCAGGAAAATGAGCTTTATTATTCTTACTCACACAGTCTGTGACCTGAAAGAATATTTTTCTTTGTCTGTAACAAGCTAAGGCATATAGGCTTTCTTTCGGTTTATGCCTCCACCTGAATTTCTCACTTCATTCTTTACCTGTATGTCTACAGGATAGAAAGGAAGCTGATAGCATTTCAGATTAGAACAGAGAAAAGCAAAAAACCCACCAGAAATCCTTTAGATAGAGATGTCACAGTATGATAACCATAAGAAAAAATAACATGGATTTCATATTGCCGTATCTTTCCTTCCACTTCATCGCATCTTATACGAGCGGTTTCACACTGAGAAGATCCAACAGCGTATGTCAGAGGTGTGGAGAGAAGATTTTACCTCTGCAGTTTGCAATGTCATTAAAATATATGGAGACATAGCATTCTCTACATTATAATTGATAATCTAGCTAGGAAAACCTGTCCTAATGAAATCACTTGTGATTATACAGGTATTGTTCACCTATAGTTTTGACACTGCACCCTTAACTTATGCCTTTTCATATGTGTGGTGAATCAGTATTCATAAAATAAGTGCATAAGCTCTCTGTCAAATCAGTGGGGAGGATGTTCCACATGTGAGCATTTTGGTTAGTGCTTCTTCTTTGGATTCACAGACACAAATGATGCTGAGTTTTGCGCTTAAGAGCAATGACTTATTCCTGCAACAGAAACTTTAACCAAAGGGTTCTAATTTCAAAAAAAGTATATTAGCCTTCAGAAACAATAACACTTCCTATCTCTGCAGTCCAGTAAACTTTGTATTATTTAAAGAAAATGGATTAGCTTCTACTTGAGACAGGGAGAGACTTTCCTTTATTTTCCCCCAAGTAGCTCAGAATAAAAAAAGATTTGCGTACAACTCCCTGCTATTAATCAGGCACCTGAAAGCATATCAAAGAAGGTTTATTGCTTTTTATCTGTGAGGTTACTGGGAAAAAGTGCTGCAGCCAGCATTCATCCTTAACTTTCATGCAAGGGTAAGTCTGGCAGCCATTCCACAGAAGCTCCCCCCAAATCAGATTCCTGATATATGGAAAACTTATAGTCTGCTGTAGGATTTAGGCACAGGATGACTAAACACTGGGATTCAGGCAATTTTCATGTTCAATGTTAAACATTAAATATGTTTTACTGGTGAATACTGAGGAATGTCAATCCCTTTCATAGTTTAAAAGACATTCTGAAGATCCCCAAACTGTTGTATGTTGATGTGGTGGGTTGATTTTGGTTGGTTGCCAGTCCTCTACCAAGCTACTTCCCCTCCTCAACAGGACAGGAGAAGAAAATAAGATGGAAAGGCTCATGGATTGAGTCAAAGGTGGTTTAATAAGAAAAGCTGTGTGCAGAAGCAAAGCAAAAAGAAATTTACTCACTATTTCCCATCGGTTATTAAGTTGGTGCTGAAAAAGAGGAAGGAGAACCAAGATCAAATCCAGTGCTGCATGAGGAGCAGAATCTCGGCGCAGAACAAGGACAGGATTCAAGGCCAGAAGTGGGAACTGGAAGCAGGACACTTGCTGCATAGTCGGGTACGAAAGGAAAGGGACCAGGTTGTGCACTAATATGCAACTGGAAGTACTTTGAGCAACCTCCTGCTCCACGCAGGACTGGGATAAAACCCTCTTATTGTATGATGCCTGCTGAGTTGCTTCCTTGATCCTTCCTCTGTTGGCATGAGATTTGCATGCTGGTATTATTATTAGCTGCCTTGTTTTGAACAATTTTGTCATCTACAGCTACTGAAGTTAATGGGACTGTTTATTTGCCCTAAAGCATAACTGTGCTGAATCAGTGTCTTAAATGATAAATTGTATTGATTAAGTGAGAAATGATGACATACATCATTGCAGAGGAATTTCTCATGATCGTTCTCCCAGTGCAAACTGTCATCTCCAAATGTTACAGTAATATCTGTTCACTGGAAAACCATCAACAGTTTATGCAGAGCTTCTTATCATCAATTATTTGCTGAAATTATGATAAGAAAATACTGTTTCTTTTCTCTTCAAAATGGAAGCTTATGCTTATACAAATGCTTCCCCTTCAAAATCAGAAGTTTTCCCAAAGAGAACTCTGGATTCCACAAAGGTTTGTCACAAAACTAATAATCAATGAAGCTTATAGACATAAACCCCTCCAAAGCATTTTGATAAAGAATTAAGACATTCCTACTTGCCTGGCATCAGAAGAGGTTTAGCAGAGGAAGCCTAAAGCAGTGTGTTTTCCACTGGGAAGAGGTAGACGTTAGAGATCAAGGGAAAGGCTAATATTTACCTTTTTGCAAATTAACAGCTACACGGTAAGTTTAGTGTAAGATAGCTTTAATTGTGGATTGTTTCTTTTCTCTCCCCCTGCCCCCAGCTTTGTAGTTTAATCCTCATTTCTCAGCAGTTGACAACATGGAGTGAAAAACTAAGCAGAATGATAATAGTCACTGAAGTAGATAATATAGCTAAAAATGTGATGTATACTGGTTGGGATTCTAGACAATATGTTGCATTCCTTTTATTCTCTGGACTGAGAGAACCATTAGATTCTGCCTTTGAACAGTGCAAAATGTCGTGTGTAACATACAGAGGTCAGCAAATTTGATTCAGCTGGCAATTTAAATAAATGAAATATTTCAGTTTGAGATCTTTGCTAAAACCTGGAAAGTAAACATTTAAATTAGTTATCACAGGGTTGGTGGGGTTTTTTCCGAGGGAAAAAGGGAAAAAGAAATAACTAAACAGAAACTTTCCTAGAAATATCAATGTTAAGTTTCTTTTTCTGAATGGTAAACAAGCATATGGCTTTTAAAAATTCATTCAGATGTGTAATTCTTAGAAAATATTGACTGTATGATTATTTTTTTAGAAAATATTCACCATATATGTTTGAACTGAGCCAGAATCTCATAACCTTACAGTGAAATCAAAGAGATTATATAAACTATTGTCCTGGTTTTGGCTAAGATAGAGTTAATTTTCTTCCTAGTAGCTGGTACAGTGCTATGTTTTGAGTTCAGTATGAGAAGAATGTTGATAACACACTGATGTTTTCAGTTGTTGCTAAGTAGTGTTTAGACCAAGTAAAGGATTTTTCAGCTTCTCATGCCCAGCCAGCAAGAAGGCTGGAGGGACACAAGGATTTGGGAGGGGACACAGCCAGGGCAGCTGACCCAAACTGGCCAATGGGGTATTCCATACCATGTGACGTCATGCCCAGTATATAAACTGGGGGGAGTGGGGGCAGGGGGATCACTGCTCAGGGACTAACTGGGTGTCGATTGGTGGGTGGTGAGCAATTGCATTGTGCATCACTTGTATATTCCAGTCCTTTAATTATTATTATTGTCATTATGTTATTGTTATAATTATCATTATTAGTTTCTTCCTTTCTCTTCTATTAAACTGTTCTTATCTCAACCCATGAGGGTTTGGGTTTTTTTCTGATTCTCTCCCCCATCCCACTGGGTGGGGGGGAAGCGAGTGAGCAGCTGCGTGGTGCTTAGTTATTGTCTGGGGTTAAACCACAACACCTATATACATGATATAAACTATATACAATATATAAAGAACCATATAAATTAGCATAGATGTTTACTTTAAGGTTTTGTCTGCATAACATTGAAATTAATTCATGGGTTTTCCAGTCATAATGATGAACAACCTGTCTCCCAGTAGCATTGCCATCTGAAGTAAATAAAATGTTTTATTTTATGTATGTACATAAAATAATGTATGTATGTACAATGTACAAGCTCACTTTTTTTTTAATTAATTAATATACTCTTTTTTTATCTTATATAATTTTATAAAAAGTAATCTACTTTGATATTTGGTATGAGAACAGATAATTTTTAGTTGTTTTCCTTGCCCACGTATGTCCCTTTTTTCAGTTTTTATTTGAACAACTACCCTGGAGCAGACACTTCATTTTGATACAAGGCACAAGATTTTGATAAAAATTTAAAATTTTCATAGAGGTAAATCTGGAATGTAGAAATCATACCCACTTAAAGTAAGAATAGCCATAGGCCCTCCTCCCCAGCTTTCAGATATCAAAACCCCCTGTTTCTTTTACTGACTGTTCCATCACCAATTTCTTCAAATTGTAATACTGATTTCTTACCTTTCATAAATACTAATACACAACGACCAACAGAAAACAAAACAGAAGAAAAACCCTGATAAACTAACAAAACTATTTATCCCAAAGCTTAGGATGGAAGGAAGATGAAAGAGGGTTATTGCTACAAAATACAATTTTCAAGTCTTGCAGTGAAAAAAAATTATTGATTTATTTTATAAAAACACACAACACAATGGGAAAAAACCTTGATAAAATTTTTAAGCTAAGGGCCACACAGATGAGTAAGGGACTGGAGCATCTGACATACAAAGAGAGGTTGAGAGGGCAGGGACTGTTTAGCCTGGAGAAGTGAAGGCCCAGGGGGATCTTATCAATGTATGTAAATACCTGATGGGGACGGTGAAGAAGATGGAGCCAGGCTCTTCTCATTGCCCATTGATGGGACAAGTGGCAACGTCCTACAGATTAAAATTAATGAAATTCTACTGAAAAGTAGGAGGACAACTTTTTTTACTCTGAAGATCATGAAACACTGGAAGAGGTTTTTCTGGAGAGGCTGTGGGGTCTCCATCCTTGTAGATATTCAAAACCAGACTGGACGTGGTCCTGCTGTAGCTGACGCTGCTTTCAGAAGGGGCTTGGAGCAGACAGTGCGCAGCAGTGCCTTCCAGCCTCGGTGAGTGTGATTCTAGGATTCTGTTATTTGGCAAATCTTGCTTGCAAAACTGTTTGTCCAATTCAGTACCTCCTGTTCTGTTTATTTGTTTGTTTGCTTGCTTGCTTGTTGCAAACATTTAGAAGACAGATTTTGCTCTGTACAAACATTTCAGAAAGAGCTTTAATTAATAGAAGTACAGAGACTGATGTGCAAATGAGTGTTCTTGTGTTTGATTACACATTCTTGAGTGCAATTATGGGGATTCACTTCAAAAGTGCTATCATGCCCCTCCATAATGTATATTCATGTCCACTGGCACAACTCCTATTTCAAACCTTTGAGCAGATCTAATCAGTCCAAATTTAAAAGTAAATAGCTTACTAGAAAAAATTATTCCTCTTATTTCCCTTCTTTCTGCCTACATATGAAGCCCATCATCATTACCAGAATCCAATCCTTAAACCTATAACTGTATCAGTTACACAACAAACTATAGTCTAGTCATGTGCACCGCCGGCTTGCCTTCAGTTTAAAAGGTTGCTTTTCATGCGGTCTAAACCCTGGCTGTTGGCTACCATCAGACAGAGGTGACCTTTCTTTATCAACTGAGAGAATGTCCCTTAATTCCTTTCTTTGTCTCACAAGTCCAAAAGGAAATGCGAGCTGAACACCAATAAAACTTTTCCAGAGCAACATTGAACTATGCGGTTCTTGACTAAATCCCACTTTCAATTAGAATTTGACATGAAAAAAGCAGAACTGGGATCCAGTCTGCCTAACATAGCGTGGAAAAATAATGGAAGACTGGCGAGGAGGACTGTAAAAAGTTGCAGCTGGAGTGTCGAAAAACACATATATCATACTAATTGTTTGGCCTTGTGTGTTGCAGAAGTAGAACATCTGTGTTTAGATAACACAGGTTTGTGATAGACTTAGAGGCACCCTATTGAACACGCTTGAGATTCCTGCCCTGCCTTGGGAAAGATCAAAGCACAGTGGTAAATTATGTGAACCCCTGAAATACAGGGGAAAGGAGCCAGTTCGGTGATCCTCTAGCAAGGATCGAGCTCCGCAGTGCCCGTGTCCCCACTCGTGTGTCTCTGACCGGGTGCTGCTTTGGGGATCCCCTGGTTGTTGAGGTGATGAAAATAAATTTACCCTTTGCATTTCATCTATAGTTTTGTGGTTGTTCCTGCATCCTGCCTGTGCCGGCTCACACACAGAGACACCTAACTAGTGATTGCATTTTGTGCACTCTTTAAACGAGTCTGCCTAAAATTGGTGTGTTACATCCCCACAGTAAGTGAAGGTTGCTCCTAAATGTGAATGGGCTAGTGAGTTCTCTGGGGGTAAAAACTTTGTGCTCGATCCCCAATAATCATGGGTTAGGGGTTTTTTGATGCTGAAAGATCCCTTAGTTTTGGGTGCTTCTAAAAAGATGCTTTGTGCTTCTTAAAGCCTTTGTACATGTGTGTTTGAGGTGGGATTCACCTGAAGATTGATACCCGGTACTCAAAGCAGTTGCTTAGACGTCAGTATCTAATGCAAAACGATACCTTAGGTGGTATGGTAGGTAGAGTGCCTATGAAGAAAGTAGAGATAAAAATCTGTGGCATTTTCAACTGTCACAGCTGGAGTCCCAGACAGTGTACTCCCGCACTGCACACCTGTGTTTAGTCAACTGAATACAACCCGAATTTGCTCAGATGCCTCGCTCCGTAAACTGCACTAACTGGAATGGCAACTCGGACGCCCAGTTTATGGGCATCGCAGGCAACTGAATGGGCATCTGAATCCCAGCTCATTGTGCGTTATAACTAAAGTTTGGTGAACAAACTGCACAACATAAAATTTTACATCATAGAGGCAAGGCAGCATTGTCAGGCGTGATCCAAGCACTTTCAGCTTTACTAGACCCCTGCAAAAATGAACAACATAATCCTTTGAATATTGTGCTTTGAGTTGAAGAGATCTCAGAAAAAGGGCTGTAAAGCTGTACGGTGAAACTTGAAAGAGAAATAGTTACCTTCTGAGCTTAAAAACAGCTTTGGAAACAGAGTTGACACTCTTCTTTTCCTACAAATAAATAAATAAATACATAAATACAAATATTTTCTCATTTCTAGCTGTGAGACTACTGTGCAGATACTGGGATGAAGGAAAGATCTAGGAATGACTCTAAGGAAAGTAATATGAGTGATCGCACTCCAACAAAGCCTCAGTAAGTAAATCTAATCAAACTCAAGGAAGAGACCTGTGTGCTTTTGAACAAAAGTTTTTCAATTTATGCAAAGCTTTAGAAGCAAGGGATTGTTAATATTTTTGAAAGCTATGTGTAGAAATGACATCAACTGCTAGGAAAATGTGAAAAAAGGCAAATTTGAAAAATATTTTGTAAATAGCTTTAATTTACTTGTTGATTACAGGTAGAATTTCCTTATATACACATATCCTTGTAATAAGCAGAACTTCTGTACAATGACTATGGACTAGCTAGTGAAGTATGTACAGAGGCACAGTAATAGAAAGCCAAGTTGGAGTCATTTGTGCTTTTCTAATTTCTTAAATTACAATCCACAAATTGATCATGAGTGTGACAGCGACTACTTTGGTAATACTCCATCATCAAATGAAGATGTCTCCATTAAATCCCAGGATAGTCTTTTCAGTGTCTGGAATGAGAAATGATTTCATATGGGTTAGTAAAAATAGCCCCTGTAAGGAAGGTAGCAGTAGCAGAAGTGACTAGAATGTATCGTACTGTTGCCCATGGTCATTTGTGTAGAGTATTTAACTGTAGAAGTAAATTACGGAGAGATGTGTTCTTACATTCACACATAGCTGAATTCTACATTTTGGCATGACTTTGCTTATTGCCAACAAAGTATTATTTCCTCTTTCAGCTGAAGGCTTTGTTTAAAAGGGCATAGTTGGTAGCGCCTCAAACCATGAAAATATTACAATGATTTGTTATTCTGCATTTAAGAGGGAAATAATCATTGCCCTCTTGATTGACTTCAAGACAGCAATTACACTGAATATTTGAAAATGTAAGAAGTATACTACAATCAGGTAGTTTGAATCTCCCTTCAGAAAAGATTTTCATTTGCATCTCATAATATTAATGTTAACTTCAAGATAACTACTCTATCTATTACTTAATCGGCAATGACAATGAATGTTCCCTTCTAACTGTTGTCCAGATCATTTACTGCACAGAAGCAAAGTAAAATCTCATTAAGTCATCTGATCCTCCAAGCTGTGATGACCTACACCAGAACCAGAAGGTGAGCACCTTCCTTCCTTCCACATAAGTGCTTGGGATGGAGACAAAAAACAGATAAAAGGAAACATCTAACCTTAAACTCAGCAAAAGTTATGGAACCTTTTTTAAAACTTAAGATTATATTCACTTCCTCCTTAAATCGAAAAATATGATTTTTAAGTCTGAGTTGGTCTCTATTAGCTTCCTTCATAGTCAGTGGAAAGAAGTAGTTACTTTTCGAGAGCAATTCATCTCCTTCTGAGACAGGAACCTAGAGTGGGTCAGATGGATCACCTGTAAGGATTCATGGCACTGCTCTGTTGTACAGTCCTGTGGCTATAAAGGGAAACTGGAAAGTTGTCTTTAGACTAGATGGCTAAAGTTAAGATTAATCCTACACTTAGTAACTAGGTTTGTGTGTTTCTCCTGTCATTCCAAAGAATGAGACAACAAACACAACCTCAACATGGTGACTACAATCTATGCTTTTTCTGACATTGATCTAATTTTTAGATGATGTCTATGCTATTTATTAAGGGAGAGCAGGTGATTAAAATTATTGAAGGAGAAAAGAATAAGAGTAGCAAACTACAAAGATTTATCCCCATGCCTCTCCAGAGTGCACCATATATTAGAATTGCCTTAGCAACAGAGGCATAAAACTGCTGAGTTGCAGCTCTGACCTGTGCTAGTAAGAGCAATGTACGACTCTCACTCTGTTTAATTCACCTTAGTTGTTAGAAAGTTGCTCCTCTTGATCTGAGAATTTTAATAAGGAAACTATAGGATGGAAATACAGAAATAATTTTAAAATAAAAGGGAGCAGTTAATAAATTCAGAATGGATAGATAGAGAGTACCGGTGAACTTGTGACTTTGTTTTTAATGACTTGCTGCAAATTTAAATAACAGTTTAATATATACCATTCAAATAAGATGCCTGGTGAATAAGATGTCAAGAGACTTTGCTTACCCTTGCATTTATTTTTTATTTTATTTCTCAGCCTGATTAGAGGAAATTTTTTAATATTCAAGGCATCTCAATGAGCAAAGTGTATTGTATATTATTAATAGTTTGAGATCACAACTAGAAAGACTTTTACAAGAAGCAGGTATAATTCCCTTTTAAAAAGCAAGACTCTGATTTGCTGACCATAAGGGGTATTACTAGAGGTCACCATATTGCATACAGTATGTCAGAGGATTGTCCATGCACCCACTGCATGAACAGAAAGCATATTGAATATTTCCCTTGGGTAGATGTAGATTAAAAGTGTGTGATAATAGCATTCCCTAGAAAACACAAGCAAGTGCTTTACTGAGCTTTTTCAGACATTTTGAAATTCGTCCAGTTCATGGAAGGTTAGTGCCAAATTTAACTACAAAGGGTCCCCGCTCCATCATAATTTTCCTCACCCAAACTCTGAAAATTGTCACTGCTTCCTGAAAAATGAGAAACTTCAAACTTAATGGTTGTTCTCTTTCTTAGGGAATATAGTACATTCCCAAATTAGTTCTCTTGACTCTTGTTCACTGTGTAGATGCCAGGGCCCTAAAGGCCCTAGAGGCCAGCCTCACGAAGTCCTCCCCACATCCTACCCGTGGACCCAGGAGCCCCATTTCAGCTCAGGGCAGGGCCATCAGCCCCTGCATCAGCAATGCCACTGGAGTGCTGGTCTTCAGCTCTGCCACAGCCTTTCCCTGCCTCATCATGGAATCCCTTGACCCAAACTCCAACCTGCGGGCTGAGTTCCTGGTGTGATCTCAGCCCCCGCTGTCATTATGGACCTGCCTGGCCACCACCAGACCTGATCCTAGCTCTCATCTACGGATTGGCTTTCCAGCTTGACCTCAGACCTGCCTCATCACTATGATACGTCTTTATGATCCAGACCCTTGGTTGGCCCTGGCCACCTTCTCTGAGTCTGCCCTGCTCACCTTGCTGGGTCCTGTGAGACAGGGACCGCTGGCCCTGGAATTTCCCCCCTGGTGCCTGGCTCACCTTCTCTGACGGTCTGTCAGCAGTACTTATACTCAGTCCTCATCCTATTAGGATAGAGGAAGTTTATGTTGGCTTCCAAGGTACATTAAGACATGCAGGATTGTCTTGCACCCTTATAAGGACACCATCTGGAAATTCAAACTAACATATCCCCAAGAGTCACAGGGGAGCATTCAACAGAAAACACAGAAATGAAATTAAGTAAAAGGCCTTAGGTAGTCCAGTTATACTTTTTTTTTTTTTTTACTGACAAATAGATAAATAAAGGACAACTTCCAGACAGTCAATCCTCTTTGGAAATGTTCTCATCCCAGTGACACAAAGTAACACCTCAGTAACAGTTGTTTATACTCTGGAAGGAAATCCATAAACCTCACTAACCAAATACAAGATGCAAATAAACAATGCTAAAAAGCATGTTCCAAGTCTTATTGACGTTATTCAAAATTCAGAGAAAAATTGAACTGGAAATATGACGTATTTTTCTAAATTTTTTTCTATATTAGTATGTGGGCAACACATGGGCTCCCAGAAAGCTACAGAACAGAGAAATAAATTTTGAATTCTACATATTGAATCATCATTTCCCTCAACTTACCTCAACTGAGATCTACTTGACTGCTTGCATCCTTTTTATGGCTTAACAGTTCTTAAAGATAGTTTCTGCTTTCTGTTCCCCTGGCAAAGGTATATCTGTTTCTACAATCCAACCCATTAGGTAGTCATAGCGTATAACAAATAGTTTCCATCTAGCAGGAATAAAATATTAATTTAAGATTGTGGCACAATATTATATGCTAGACATGCAAATTTCTTGGTTTTGTTATCTTTTTATCTACTCTAACAATCTTATCTAAGGAAATTTGAGGACTTCCTGCACTTTCTACTTTTAGAAAATACAGAGAGAATTGATTCAGGTCATAAAAGTCAGTGCATTAAGAACATTAACCGAGAAAACAAGTCTTGGAGATTTGTAAATTTATGTGTGCCCTACTGACCATTAGAAAACATGAACCTTGCTTTTATCTTGTTTATAAGGTTGCTGTGAGGCTGAGCAGAACAAAGTTGACATATCTGTAATCTCCAGTGGATCTACTAATCCTTCCCCTACTGCTGTTCAAACATTAACCTGTGGCATGACTTGAAATGCAGTTCTCATCAATGCCAAATGTCTGCCAGGTACAGTACATCTATTCTTTACAGATGAATAGAGGTTTTTAACATTTAATACAAATTCTGCAGCATTTGTATTTATATTCCTTATGTTAATGTGGACAATCTTTTGACTCACAATGTTGAGCTCAAATACATTTTCTTCTGAGCTCCTAAATTCCTAAAAGATTAAACCAGAAGGGATTTGTCCATCACAACAAATTACATATTTAATATGATAGACAAAGGGAATTTACTAGGATATACTGGTTGTTAAAAGCTTTTGGCTCTGTAAATCAGGTTTTCTGGTTTTGAGACTAATGTAATATGGGATAACTGATAAAATATTACTATGTCTTTGTTCCTATTAGAATATGAAAGCAAAATGTAATTGCCATAAACCATAAAATACAATAGCAATTTTAAACCCCTAGTGATTTCTTTTCTTTCAGCATTCCTTTGACTTTACTGCTATTATTATTCAACAAAGTTTGGAGTGGAACCGAAGTTCTGGGTGAGATGCAGCAAACCAGTCTCCTTCAAAGCTCACAGAGGGTGGGGATGAACACGGGGAGGGGAGAAACAGCTCAAGCCAGGACGCCTCCCAGATTCCTGTTCAACTATTAAAGACCTGTATTCAAACTGGGGAAAAATCATCTCCAGATCATGACGCTCAGCAATAGGTGCAGTGAACCACCTAAAGAAAAGGAGTTCCTATGTAAACAAACATGCATAGGCAGTATCATACTCAGGAGAGGAATATTGAAAACAATGAAGGAATAGATGTCTGTGAGCTGTAAATGAAGATGTAAAATAGGATTGCATAGAAAAGTGTGTGATCTCACTGCTATTTAACGTACCTTCATGACTTGTGCTGGGAAGTAAACCTGAAAGCTGCCAATAATTGTATTTTTGTGTGTGGAGATTGAATTGGTTTATTATCAGAGTGTGACACTAGTCAGCAGAGGAAAAAAACTTTGAGTCCAGAGCAATGACAGCACAATTGAGTTTTACTCTTCTCCTTGCCAATTTTGTCATTGACTTTATAATTAAAGCTTGAAGGGTTTCTTGCCTTATTTCTCTAGATTTCTTCAGAAGAAAGTAAGAAAAGAGATGGACTTAAACTGCAAAGTTCATCCTCTCCTGCTACTTGCACTAGAACTGTTCATTCATTCAGGGCAGAATGTTTAGTTTAAATCATCTCAGGCTTGACTAACTTTCAGTAAATCTAAGGCCCAGCGCAGAAACAATCTGCACCAGGACCATGAAATCTGAATCTGTGGCATTTGTGTAGGAACTCCCTCTCCACGCAGTGAGGAAGGTTATGATAGAAATAATGCAGCCTGCACTTACCTGGGCTGTATCTCAGCTTGGAAAATTGTCAGCACCTTGTAAAGGTGCTGGTTGTGTTCTTCTGGAACACAACAGCCCAAGGAAACAAATACTAAAGATGGATTGTAGCATAACTCCCTTTTTCACCTCATGTATCCAGTTTGCTTAACTTGTTTGTTGAATAACTTGGCCAGGCACTTACATAGATCTGAGAGAGTTCATCCAAGGTTTCTGGATGCAGACATGCCAGACTGAAACGTCTTCATAACTGTGGAAGCTCCACTGCCTTTTCCTAGCAATCCGAATCCTGTCTTTATTTCTAGAGTTCCTAATTGTCCTGCAGTCCTGATTCATAGATTGTGCCAACTAAGCTCTAAATTAATTTGTTCTTTTGGGGAACATAACAAAAAAAGTAAAGGGACATAGACACTTTGAAAGGGTGTCTTAAAAAATTTTGCATCATCTTTTATACAGGACAAAAATACAATTATGTGTATTAAATATACAACACCTATGCATGTCACAACACTTAAATTAATTTCTGTCTGCTATTGATCAACTCTTTTGGATAACAGCAAGTCATCTAGGTATTTCACGATGCTTTGTATTTTCTTCTTTTTGTGTATGTGATTTGTATCACAGAATACAATTACGGTGTGCCCCGCCGGCCCCCGGCCCCTTATATGTAGCAGCATTCCTTCCATTCTGTTTCTCTAAAAACAGCTTGTGAGAGATGTCTTTTATAATTTCCAGGACTCTTATCAAAGGAAGTCCTTGCTGGTTCATCCTTACTACGTGAACTTATTAATTTTAGAGGATGGGCTATTTGACAAAGTAAAATACCATCCCCTATATCTTACTTGGTACTGCTTCCAGATTTGGCTTACCCATAACTTGGATTATCTTTGATCCTTAAATTGGAGGTTTTCAAAGTTAACATTAAAATTGGAACATAATAATACAACAAAGCAAAGAAATGCATTAGAAAGTAGCAATAAGAACATGCCAGAATTCAGATGATGATTACTAGAAATAAGTTATGTCAGCTGGGGAGCAAACAATAGAGGAAGAAAAGATCCTTATAGACAAATCCAGAAACAGCACTGTTTATATTTTCTGGATTCATTTTCCATAGGTTATATTCAATCTGGATGCAATGAGATTTCCTGTCATATTCTAAAATATAAGTGGTTCTGCCCCCCAAAATGAATCAATTCTTTAAAATCAGGAATCAGAATAGCGGGAGAAGGTTGTGATGCCCAGAAAGCATCATATTTTTGTAACATACAGGTCAATGGTACTGTTCAGTCAACAGAATTCAGGGCAAAAAAAAAAACCCAAACACTACCATTTTACACATCAAGCACATTTGGCTTAGGTCACTACCAGCTGTCCTTGGAGAAGATCCAGCTTCTGCAGAAAATGGTGTTACAGTTTGTAGTGCTGTTTCAAGGTCTTTGCAAAAAAAGGGAATACGAGTCCTCCCTCTTTCTCCTTCCCTTTCAGAAAAAAAACACTATGTGGATCTTTAGCTTCCCTTCACCTTCATGTTTTAACATGAGAAAAACCATAATTTCTTTAATGATTATACTACTTCCAGGGTCTGTTATAGATGTTGTAAAAGGCAATTGGTCTACAGTACTGGGACCTTACATTTATTTCTAAAGACCTCCAGGACAATTAGTCTCAGCACCATTATATTTTTTCATGTCTCTTCTGACAGTGCAGCTTCATTTCATCTCACAGATCTGATGCTCATTACTGGTGTTAGTTTATTTATTATCTCTGTCTCATAAACCCCACAGTTATCCAAGTTAATAGGTATGGTACAAATGTCACTGAGTGCACCATGAGTGGCCTCAGAGGATGGGAAGACAGGAATGCATCACTGTTCATGGATTGTCATGGCTACATGACCTACAGGTCCACAAGGACCTGCACTTCACCAACATCCAGTTCTGTCATACTCAGCAAATCAGTTCAGATACTCATGGCTGAAAGTGATGGTACGTATCTGATTCAAAGTAGGTTTTCTTCTAAGTTGTAACTGTCATATTAAATTAAATCATATTATGCTGTGTCACATCAGTATACAAGATGCTACTTAAGCAATATAACCCAACATAACAAAAAAAAAAAAAAAGGACTATAAAATAATTACTGCACTACACAATCTAGAAACAAGTTGTACTTGCATTTACTCCCCAAAATTTAAGGATGTCTCATTATTTTGAAAGGGAACAACTGTCCAGATTCCTAATTGCCCATTTATAACTGCTACTTGACACTTCTGCTGTGGTCCATACAGGTTCTAATGCCTCAGTTATTTTCTTATTAAGGTTTTCACCATCTCTCACTCTGTGATTTACTTATGATTTATCTCTTTTTCTTTCTGCAAAGGCACTATTCTAGAATAATATAAATGAATTTATGCCCTGAGTGTGCAACACTAACCCATTTTTACTGGTATATGCAGCAGCACATTTTGGTGAATGCTCTAAATGCAATATACATTCACTGAATTTATGCAATATGCAATATAAATTCACTGTCAAATTCACTAAAAGCCCGGTGAATGCAGGCTTGTGGTACTGAGGAAAATACTATGTCCCACTGCTCCACTGCAGTTCTTTCTGCCAATCTAGGATTCAAAAAAGAAGGTCAGATCATCTGTCCATAGGCAAAGAGTAATCACAGCAATCTGGATCCCTGGAGGAAGCAATAAAAACATGGCTAGAATGGAGAGGAAAAAAAAAAAAGAAAGAAAGAAAAGAAATTGCTTGCCATTAAGGAATGCTAGGAATAATGATAGCCCACAAAAGCTGTATTTCAGAAATGTGGATGAATACAATGAACAGAAAAAGAGATTAAATGGTTCTATGTTTAAAAAAATAAATAACTACAGAAAAAGAAAGACCCAGTGTGAGTTGGCAGGTTAAGTGTTCATTGACATGAATAAGGTATGATGATTCAAACCCGAAAAGGAATGCAGGAGGGCAGAGACATTGTTATCCAGATACTTTTATATGTCATCATCACAGCATCAGAAGAATGCAGTGTCTCCCACCAAATCATGTTTTAAAAGAAAACACTGTTTTCTCTCTCTTCCTCTTTATAGCCTGAGTCTTTTCAGTAGACTACTCTGTCATGAAGACCCTCTTCTTCTCTCAGCTACTGTTCAGAAAAATATTCTATGCAAAGCAGAATAGCTTCAGTATTGGGCTGGGATTGGGAAAGAAAGTGTAAACCTCAGAGAACTGTTTGGTTGCGACCTTCCTCTAAAAGTTGTTGTCTCAGACTACTTAGAGGAAGAGGAAGAAAATTAATTTATGTCTTCCAAATGCTGAGTGGGTTCTTTGGCTTCTGAAAAATATGCGATAGGTGTATGTTAGAGGTAGCCAAATGGTGGTGGGCTTCAGGATCCATGGGAATTCCTCCTGTCCCAGGCCAAGAGAGGTGAGGCTGCCATGGCTCTGTGTCCCCAGTCTAACCAGCAGTGAAGATGAGCACATTTCCAGGAGGGGTGCACACACACACATACAGATGCACACGCTGCTAACACAGATGGCCACACAAACCAACACATGCAGAAAACAACACCTTCCCCAAAATTCACGTAAATAACTCAAACAAAGAACAATGACATGTAAGCATGGGTGGTCTGAGCTGTTCCTCCACTCCAGCTGATAAGAACCAAAGGCCGCTGATATTCACACACACACTCAGGATAGAAAGGACACCCACACAGAGAAATAAGATAGAAATAGGATTTCATGAGAATATAGGAGTGAGTGGGGTGATCAAGCACAGGACTCAGTCAAACCAGTCAACAGAAACCTGTTTACACTTGACCAGCCTCCCTTTACACGCTTTTGCATCTAATTTCCCATACCTGTTTGTCCTCAGCCCGCCTTGGTCCTCCTCTTTCATTTGTCCAGTTCATCCTGGTGGGTTTCACTGGAAGAACCATGGGCTAATTTTTCTCCTTTGATGACCATAGGAAATAGCTGAGTCAGGGTCCTCCTTTTTCGCTAATTAGGTTACTGTTGGTCCTCTACCCATCATTGCTCCTCTGATCCTCCCTCATCTTTGTGTTTACTGTGATTAGTTTTTTTATCTTATAAGCTAGCAGTATGTAAGGTATAGAATATCCTATGATTAAGAGTATGACACACACTCTGTCAATCATATGACACTATGACATAACATACTATGATTAGTGAGTCAAACATGTCCAGGACCATTTTCTGGTACAGAGGTCATCTGGTATGGAATAGTGAATCTACATACCGTCATATGGTTTTGCTACCCAGAACAAGGTAGTAACATAAAAACAGCATAGTAGAAAAGTCTCTTCTAACTGTGCCTGGGAATTACCTGGGACAGTTCTGGCTGACCTGTGCCAAAATTATACCAAAACCCAATTCTAACAAATTAGCAATATGGATCACCAGTTCTAGTTCCAGGAACGTTTTTGGGCACTATTTAATATACTAGTACAGCTGTAACCTGTATTTTGTGAGAAAATGTTTGTCTATAAAACCAAGGGATAATTCAGGACAGTGAACCTTAATTTGAGAAAATCACATGTTGTTATAAGATGTAGGCATGCAGGAGAACAGTGAGGATTAAGTTGCACATGCACAGACATCACTCCCTCCCAAGGGGTTAGGTGCACCCAACATTGGCTAGTCCTAATGGACACTGTTAACTTCTGAGGCCGCTCTCCCACCATCAAATTTGATCTTTTTTGTTCTCATATCCTTGGGGTTTTTTTAGGTAGATCCACATTCCTAGCTTTCGTGGATGTCTGTCTTTGGTGCAAATCTAACCATTATGTGAGAAAAAAAGGTTGGCTTTCTTTCATTAAGGCACTGAGGTTACTACTCTTAGGACTGTAAATCTGAGGCAGTTTTGGAAAGATATTTTCAGCCTCTAAGTGACTTAGATGCTTCTGAAAATTACCACTTATTTGTTAAACATACACCTCCAGGCACAGCTATAAAATTATATGAAGTTTGCTTCCCCTACTTTCTTTTCAAAGAAACAGCCACCAGTTTCTCACAAATAATAATTAGCTAAGTAGTTAATGTAATTAATGCAACTCAGTAGTGTGTTAATTTTAAAAATATTTCTTGATTGTGGACATTGTTCTAGTGTATAGTCTGCTTAAAATATGTTGTTCTTGCTCTTATATTCAATAGTACAGCTAAATAAACATATTCCGACTTCTGCATTGTCATCAGGTTTTAGATTTGGTCTCAAAGATAAATTCTTGATCTGTTTCAAAATGTATTGTCATCAATAAGTTTTATTAGGCTGTCTATTCTGCCTACAAAATATAGAATACATTCTGCAGACCTGATTATGTCTCAGGGAAGATAACATTAAATAAAACTACAGGTGTGTACATAGCATTTGCTAAGGACATCATTAGCAGATTCTTCAAGAATGTTTAATATGCTACAAGCCATGCCATCAGATCATAATAGAATTTTATGTAAAAGATAGAAATGTCTTGAATGAACATAAAGTACTCTTCAAGCTCTTTTTTCACACAAGTTTTGTATTTACTGAGGAATTTCTTGACATGTAATGCATAGGTTGAGGGTCTTCCATTCATTGAAAAAAAAAAAAAAAAAAAGAGGAAAGTTGCCACTTTTGAGGATGGATAACTATAAGCAAACACTTGCAAGTACTTGAGATGTCTGAGAGGATGGTGAAAGAATGGACAACATTCAAAATGTCTAATTTTCATCTAAATCAGACTTTTACTCTCAATGTGTCTGCTTTATACTCAACCTCCACAGGGTCACCCAGGGCAGAATTCCAAACTATGTGATTTAAGGCTTCTTCTGAAGGGCACACCTCTCCCTCACTACTGACAACAGAGACCTTTAGGTGAACAGTTGCTAATGTCTTTTGGATAAATCAAGTATTTGCAATTGAGTTTGAACATACTTGTTCTTCATAAAGTTGTCTTGCATAAATGCCATTAAAACCAAAATCTTGGAAGCAGTTAAAAAATGTTGAGATTCACAAAATTTAGTTGGAGACTGGGAAAAAAACCTGCTGGGATTTCTTGTCAGTCTGCCAGTAGCTCTAGCACTGAATGATTGTAACTGTCATTAGTTACGGAAAGATCTGAATAGCAAATACCTGACTTGCAGTTAAGCCTACATTCCAATTGCATTTTCAAAAACTATTAGGAATTCAATTACAAGAAGAAAAGTAAAAGGAAATTTATTTCTTTAAAGATGCAAAAGAGCATGACAATTGGATTGCCTGAAAGGGGAGGGAGAGGCTTCCACTGAATAGTATTTAGGAGAAAACAACTTTAAGCCCTGATTCTCAGGAAACCAGATATAAATTTATATCCTATTTGAAAGATGAAGCTTAAATTTATAAATATATTCATAATATAAGTTGAGGTTAAAGCACTGTACCATGACTCATGATATTTAGTCTACTAGTCTTGCTCTGCCACAGATTCATGGTATAGTCTTGGCAAGTTGTGATTTTTGTGTGGTTTAGCCTGGTATGGGGAATGTAAGAGTAATGCATTCTCTACGAAGAAAGAACGAATGACCATAGTAATTCATTTTATTGTATTGTGTAATAAAATGTGTAAGTGTACTGTTAATCAGTTCCTCCTTAAGCTAAAATATATATTTTTAAAGAAGACACATCTAAGCTGAGTTGAGAAATTGCTACTGATATAAAGTTCGCTATAGCTATAGATAGGTAAAGCTTTCATTGACATTTCGTAAGTCATTAACCTGAGTATTAAAAATCATCTATTTTTTTTCTAGATGGGGCTACACTGTTATTTCATTGTCTATTTTTATGTAAAAACTGTAGTCACGGAGCCTAAGATCAGAAAGGAAATTTATTCTGAATTTTTTTTTTACCCATGAGCTTAACTTTAAAAATGTTGTTGAAGCCTTTTGCCTAGAGTGTCAAATATTTGAATAACCTGGATACTTCAGAGCCATTTTCTGAAGTACACAAGATTGGAGAAACAGATGGTTTATTATCTAACCTTCCTTGACTTCAAGAAGAGTTCAGCATCCAGATCCTTGCCTCCTTTCAACAAATTTCTGCTCTTTTGGGAGCAAAAGATTAAGTTACGGAACCAGTAGGATTTAAAAAATATGTTAGCTGTGTAACACTTATCAACATTCTAAAAGTAAGAAGAAAGTAAGAATAAGTAAGACCCTAAGGCCCTTATGAAATTTATACATAAATAGGACTATTCACAATAAGTATGTTAAGCATAGATATACGAATTTGCAGAATCAGAGCTATATGTCTATAGATATGAAAATTTTTCATCTCAATTTCTAAAGAAAATAAATATCCCTTATCATGCTCTCTGTGTGTTCCTCCAATCATTTTTTTGTCCATCTCTTCAACCTTTTTCCTGCCTTCATATATATACAAGCAAAACCAAAAATAGATATGTATACACATAAGTATTTTTAACTATTGATCAGTAACTACCAAATCTGACAGGAAGAAAAATATCAGAAACAATTGCACTAGGCTTTTTTAGTTGAGAAGAACAGTCCAAATTAGTAAATCTCATTCCTTATATATCTACACTGAAGGAGACACTAGCAGAGCTAAGCTATCATGTAGTCCGTTTGGCAGAGGCCAGAAAACCAGCAGTCATACATACCATTTTAGACATGCCATGAACATGCCAGATTTTATTGTTGAAAGTGACATATGCAAGATGTTAGTAGGAGCAAGCCTGAGAGATATTTACAGTGGAAGATGGAAGTGAAGGACAGAGACGTGTAGAAAAACAGGGTTCATTAACTCTATTGTACACAGAAGTTGTTGCAGAACAGACCCTGCCCTTGAACCACTCCCATGATATAAATAAGAATAATAGATAATATCATATAAAATAAAAAAAAAAAAAAATCCCACTTCTGAGTTTTCCTATGATGAAAAAAACCAGCTATGTGTTGAAGTACGGGAGACATAAAGTGAAAGAGCATCGTGTTAGCGGTGTTCACTTGAAATACCATGCTTATAATAAGAGGAAAATTTTTTAGTATGCAGACACCTCAGAAGGAAGAATACAGTCAGTCACAAGTAGAGAAACATCAGATGGGAACAGACCAAACAACTGGATAAAGTAAATTGAAGTTTCTTATTTGGTACTAGTTCTCTGATCTGCAAACTCAGATGTTCTCGTAAAAAATACATGTATAGAAATAAATATATTGTCTAATTTTCACTGAAGAAAATGAATGAAATTATGGAATTTTTATGAGGCAATATTTAAAGAACAACTGACTTATTTTCCAGTAGGGTATATCATAAAGGAGGGGTTTCTGAACAAGAATGCGAATCAGGATAAGTGATAATAAGCAATTAAGTTATGAAATCAGCATTGACAATCACTTCTACTACCACCTGTATATCACTGGTATCAGATTAGGAATATTGGATCAGAAACATTCCTTATTCTGACTCCTTTTAAATTAGGTATAGCTTCTGTATTTGAGTGATTCTGCTTTTGATGTTATTGATGAAGTTGTTAATTTTTCTCAGTGAATAGAATTTAAAAGTGGGAAAGAGGATCAGAATTTGTCTGTCACCAAACATCACATCATTCGTCAGCCACATGTTGCCCAAGGAAATGGGCAAGCTGTTAGCCTGTTACTAATTTTAGTTTGTTTTATTCAGCTTGGCTTGTTCTCTTGGGTCACTAATTAAAGTTTATGTGCTATGATTCAAAATTAAAAGGTTTTCTTTCTTCCTGAAAATATTTGCTATAAGGCAGAACTACCTCAATTTCTTATCAAAGTATTTATATCATGGATTGCAAGGTGTTAATTTTTTGGCTTTACAGAAACAGAGAGGAACACGATATTTTGTACTTTTTGTAGGATTGATCTAACAGTTACCGTCATAATTGCTGCTGTAAAAAGAGTAGGTCTTGATGAGCTTGTATTTATGTGCTTCCCAAAATCTGAGAAAAATAACCAGCTGAGGGGGTGAATTTTCCACAGTAAGTAAATTTGAGAAAAATACAACGTTGAATTCTGTGAAGAATAAATGACACCTTTACACTGTTTTCAGGTTGCTATTTGAAAAACCATTCTGAGATACAGTGGCAAATTGATCAACATCCAATTGAAGGTAAGTTGCAGCTTCTTTAAAGACTTGACTTTGAATGCAATCAGCATAAAACCCAAAATAGACTCAACTCTTTCCTTGGTTGTACCATTTTTTATTCTGGTAATCAACAGCGTGATTTTGAAAGTTTATATGAATTGGAATTAAATGCTATTGCTGTTTTTTTCTCCTCCTGTTAAGCACTGATTACAAATCACAGGATAATTTAAGTCTGAAGGGACCTCAGGAGGTTATCTGATCCAACCTCAATAAGCCATACCACCGTAAACTGTTCAAATAGAATGGAGGATCATGCCTAGTATTCTATCTGTAATATCATATAATAAGATTATTAACAAAAATAGTTATGCAGAATGATCAAGATCCAATTGTTCTTAGCCTGAAACATGGTAATGCATATTTGCTACCACCTGGTATTTATGTCATTCTTTTCCAGTACACAGATTTGCAGAGATTTGCTTACACGAAGCTACAACATAGTTTAAGTTTTCTATCTATGGGGGGAAAGGCTAAAAATAAGGAGATCACCATGAGGATTATTACTCTGACGTCTCTACTTCATACTCTAATTCTTCCCCATCATCTCATACATGATAACTGGAGAAGGAGGAGGAGCCAGGATTATTACTCCTGTACTAACCTGCAGAACCATTCAGAGACAGGAGTCATTGACTGGATGGGAAAGCCAACATTTTCCACTGTGTCTACAAGAATGCAAATTAGGATTTCCTTCAGTCAGTAGCTCTTCTTGGAGCAAGGCAATTCTTTTAATGTCCCTAAAGCACCTAATACAGAAAACCATGAAAATAATAATATAATGATTCTATTTTAGAACCAAAGAGCATGTTACTTTCACAAAGTTGATGGATTTTTTTTTTTAAATAGTGTTGCATTACAATATTATATATATGGCTAAGACTGCTTTAGAGTTTAAATACTTAGAAATACTTATAAGTTTAAATACTTATAAGAATCTGGGACAAGTTAATAAAACTATATGAATTTAAGACAAACCACATAACTGAATGTTATAAGGGAAGTTTTACTAGCTGGTGAAATAAGAAGGAATTAATCTACCTATTTTTTTCATGATTTCCAACGTTCATCATCAGACTTGTTTGGGTTTGCATACTCTGCTTGAATTCATGGTTCAGGAAAACATTCATTCACACTGAGATATATGCCCTATATGATGTGTTTGAACATCGATCTAAATAGGGATTAATTTATGTATATCCTTTCATGCCTTCTTGGTCTTGTATTAGAATTGTTAACATCATATATGAAATTAATAATACTATGTGTTTTTTTCCTATAGAAATTTTTGAACATAACTGACCAGATGTGCAGATAATATTTTAATCAAATATATTGAATTTTGCAATCCAAAAAATTTAGCCAAATACATTGTCTTCTTTTGTTGGAGATACAAGTGACTTGATTTGTTTAACAATTTACATGGAATTTGAAATAGGGGAATCACTGGAAAGTAATGCTTATCTTTCTTTTGACAGAAGTAGCATTTTTAATAGGTCAGTAGAAAACAGGAAGAATAAAATTGTGTGGATAAATGACAAAACATATGAACACTAAACAGATTGACGTCCTATTCTGCTGAATATGAAAAAATAGCCCATGTAGAAATTGTTTTTGCAGTTTCAGTGAGTTGGAGAATAAGGAAAATACGTAGTCTGACTTTAGGAAAAATCCAGTAGTTTGAACCCCTTCAATATCTAAAAGATACTCCAAGAGCTAAAAGAAAAACAAAAAATCCAATATTGTCTCTGGGGTCTGTCAGTTGTCTGTCTTTGTCTCCTATCTTACTAATTCCAACCACATCCATCCCGAAAGCTCTGATTCCTGCAACTTGGTAAAATGAACTTTACACAGATGTAGCAAAAAGCTGAAAATTCTCTTTTATGGAAACTTATTTCTAGGCAGTGAATAGTCTTCACATTTCTGTGTCATCTCACTTTTCACTAAACCCAGATCTTCTTTGGACAATCTTATAGAAAAAAAAGTGCAAGCTTTACTCTATAGCATCCTATTTTAAAGATTAAGAGGTGATGTGCGTGATTCCTATGGAGAAGGACTAAATAGGAGATGTGTCTTTGATTATTATGTGATTCTATGAAGTGAGGAAAAGAGCAATGCCGAAGAACATGTTTAATCTTCTAACTCTCCATAACCAGATTTATTTATTTTTTTCTTTGCTTTTCTTAACATATGTCTTTTAGAAGGATCTCCACTGCGGGTCGTGGAGACAATCACACATGAGTACAATCTTTGATTTGTTTGGCTTTTTTTCCCCCTTCTTCAGTCGTACAAGCACAAAGAGTAAGAGGATCTGAAGCTAAGGATTTTGAACCAATTGTAAAGGGAAGGGTGGCATGCACACAGGAAAGGAGCTCATGTCCAAAAACATCTTTACAAAGGTTTGTCTTCCTTAAGTTGATATCCTATGAAATAAAGCACTTTATTAACTCTCTTATAACTGTGGTTCTTGCCTTCCCTTGTAAGAGTATTACATCTTAATTTACACAGCTATAAACTGGTGATTTTATTTCTAAACGTCTCCTCAAAACTGGTGTTTTGAGTAATTTACAGAATTTTTAACCTTTACCTGGCCAAATATCTTCTAGTTAAAGCTTGCTTACTTTACTGATGTGTATTTACAGATGTGTTTTCTCTGTGCATTGCTTTAGAAAAGGAAGAGTGAGAACTTAGGTTTTTCTAATTATAGTTAGGTTCATGCAGAGTTGTCCCCAGGAGATACACACTTGTCCTGATTTCGGCTAGAATAAAGGCATTCTTCCTAGTAGCTGGTATCGTGTTGTGGTTTGGATTTAGGATGAGAATAATGTTGATAATACACCGATGTTTTAGTTGTTGCTAAGCAGTCTTTATACTGAGTCAAGGACTTTTCAGCTTCTCATACTGCCGTGCCAGTGGTGGCTGGGAGTGTGTAAGAAGTTGGGAGGAGACACAGCCAGGGCAGCTGACCCAAACGAACCAAAGGGGTATTCCATGCCATATGACATCATGCCCAGTATATAAACTGGGGCAAGCTGGCCAGGGACCACCATGGCTCGGGGACTGGCTAGGCATCATTCAGCTGGTGGTGAGCAATTGTATTGTGCATCATTTGTTTTGTATATTCTATTATTATTATTATCATTATTATTATTATTGTTATTATTATTATTGTTGTTGTTGTTAGCATTAGCATTATTGTTGTTATTTCTCCTTAGTTTTCTGTCCCATTAAACTGTCCTTATCTCAACCCATGAGTCTTCCCTTTTTTTTTTCAGATTCTCTCCATCCCACGCGGGGCAGGGAGAGGAGGGAGTGAGTGGCTGTGTGGTGCTTAGTTGCCGGCTGGGGTTGAACGACAGTAACACTCAACTGAATGAAATGCCAAGAATTTGAAAAATCTTAGAACATACATAAACATGCAGAAATTTTTGCTATGTCTTCTTCAGCTCATGTACTTGAATTATGAGCAAAGCTAAGGATTAATTTTTTCTGATTCATGATTACAGCTAGAACCCATTGACTAAATCAGGAGTGGAGCACATTCCTAAGGCAGAAAGAACTAACTGCATGAATAGGATGGCCCAGATTAGATTTCACATAACTTAAGTACTAATTTGAAACAAATAAGTTAGGAGACTCATTGAACTCCATAATTCATGCAGACACATCTTTCAAAAGCCAAAAATTCATTAGCTTTTCTTCTTAAATTCTCATCCAGAACATCCTTTATAGTGACATAAAAGAGTGCAGAGTTCTGTTAGTGATTACTGAAGCACGCTGAAACACAACAAAAAGCTTTAGGCCTGTGGACAATGGTCACACCTCTGTGGTACAATGAACTTGTACATGAATAAGGTAAAGACTGGTTTAGTGAGAAAGAAATTTTTTTTCAGTAATTGGAAGGCAATAGAGAAGGGAAATAATGGCTGTTATCAACCTCTCTACTTGTGCTGGTTTTGCATACTATCTCCTCACCTTTGCTTTGGCAAACATCAGATGTTTTAAAACAGGTGGAAAAAAAAAAACCACAAGCCAAGAATACAAATAAAATTTCTCTAGCCAGATATGCCGCGGAATATTGAAAAGTCAATAAATAAGATGTGAAACCTACTAATTCTATTGCGTCGTGCATTAATGGATATGTTTAAATGAACAGTGAACATAGTATAAAAATTATAGGTAGAATAAAGAAAGATAAAGAAGGAGAATAAATGATGATGATAGATAGGACAATATGATTGTTCAGGATATATCAAAGTAGAAGAGTAAATTATATAAGTTACTTACTAAAAGATTTATTGTAAAGGTCAGTAGTTCTGAAAAAAGCCTAGGTAATAGTGCCCATGTTCAGTACTTACTCATCCAAAGAGAGTTTACTTCAGCTATTCTTTACATGTGTCACTCATTGAGGTTACACTACCGCATCTGCTATAGAAGCTGTATGATTTTCCTAACATAGTTCCTGCTCTGAAAAGATGTGGTCTCTTTCCAGTCCATGTCGTATTAATCATCTGCTCTCAAAAGCGATATTTTTTTCTGTTTTGCATCCAGACTCCTACACACTATTACTTCAACCACAATAATTAGCAAAAGAGACATCTAGGATCAAATTTAATAGTGTAAATCAAAGGAGAGAAAGAATAGGAAGAAGTGCTCAAGCTTGTCCCAAAGAGTCCTTTAGAACTGCTGCCAAGGCAGCTCTAGGAAAAAAATATTTTCATAATGCAAGGTCTAAATAAGTTACTTACCATGACAGAAAATAAAAAAGGAAAACTGATATTGTTGTCCCACAAACAGGGTTGGTTTACCTGGTGTGCAAGCCAGTAACACTCAGAGTTGATGTATTTTCAGACTGATTTCATTGATGTGCATGAAGGGGTGCTTGTCTCAAGACAGCACACCCTTGTCTCAAAAATTCTCATATTTATACACTTAACTAATACATATTCATTGTTATTTTCCTTAATGATTGGTTCTTTCTTCTTCACCTCTCATGTAAACCAGTGCGCAGACTCTGTCTTCTTCCTTCATTGTCTTCTTTTCAGTAGGTGGTATCATTCGAGTAGATGGTCAATGAGTCGGTTGTTATGATCTCCCCCTGTAGGAATTACCTTTTACCTACTTCTTCCCTAATCTTGGCAGTTCCAAGTGGTTCTTTAAGGTTTATTGACCAGACCACAATCCATTACCTTTTCTGACATAAATATAAAGCCCCATTGTCTACTAATTAGTTCCTAAACCCTAAATCATGTCTAGTTATTGTTTCCCTATTTTAAATATTAACTGATGGGTGCTCTACACAGGACTTTAGCAGCTCCCTGGTTATTTCAATCATATTATACATATTAATTTATAACAATGTGGTTGGTGAGCAAAAAAATAAAATGTAAACCACATTTAGCCAAAAAGAGGGGTTTTTTCCTTGTTTTATGATCTTTTTCTCAAGACCAAGCTTCTCAATAACTTAATTTTCTACATGTTTAAGTGATAAAGAAACATAGGGTAAGTGATGCAATGTAGCTGGGTATTGCTCCTTGAAAAAAGAGGTCTGAACACAGTGTGTAATCTTGATGCAGTATAAGCAGGAATGTAATTGGGTTTTGTTTATCCAATATGTATGCCAATACGCAGACAGTACAACAGTCTATTGTGTTTGCTGGCAGGTAAATTTCTCATTCAGTAAGAAGATAGCTCTTCTAAAAAAGCAAACACAGAACTTAATTGATAGTGAATGTTTAATTCATTTTCATAAAAATCAATAGTGTTTCTCAAGGGGATAAAGGTGAATTAATTCATTTATCTAGATCTTTAAAGCTGATGCATAGTAAACATGAGACGTTTAACAAAGGTTAAAGAGTGCTTGTTGAGAGGCCTTCAAGATAGCAACACCATTTTGATTTGTTTGATTTCTTAACACTGGGAGGATTATTTGTATTAAATTATCACTGTATCGTTCCACAGTAGAACAGATGCTTCCTCATGTTATAGTCCTATTACTAGATATTTGCTACTCATGTAAATTCCTAACACAAACATCATGATCAAAACAGGAAAAAAAGCCTATCTTATTGCTGAATAGAAGTGAAATTAGTTGGTTTGATATGAAAAATGTGAAAGAAAAACAAAAAAAGTCTGGATACAAATGCCAGTAACAGTCTAATCAACATAAAGATGCAAAATACAGTCACCACTTTTTCAAGCTTGTTGTTAAACTTCCTCGGCCCTGAGGGCTTTGGAGTCTCAATAACAATAAAAAGAATAAGGGATAAGAAAAAGGGTAGAAGCCTAAAAATAGCAGGGCTTTCACACTGGTCCATTATTATTGATTTGCTTTGCTATTCCCTCCTTTGATTATTCCATTACATGCTGTTTTGGGGGGGTGGGGGGGTGTTTTCTTTTGTTTTTTTTTCTACAGCCTTTACTGTCTGCTACAAATCACAAGACATAAAGAGTCAAAAACCAGCCAAACAAGCAAAGAAACAAAAATTACAAAGAAATATGTCTCCTGTTGTGGATTTAAATGATATTTATAAACAAGTATTACATTTAAATGTATTAAGACCTGTATTTTCCAAATCTATTTGCACAAGTATAAATCCCCCCTCCAGGACATACCTGGAGTTTTCTGTTGCTAAAATTGCTACTGAAGAATTGTAAGACTGTCACCAGGAGAGAAGATGACCTTGTTGAGAGTGAAGAGTTGAAGATAGAATAATGAAGATATCATTTCTCTTCATATTCAGAATAAAATAAACTGAACACCTCTGTCACTAGCATTTCTTTAATTAAAAAAAGCATCCTTTGATCTGCCTTCCTGTGAGATAAGAATTAAACAATTTATTACCAATGGCCAGGCAGGTCTTTTAGTTGTTAACAGCACTAAGTGCACATTGTATTTCTAAATTCAATCCACTCCCTCCAAAAATGGCAAAGGACAAGCAGAACTATTGGTTCAGAGAGGTTCAGCTGCACAGGTAAAACATACATTTCCAAATTCAACTGCCCCACATATACATGCTAAGGACTCAGTCACTTTGTTATTTATTTGATGATGAACATTTGCAACTACAGAAAAGTTGCTTTAGAGGGTATTGATTAAAGCAGGGCTTGTGTGTCATTATTGTCAAGAATTGCCAGAAATCTTAAGTATAAGAAGGCTTAATTTCATCAGCTGCAAATCTGCTGAGGAGTGGTATAGCTATTAGACTTTAGTGGAACTCAGTAATCAAGAACAGGGAAATCTACCTCAGTTCTGTTCCTCTGTCAAACACTGTGAACTGGGGAAAGTTTTGAAACCTTTACATTCAGCTTTGTAAATTGGGTATGATGCCATTTAGTCAGGTTTATGATGATTGATCCAAACATAATGGCCAGTCAATAAGATAACCAGGAATCGATTGTAAGTTCTTATATGAAGGTCTAGTCAAGGTCTGACTTCTAGCATGCAGCTACTATAATAACATGAGGCAAGCAAAAGTCTGAATCAATAGGATATTAGCTATGCGTTATATCTAATTACAAATACAGGAAGCTATAGGCAAATCCAACTATATAGTAAATGTGATACAGCTTATTCATCTATGCTCACATATCAGCTACCTCATCTTTAAAGAGGATAAAAAAATGCATCTGGAGGTTGTTAAAGAGTAGTTACTTATTTAACATGTTACCTTATCTGTTCTGATTCACTACACAGACAGCTTTAATATACCTTGCTTATATGCCCATACTTTTATTCACAATATATGGCCTTGGTTGGTGTTTTCTTTACCATTGCAGTAAAATGGTCTGCATGTAGTTTTGTTAGATTTTTTGATTGGTTTTAAAAAAAAAAAAAATTCATAAGGAACGCTATTATTCCAGCTGTTTCAATGGAAAAAAAAAAAAAAGAGTGAAATTTTTTAATTAGCTTCCAGCCCAAATAATAAACAAAATAAGATATCACAGTTAAGAATACAGCAGTGGATTGCACAAAATGACGTTCTTATTTTGTTCTTAAATTTTTAAGTAAATTAGAAATCAAGTCATTTTTATTTACACTACTCCTAGAAAAATATGTGCTGATTCATTCTGCTGAGTCTTTCTAATGAAGGTAATGTTTGGGTGAAACATCCTCTCCCAGAGATTTCTGCTGGTAGCTCATTATCAGCCACAACATGATAAATAATTTCAGTATGTATACATAAATATGTTAAAACGGAGTACAGTATAAGAACCTAGCTGTTACATCACTTAAAAAACTGTACCTAGACAGACAGAAATCAAGAGTGGGTTCATGACTTGTAAAGATCTACTCTGCATCACTCAGTCCCATACAAAGCTATTCAAGCTACCCCAGCACAAGCTGGGTCTGAAACTAGAAGCAGTACTGTTGTGCCAACGTTGTGCTATGCCAGAGCCAATTAATCCTGTTAGGAGGCTACTCTGATGCCAAGACCCAAGTGTATATCTCTATATAATGCTGCACAGTTCTTTATATACCTACTAGGTTGTTTGGACATTCCTTACGTGGTACTGCATTGTGTGGTGTAGGAATACTCAAATATCCTGTTTTACTATGCAAAACACAATGACCTTTGATATATTAATGCATCATTTAGTGTTTAATCCCATACTGTTATGAAAACTAATTACATTTTCAAAAACTAATTATATGGCAACAGAATTTCACAGCCTCTGAGATTAAGATGGTTCCAACACTACCTCAGAGAAAGGTTGGTACTATTCCAGGCTAGATTTTTTTTACTTAATTTCTAAAAGTATGTCTATACTGCATTTCAAAGGTGTAACTGAGGTTGATGTAAACATGTGAGAAAAAAGCCAAATCAGCTAACCCTGATACTCCTGGCAGTCTAGCCACGACAACATAGATGCCAAAGTGAGTGCACTGTGAAATACTGGATAGGTATTCAGAGGATAATGTTTGATGTGTCGTAGTCCAAAAGTGCAGAAGTTACACTTGTTCAAGGAAATTAAGAAGATAAGGCAGCTATTCTTGTACACTGCTATTAGCGTAGAAGCTGACTGCTTTCAAGAGACCTCAGATTTGCCTACATAAGCTGTAGCTGCACATTTAAACAGCAATGTGCTTGTACAGAGTTAGTGGTTTTACGTGCATGCCTTAATTATAAAATTAGCCCTGCTCTTGTTAATAAGGAAACATTTGTTTCTCTACAGCAGAGAACAAAAAACAAATAATCATTTAATGGAGACCTCGCCTGCTCTGAATACACCTTGTATTTTGAATGTTCTCTTTTCCATGAGATGTTGTCTGTGTGTTGTTGATCCTTCAAGCTATTAAACTCTGACTGTATTTCTGTGCTATATATATGTCAGTACGTATACTGCATGGACACCTTAAACAGATCATGTAAGGCAAGAAAGCAAGTACCATTAAGACAAAATATTTTCAAACACAATGTAGAGTGTACATTTACCCCAGGTTTGAAGTTGACCCATTGCTTACTAATATTGAAAACACATCAGAAACTTTTATGTCTAATGAAAGGAAATGAGATATAGTAAGTTTTTCTACTCTGGACTTCTCACATACCCCAGAAAGAATACAGTTCCATATCTGTACCACTGCAACATTAACTATAATATATGGTATCAGTTAAAGAAAACTTGGGCATTGACAAGGTATATGCTACCTGAGTGGCAAAAAGGATCCAGATCCTTTGCATGGTGGAGCCATCTACAGCTTTGTTTCATATTTTTCCAGCTGATTCACTATGGTAGTGTGCATTACTTAGAAGTTCAATGAGGAACTTTTGCCCAATTCTATGTCTGACTAAATACCAATACTTACTCAGATTGCAATAAGATAGAAGGTGCTTTATGTATGCACCAAATTCTACAATTCTGTGCGTGAATATCTTGTTAAGCACCTTTGCCTACATGCGGTACAAAATATGGCATCTCTTTATACAGTAATAAGAACAGTGGTCTTTCAAATTAGGTCCATTACAAAGATTGATACAAAGAACCACTTTAAAAAGTGGCATGTCTTTAAAGTCTCATTGAAGTAAGAAAATGATCACTTGATTAAAATGAGTAGATTAAAAATCTTGGTAAAATGTGTTTATTTTATATTTTGATTTTGTTTTTCTGACTGTCATTTCTTGTACTTTATACAAATAAGAAAAAATAGTAGAAAAAAATTCCATATATACTGCACTTTAATCTTTCCTCAGTAAAATATTTCCTCTTTTTTAAGAGGCAGACCCAAATGCTATGTCCTCTCGGCAGACATTTACTTCACTCTTATGATGATTTCTCTAAGGTAAGGAGCGTAAGTACAGGAGCCGGTACATTATCTAATATGAACAATTAAAAAAAAAAAGGGTATTTTTTTCAATATCTAGTAGTATAACAAATATATAGACTAGAGAACCAGAAAATAAGTTTAGAAAACCTTTTTCTGCAATGTCCCTTCATTTCCAAGTGGCTGTGCTATCACAGTTTTCTTCCCTGTAGTTTTTAAATCAATATTGATCTAGGAGCTTTTTTGGAACCCATGCTGACAACTCTGCAATCACTGTCTTTTCTTTTTAATTTCCTTGAGCAAGTGGAACTTCAGCAATTTAAAACTGTATGTGAGCAGCCCCATCACAGCTAATAGGTCTTCAGGACATGTTGGCATCTCTGGAGAAGCACCTTAAATCCTAATCCTAATGTCTCCAACTATTCAGTGATGTAGTAGCAATTACATAGGTCAGTGCATATCTTACATCAGTAGAGAAAGTGTGACAGTCTGGTGTAAAAGGAAATAAGCCATTTCAGTGATAGATAAAAGCATATATAAATCAAATAATATACTTCAGGAGCGAAATATATATCAAGTATTAACTTATTTGTTTGCAGCATATACCATGTTCCTAAGCACATACCTTTCTCGGTTTATTTGTAGTTGATAAGCAGCCAAGAGATTCAAATAATCTGGGACAAGGGAAGGGTAGGCATTATAGATTATTTTGCTTCAAATATGTGGTTTTCTTGGCGGAGGGGAAAGGGGGAGAAAAGGGTGGGGAACGGGGCGTGATTTTAATTTTTAATTAGAGGTTAATAATTATTAAAATGATAAAAAACTTGGAAATTTAAAGTGGTCCTTCTCTCTCTAAAAAAGATAGAATGAATCAAATGGTTTCATCTAATATTTTTAAAATATTTTCTTTTTTTCTCTTTTTTTAACTTGTTAATTATAATTAATGTTTTAAAAGGTGACTTTCTTCAAATGAACTATTTTTTTGCCATTTGCAAGATATTAAAATGTGGTGCTTCAACAATTTTGAAACTTCCTTTAAAAAGGCTTTTGAAATGGAAAATTCTTTTAAACAGTCTTTTCCTCATAAATAGTTTCAATTTCAATAAGTGAATATATATAGGAAAAGGGAGGATAGGAAGCTTCTTTCAAAAATATGATAAATTTTCCAATCTGATGTCCAAAAGCACTGCTAGTCTACCTCTGCAGCGTATGAAGGGGCATTTTCTGAAGCAGGTGAAAAATGACATTGTGATTAAGGCATGAGTCTGTGACTCAGAAGATTAGTAAACATGGGAGTTTTGCTACAAGCTTCCGCTGTGATGATGGATAATTTACTTACTCTCTGTTTCAGTCAGCTCTTCTCTTTGAATGAAACAGGTCTACCTTGCAGAGGTATTGTAAGGGTAAAGTTATTAACGTCAAGCTGCTGTGGTGATGAAGGTTCTGTAAGTGCCCCCATAAAAATAGTGAATGTACTCGGACTGCAGTTCATTCAACAATTAATGAGAAGCTATATTTCCTTGCATATAAGTAGAGTGGAGCTGTTCAATGCAGTTGCTCATTATTATAATATATTATTGATTAAAATATCACTTTTATCTTTAAAATGAAATAGTCCCTGCAAATTTGTCCTGTGTGTCCTTAGCTCAGCTGTTAAGCACTGTTTGTAGGAATATTTTAAACATCCTAATATCTGTGTTTCTTCTGAATTTAGGAAAAAATATGGAGGTCCTCTAAATTTTTTTAAAGTACTACTATTATAAGCACAACTAATAATACAATCACGTGTTTCAGGTGGATATATAGATCAGCACTATTCCACCTCTCTTAGAACTCAATGTTCTCAAAAGATCAATTTTATATTTACATTTCCTTATAGGTAAAAATACATACATATTACATATATAAATATACATCAAATAAATAATTAAACATACACATGTATAAAATATATCTTAAAAGGTGGTTTGAAAATCCCAAATACATTCCAAATGTATTATGGTAAACATTGTCAATTCTAAAATATTCTGCATTTAATTGACTGAAGATAGAAGCAGTATTGACCAGATCTTGTCCCACCACATAACAAAGCTTTTATTTTTAAAAGTCTTCTGTTGCATCCAGCTAGGATACTTAGATACAAAACCAAATGTAGGCATCTAATATAAGACAGAAAATAGATTCATGCACCAACATCTGAAAGTTAACATTCACATTCCTTGCTCTAAAAAGGTTTAAGAAGAAGGAATAGTGTCACTACTGCAGAAATAAGTAAACTAGATAGCTGAAATATGCCATTGAAAGCTAAGTCAAATATATTGGAAAGAAATATGACAGAAAATATACTTTTTTAGATCAATCTTTAGTAAACCAGAATGTAAAGCCAGAATTTTTCTGAATTTGTTTTCCTAAAGTACTCCTTCTTTCCTAACAAAGCTGTACAGAGGAGAAAGCAAGAAAGCAAATGAGCAAGAAAATAAACAAGCAAGCAAGACAAAGCAAGAAAACAAGAAAACAGAGAAGCAAGGAATTACTTACTCATGTCTACAGAATCTTTACAATGTCTACACTGTACTTACTCACGTCTACAGAACTTTAATTCTAGAAAACTTACTGACTTGTACTTTGCTTTTTTATTTTTTTTATGTCAAGAATGGTATGTCCATGGCTTATACAGAATAGCCACACTGTTTACTAATTTTATTGCAGAATATTTAAATAATGAACAAAATTATCTACTTTTAAAATGTAACTTGGACCTTTTCTGGTTGACAAGAGCTGGAAAGGTAGATGAGGAAAATAAATATCATTCTAGGAAAAACATATAAGTAAATATTATTGTGAAAGTCCTGGAAACAATCTTTTTGAGGATTTAAGATATATGGTTTCTCTTAAAGAAGTTTATTCTTTAAAAGCTATATCATTATGCATTTTAAGTCTAGTGTAACTGATTAATATATTTGTTTACTTTCTAACTAATAAGCAACTTTTTTTCCTGTTAATATATGTAACAATGCTTTATGCTCATATGACTGACTTGACTTCTTCATTTCCTGGCTTTTACATGTCTATTTTTGAAATGTTTCATTAAGGTAGTTTGTCAAGTAATTGGTACTCTTCCTCTTCTCAAAGCAAGTATAAACTTCTTTTGTTGTTACTGTTGTTTCATTCTAATCATGCTTGATTTGATTTATTTTCTCTGGAAAGAAATATTTTGCTGGCTTCAGAATAGGCATTAATCTTATGACAGACACATGTGGTTAGCAGTGTATCGTACAAGTTATAAGGTTATTTTTTAACAAAAGCAACTGGGCTCACAAAGTCAGAAGCTTTTTCTCTACTCCTCCCCACTCTTATGCTATGGAATTTTAATTTGTCTCAGCTGTCATAAACTCCATTTGGGAAGTCAGTCAGTTTCCAGGGTGGAAACTGGACTGCTATGTCTCCTTTAGTTCATGCCCTGTTAGATGCCCACTGAATAGGCACTTATATATGGCTGTTACCTTGAGTTTTGAAAACGATGAAGTAGAAAAAGGGTAGTAAAAGTGAATTTAGTTTCTCTGTTATGCTCTAACATTTGTAGTGTAGTGTAGCATCTGAAGTTATTTATGCATTATGCCAGCAAAAGTCATCATCAAGGGCTGGCCATAGCCCATGGGCGCAACACTAGTCAAAGGTATAAACTCCTACGTGTTCTAAAGTAGTCATGTATTGTTTCTCACATTCAGACCTGATTCTTTATTTTACCTACCCTTAGCTGTCATCTTTTGTATATAACATGTGCAATGTAATCTGAAAGTTAAGGCTTATTGTCTTAGATTTATCACACATAAATTTTGATCTGTTTATATTCATCTAATTAATTTTATTTTGTTATATCATACATAAGAATACTTTGGAATCATCACAAATAATAATGATTGTCCAAGGATTAAAAGAGACAGTAGTTGTTTTTTATTTCTACATGTAAGCATTTCTTAACTCTATAAGGCTGGGAGAATCTGTAATTTGAACTAAAGGTTTTGTGAGCTGAGTTATGAAGAAGGCTGCCCATATACACTGACTTTTCCTTAAAGTGGTGTACGATAGAACAGTTGGTGAACTACAGCGTTTGATTCAACCTTACAACACTCTCAGACAACCTACTAATATTTTTAAATTGAGTTCAAATACATTGCTCGCTCTCAGTCCTACACAGCCAGGTAGAGGGGTGAGGCATGAGTCAAAAAGGGCAGAAATTGGACTCACACAGTCAAACATAACATTAGAGTGTACCCATGGTTCAGGCTCAGGAACCTATGTAGCCTACCAGCAGCATAACAGGGAGAAAGACAACAGAAGGAAAGAGGAGGACAGGTAAACAAGATATTTAGCCAAGCAGGTCCCTTGTTGAAGAACTCCGCATGTCATGAGTTGGGGTTTTTTGTTGTTGGGTTTTTTGTTGTTGGGTTTTTTTGTGCGTTTTGTTTTTTTTTTAAATGTAATGAGGTTTACTATGCAACTGTATTGCCCTTGGTTCTCCAGAATTTGTTTTGCAACCCTGGATATTGTATGACTTTGGCTTCAGAAAGATAAACTGATGAAAAAGGGGATGATGATTTTCTTCCACTCTGGTAGAATACTTAAAAAATTCCAGTAAAAACAAATGTTGCTAAAAAGAAGATACATGGGAATAATGTTCCTGACACTCAGACTAAAATTTATCATTTATCATGTAACATATCCTGTAGGAGTCACTCCATCAAAAGAATCGTGAGGTCTAGCAAGAGGATTCCTTCTCACAGAAACACTCTGCCTTTTGGGTCCCTGTATTTCCCCTAATCCTTGGGCTCAGTATCTTTCCTAATTCCACAGATGAACCATCTGCAGAAAGTGCTACTGGGTTAATTTGCTATATTACCAAGAATCCTTTTGCTTTAGAGAGGCTAGATATGACCCATAGACAACACGAAAAGCAGACAGATTGTAAAATTTAAGCTACATAAATGATGACATTTATGATTGTGGTTAATGTGTTTCATCAGGCAGAAACATTAAACTCATCTCTAGATCTCGGCATTTTTCAGTTTCCATAGATTCCAAAGTGAAACCTGCCATCAAACATTAAAAAAAATCTTTCTTGCAAATATAGCAAATTATCCTTATCTGTAATGATCAAAGCTGGATACATTTGCATGGTTTCCCTACTGAAATTATTTATTCAATAAAATCCACAAATTCATAACTGAGAGCTCTCATACTTAAATTCTCTTCATTAAGCATTGCATTTTATGGCGTAAAAATGTTTTCAGCTGAATTTGCATAAAATGACTGCATATTTGTGGCTAGTCAAGTTGATCTAGGGAAAAAAAAACCAAAACAAACCATATATATATACAATATTCCCTGTGGGTGATCAGCAAATACAGTTATCCAAGGCCTGTCTTCTGCTGGAAGAAGGCATTCTTAAATGTAATTTAATATCATATTTTATCAAAGTTAAAAAAAATCCCAAAATACACTGTTTTTAACTTTGCATTTTTGTCTCAGTATGTACCCGCCTTGATTTTTCTCCCACTCCCATTATTGTCTACTGTCTTGCCAAATAACTTTTTTTTTGGATGGTTCCTCCAGGTTCTACCTTCCTTACTCTGTCCCCTGACCTTTTACTTCAGACTCTTCTCAAACCAGTTCCCTTTCCCAAACAGGTATCCTAACTCACTCCTTTTTTCTGTCATCTCCTGGGAGAAAGAGTAGTCAATGACTCATATAGGTCTCTGTGAGAACATGATCTCTAATTTTGAGTCCTGGAAATAAGGTTCTGCAGATGCTTTTCCACTTTTTAGTTATACTTTGTCCATGTTAACATATTTTACATTCTTTTAGTGATGAAATCTTGTTAGTTCAAAAATTCATACAATAAAAATAGAAAGCAAGTAATTGGCTTGCCACCAAAATCAAATATTAAATTACAAAATTAACAAATTTAATTTTAATATAAAATCTGAATTTTATGCCCTGAAATCACAGTTTCAGTTTTACATTATTGGTGATAAATTGCAAAAATTGCAATTAATTTTCCAGAGGTCAGGAGCAAAGTATGTGTCATTCATAATTTCCATTTTGGTTGTTTCTAACCTGCACCTCAAATAGGTATAATTAGAAGTTTCTTAATGGTAGTCAAGGAGTTACTAGCTGACAAAACTGTACAGGGAACTTCAACCAACAAATAAAGGGTACATAACTTTTATGCACAAAAAGAGGGCAATTTCACTAAATAAATTATACATCCTGAATGGTCTTTCAAACCCAGCGATATTTCATTTTAGGCCTCATAAATCTGCCCTTTCACTCTGCTAGGCTCTGACCGGCTATTCTATACAAAGCTTGTATACACAAGGACTGGTTTAGAAATCTCTCTGAGTGCACTGCCCTCCATTACCTCAGACAAATTTGAAATTCATGAAATCAGTTACTGGTGGCCCACCAAAAAGTCGGATTAGCCAAAGTCGCCGAATGACAAAGACGTGCTATGCCATAAATTGTTTTTTCCATAAATAGCATTGTAACTGGTTGCTGTTGAGTCTGAAGACTGCAAGTAATACTAATATAGAATTTTTTTTAATTGTTTTTTGGCCACAAAGAATAGGATGTCTGTTCCTTAGCTCTTCAGAATGACCAGATAGAGTCACAACGTTTTAGACTATTAACCAGGTTTTCATTATGACAACAGCAACATCAGCATCACAGAGTGGCTGAGGTTGGAAGGCATCTCCGGAGATCATCTGCTCCTGCAGGGCCACCTAGAGCCCTGTCAGACAAGCCAGGAGCATCATTAGCAAGAGTTGTGTTGAACATAATTTTTTTTTTTCAATACAGAATAAGTTGCCGTGGCCCCGAGGGCACTGACAGGCTTGGCTGTCCTTGCCCAGCCTCCCAGGGTCTCCCCCGACCCTGCCCATGACCCAGGACCCCATGTCAAGCCCCCTGGACCCATCAGCCCCTGCCCCAGTGACACCACCACGGGGTCAGTCTCCAGCTCCCCATGATCATGGACCCTCCAGGCTGGGTCCACCCGTGGGCACACGTCCCAGACTGCCTTCGGTCTGTCCCCATCCCCAGGGAGGTGCCCGATGCCCGGGGCTGGGGCTGGCCCTGGTGGGTGCTCCTGGCATGGGCCTGGCTGTCCTATCTCCAACAGGATTGTCACCCTGTTTTCCTGCCTGCAGCCTGCCGTTCCTATGACGGTATCTTCCCGACAGCCCACAAAGTCAGGATCTCTTTAAAAGAGAAAGGAGGCTATGTGTATCCTTATGCACAGGCTGGAGGAAAATAAAAATGGGCTGTGTTTGCAGATGAGAAAAAAAATAATCTGTGCTTGCACCATGAGAATTTTACTATGCTGACCACCACCACGCTGTTGATGTTCATTCTTAGCAGACACAGAAGAAGAACGAGGTCTATTTCAAAGGAAGTGGCTGCTGGATGATAGACTGATAATGAGAATTTAGGTTACAGTTAAGACAAAGTTAAATCAGTCAAGGATATTCAGGAACCAAAAGTAAGCATAAATAATTATATGCTTTATTACAGGGTGGAGAGGAATGGCAAAAGGAAGGTTGAAAGGAGGTCAGTGAATAACCCAATAAGAAATATGCATTAAATGTACCCATATCTTTCTTCACATAGCTGTAAGTTATAGAAGTTAACTATGAACTGGAAGGAGAAATGTGGTAGCAAGTCTTTCCCAGCCTTTTAGAAACACTGTAGGCTTAAAAAACTCTTTAAAAGTTAGGTTCACCTTGTTCTGGGAAAAGGAAAGAAGTTTAAAGTGAATGAGACGTACCTATAGCAAACTGCATGGATTTTAGTGGAAAGAGAATAAAACACAAGAAGAAAGATTTGTGAAGCCAGACACAGTGAACAGATTACTAATCATATGTCAGTATCTACAACTAGGTTACAAATAGTTATCTCAAGAAAGGACCAGAAACTTAATTTCAGAGCTCATTATTATTCACAGTATGATGATAGTACTACCCAGCAAGACTAGATGCCTGCAAAAACCTGTAATGAACAGTCCTTCAACCACGTCTCCTCCAGAAGGTTCTCCAGTTTTGTCTTTTTTCTCCCCAAGGACACACCACAAGGATGACGCAGTGGGCTAGGTGTGCTTTGTGTTGAAGATGCACTCAGGGGCCAGAACCATGCCGTATGTAACTGTACCAAGCTTAGGACTTGGAGTTCTTTTTTCCACTGAACGGAAAGCTCACTGATGTATTTGGCTAAATGCAGGCCAAGGGAAACTCAAGAAAGTAGAAGTCTCCCTCCGATTTGGTTTCTCGAAAACTTATTTTCCCAAAAATTATCTGACAAAACCAAAATCATAGTGAAAGTACAAACAGGAACTTAGGTGACCTCCCTTAGATGAATTCCCCCAATATTGCTATGCAAATTGTACAACTGCCATACTCTTTGCCCTCTCTTTTTAACACTCTTCCATGTATTTATCATGCTGTGGCCAGCTTTGACTGCAAGAGTCAATGCACATACACCTTCCCCCTATTTAACGTAAATATCTGGTTGATTAGGAATGTGAGTTTCAATTGTTTTAAGGATTTAATGGAAGCCTTGTGCTCATATAGCTAGGGGAAGAGAAAAAAACTGATGTGTTTGCATCTTTCACTAAGTGATATTAAGGCAAACGATGATCGGGAAGTACCTAGTCTCTGCTGTATTCCCAGAGATCTGTTAATATGCATGTAATCACTGTGCATAAGTTTCCCATTTGTAAGTCTGTGATTGCAATGCCCCATATTTCACAGATGTGTTGTGACAGTAACTGCATTAAAAGGGGAAATTAAATGGGGGCAATAAGAGTTGAGTAAGTATCTTAAATTAAAAAATAAAAAATGCCAATCTCTTTCTACGTGTCAGTCAGATGAGGACATGGGGTTAAAAAATAGGAGTAGCAAGGAAAGGACAGAAAGAGATAGTGCCATGTGAACAAAAGAAATGCTGATTTGGGAAGAAAAAGGTTTCAGAAAATGGTGTCCAGGTTAGACTAGTCCCTATGGCAGAACTAATTTGCCTGAGTGATACTTGTATAGCAGAAAATCCAACCTGACATTGACCTTGCCAGTATTGCAGCGACAATGTTTTCACAAGGGAAAAATTTCCTTGAAATAAGGGTTTCAATAGAGTCAAAACACATGGTGTCCTTCCACACAATGTAAATTTCTTCTTTCCTACACAAACCAGGCATGAGAAACAAAGGGGATTTCCATTTTTCACTTGCTTCAATTTTCTGCTTCCTTTATGGGAGTAGAGAATCAATGAATACACTTTTATCATGTTTTTTCAAGGTATTTCTAGTATAAGCAGAGGATTAGACAACAATTGTCAGTGGTTAGTAACCTCCTATGTCTATTTTTTACTGTTAGAGTTTTTGTACCCTTTCTTGTTAGGACCCAAATTTTTGCCTTTTCTTATTGTTGCGCTGCAATCATGGAAGAATTTTAAAATAGAAGATAGAGAAAAAAACAACAACAAAAATGACAACAACAAAACAGAAAACGACACCCCCCGCCCCGAATCTTCAAGAATCTTCAGTCTAAGCTTGCAGTACTCTGCTAGCACTGTAACTGCAGTGAGAGTGAAACATTGACTGCAAAGCCAGGCGTTATTGCTGCACAGCTGATTGAGAAAGGATAAGCATTCTTCTTGCAGGTGAGGTTGTGATAGTACAAGATAGGAAGGACCGTTCCTCCCCAGTCCCTTTGTTCTTCCTGTCCTTGCTTCTTCCCTACAAACCTTTTCAAATTTTCACTTTATGAGAAGATATATTTCCAGCCAAGACAGTCAGAGCATGGCTCCTCATGTAAGCTCTCTGGGGAGCTTACAAATAGAGCAAGTGCGGATGTGTTCCCATTGCTCACATAGGCATGCTCTGAGGCTGAAGGAGAAGAACAGTAAATGGTAAATAGCTCAAGAGGCCCGACCTTGGACTCCAACTGGCATGGCATTGCCACTAGATAGTTGACATGACAAGTCAATTCTTTGTTCACATCAGTATATAGGATTGAAAGAGGCAAATGAAATAATGCCTTTGTTGAGACTTTTCTAGAAGCATAATTATTCTTCTGACTTTGTTTATGTTGGTCTACAAAGCTGGTAGTCCTATCAACTTTACAGTATTAGCTGGATTTCAACATGTTCCAGTCAATGAGCAGAAAAATCACTTTGAAAGTCCTTAACTGGTATTCCTTGTAGACATGAAAAATAAGTCTGCCCAGGTCACATAGTCCTATGCTTGCCTCTAAACTCCTTAAAGCTGGTCACCTGGGGTTACTTACTGCTTCATATTTAAAGCTTTGTTTACAGTAGAATGAAAACACAGTATGAGATACAAACTGACTTTCTGTGGAAAGATTTCATTGTCAACAGCTTAGGTTAAACAGTAAATCTTGATCAGCAAAGAGGTACAGCGATCCCTGCTTTTAGGTTTAAGATAGTTGATTTGACCCAATTTTAGTCAGTTACTAAATTATGAATGTCTTTTGCCTATTTAAACAGCTTTTTTGCTTGGGTAAAATTTCTCTGGCCTAACTTTAGACTCAAAAATGCTTAAGACTTCCAAAAGGTGACTTGTATCATCCTAAGTCAGGTATCCAAAACAGAATATATGAATCACACTTCAGTCATGATCATTTCTCTTCATTGGCTCTAAAAGGACATAGTGATGACTTAGTGACACTTTACTGCCTAATTTTTAGATTTCTGAAACTAGGTAAGATGAATAGCATGTACAATATCAAAAAAATGCATTTCACAATTAATGCATACCAAACTTATTTGTTATCAATCAAATCAAAGCCCATATTGCAACAACATGGGTGAAACTTTCCTATAGCACCATGGGGCTCTGTATCTAGTTGTCAGTTCTACCTTTGACTATTACCCTTTACTTCTACCCAATAGTAGAGATCTTCTTCATTTAATTAACTCCTGTGAAGTAGGATCTTCCTCTTTCCATACCTTTCCTTCACCTTCAGCCATCACTTTGTTGAACTTCTACAGCCCACTCTAAGTTCTCTTTATCCTCCCCCAACTTCCATTACAACCCTGTGAGTCTACATATCTTCTGTCTGTACCAAATACCTTGTTGTTCTCACCTTTTCCCAGGGTTTCCCTTTACTTTTCATTTAATCTGTGTTTCTCAGTCATAAGACTCAACCGGAGAGCAAGAGGGGTAACTTCACAGAAGAGTTCTCTACTTTACCAAGGGTATTGTCAGCAGGGAGCAGCTTCAGGGACTGTATGAAACAAACTCTTCAGTGGGAGATGGGAAGCAGAAGCACCTACCATTGCATTTCAAACCTTCAAACAAGTGAGTGGTGCTGCAGTCTTAAGTAAAGTTTGAGACTACAGTAATTTAAATGGTGTCTATATCTGGGACTTCACTTGAACAACTCTGTAAGAGAGCAAGAGAGTTCAAGAGTAGATTTTGTTTGTACCTATAGTTTTTTAATTCAGAAAGTGATGTCACTGTTTATTGGAACTGTGTGTGTAAATTTCAATTTTATTTCATGTGACTTAAAAAAACCAATAACGACAAAACCAAACCTGTATCAACTTTTAGTTTTTAAATAGTATTGAAAGGTACCTTAGTTTTTTCAGCCACTATCTTGCAAAACAACCTCTAGCCGAAGCAGAACTTTTCTACTGAAGAGCAAACCACATGGAAAAGTCACTTCACTGTTGCTGTTGCTGCAGCTTATGCCTTGCATACGCCAAAAGCATCCCTCTGACACTTGAAATAGAATTCCATTCCCGATAGCTACAGGAGTGTGGAGGAACAGTGAGCGCCCCAAACCCATGAAAATGGCAATATTTGAATTCAAATATCACGCAGTTTTGTCCTAGGTAGAAAAGGGGTATCAGCCACAATATTTATGAAATATGGTGCTCTGAAGAGAGAGGTAATAGACTCATTTTATTGAATTAATGGTGGATGACACTAATGTTAAATCTGGCATTTGATCATCTAGAAATTCAACTAACATAAATCCAATATTTTCAGTGTTAATATGGCTTTTGTTTCCCATGGAACTTCAGCTTAAATGTAGGCAATCCTTGAGTTTATTTGTAAATCAAATAAGCCTTTGTGAGCTGGTATTTATTGTCATATTCTAATTATATGTTCTTTCTTGAATATATATTGCTTTTCCTCATATGCTTGTCTTTAAAAAAAATAATATTACCATAAAACAAAACATTTCTGGCATATAAACAGAAATCATATAGATTTCACACAGATGGAACCACTACACAGACAGGCCAGTGTGACAATAGCCATGTACTTTCTTTGCTGCTTAATACTCCTACTGCAGCGTCCCAACGTTTTGTTAGTGTACTACATCAGTTTGGTGGATTTAGGCACAACCTTTCATGAAAAAACAAACCACAAAACCCCCAAACATCACCAACTTAATTTTTAGGTCACTTCAAAGAGTATTTGCCTTACACACTTATGAAGTTGGAATATTTATTAAGTCTACTTCTAGGACAGTGATACAAAAATGCATATTTCCTTTTTTAATAACATCCTTTTTGTTTTTCAGATGACTTTTTTGTTTCTTTTGATGGACTGCAGGACATGAAACTTAGGAGTTCTCCTATACTTCTGCAGCTTCTACCGCATCCCTGTGAGTCTACTTGTCTTGCCCTGTCTATATTAAATTCTTTGTTCCTTCCACCTTTTCCCAGGGTAAATTCTTATTTACTACAATGTTTTTTTCCAAGTCTTTTATACATTTCTTCCTCCTTCTTATCTGAGGAGAATGACATTCTTTAGTTCTCTCTAATGCTATTGGACATATAGGGTACATCCATGAATTTCAGTTTTCTGAAAAACTCATTATCCTGAAGTGTTTTCATGCTCTATTCATTTGAATTCAACCATACTATTGAAAATATTGATGAGCAGATATTTACAAAGCAATAATTCTGAAACTTGAAAAAAATACCATATAGACAGTTGCATTAAGAAAATCAACTACTTTATCCAAAGATTTTATGAGATTTTTATTCAATTTCAGATGACTTCAGATGACATTTGAGAAAATTCCCTTTCTTGTTATATCCTCAGAGGATTTAACTTTATAGCTGCAAACTATGCAAACTTGGTTTAGCTGAATGCTACCTTAAGCCCAGAATAAAATTAAAAGGCTAAAATATGTGAATTCTAAATCAAGCAAGAAATAACGAATAAAAAATGAAATGCCACAGTAAAACTAAGAAGTTTGTCTTTCTTCTTCTTCCTCCTGGAAAAGCTAGTAGATTTTTTAAGTTATTGGCAGTTCTCAGCCCCATAAAGTCTAGTTACCAAACACAGAAGCAAAATAGTTTAAGGGCTTTCTTTACGGAATTGAACATTTTTCTTGAAACTCTCCAGTGAGCATGACCATCTTTATTAACTTGTTTTACTAAACTACTTTTCCTCTTTTTATTTGCATTAGATTTAGCTCTCAGTTTCAATCACATATTAGCTAAGTAAACTAATTTTGGAGTAATTCTGGAATTCAAAAGGGGACAAATAAGAATGTTTTTTTCTGTTATTCATAGTTGTATTTTAAATTGTAAGTTTCACTTGTATTTTTTTCTACTGGTATTGGTCATGGTCAGAAGCAGAATATCAGTAATTCACGCTACTCATCTGGGCTGATATATCAGAATATAAGTTTATGAAAAATCAATTATCAAAAAAACAGTGGCAGATTCTAAAATCAGACTTCCAGTGTTATTCTTCCTGCTGCCCTTGCCTCCAAATATTTTTTCCAAGTATATTATTGTTCATTTTAAATCATTCACTGATAAAGCTCTTCTTTCACTAAAATTTCAGATGCCAGGAAAACTTTCTATCTGTGTCTACAAGCTGTTCCAAATTCATTTTCTTTGTTCATACGCAGTCCTAAACTTTATAGGCTAAATCCGTAACTAGTGCTATATCCAGCACAGAAGGCAGGCATAGGAAGAGTTTGATCTCCCATCTGTAATTCATTCCTCATCTCCTTAGCCTTGTGTTTTGATAAACTTCAGTATTCAGACAAAAGGGCTGTTAAATATCTGCTTCATATTAGTAATTTTTATTTGCTTTGTTCTTTTGTTTCTCAAAGTTCCATTGTAATTTTTCTTTTACTGTATCTCTGAAGTATCTCTTTCTTCTGAGGATTATGGCAAACACTAATCCAACTTGGGTATTGAAAATGACCTAATATATCAGTTTGGAATGTTTCCAGCTGTAGAAAAATATCATTCTTCTATTCTCTATACATTTCTTTTCAGAATGTTATCTGTCACAAAAGAGGCCTTTGATCCACCAGTTAGAACTGCATTTTTGTTTTCCTAGCTGATTTTGCAGATAATTTCATCATTTATTCTGTTACTTCTCTTTTTTTTTCCCATGCGGTATACCCCACCTGGTAGGTACATATAAAACCAGCTAGTTAACCTCTCTGTGTCAGAGGTGTGTACTTACAACCAGTCAGCTTTAATGGAAATGAGGCCTCAATTTTGTCATAAGGATCTCAAATATTTGCAACACAAAAGAACTTTTTAGAGACTTGATGCAAAAAAAAATCCCAAACCCTGAATTGTTTTCATAGAATCGTAGAATGGTTTGGGTTGGAAGGGACCTTTGAAGACCATCTAATCCAACCCTGCTGGCATGGGCAGGGACATCTTTCACTAGATCAGGTTGCTCAAAAACCCCATCCAACCTGGCCTCGAACACTTCCAATGATGGGACAGCCACAACTTCTCTGGGCAACTTGTACCAGTGTCTCACCACCCTTATCATAAAAAATATCTTCCTTATGTCCAATCTAAATCTATCCTCGTTCAGTTTAAAACCATTAAGAGGTCTTCTGCTATTTGTTTTTCATGTGACTACATATCATTTTACCACAGACATAAATTTTCAGTTTGCATCTATGCTTGTCCTCACACAACTATAAATGACTGTGCCATAGAATTGGTTAAGCAAGAAACTGCATGTCTCAGTCTCACCAAGGAGATTTTGTCTTAGGTGACAGTCACTCACCAGATTTACTACTGCTTAACTGATTTAGATCAGCAACTTTCAGGCAACATCATCTCTCTAGCAATTCACTACTCTCATATATAGTCTCATAATATTCCTCTAGATACCGTTAACTTGGATATTCTGCAGAACCTCAAATTTAAATGTATCCATTGCATGTATTATCTCTTTTATTCTTGATGCAATTTTTAAATTATTATTAACAATATGCACATGTTTATTACAAGAATAAATTGGGGATGGGGAGGTGTTCTGTTTTGTTTTGGGTTTTTGTTGGTGTTTTTTAAAAATTTTAATTCACAATGCAGTTACTGACACTTTACAGTTACCATACTTCCTGTATGAATCACCTGAAGATCCCATCTCAGTAATGGCTAGAATCCACGTTTCAGATAAAGATAGGAAAGTTCCTCATGGCTAGACAACTGCAGGACAGCTTGTCCATGAGGAAACAGCTTAATAGTGAAAGATACTAACCTTAATTCCCCTTTCTTTTGTTTGCTTTTTCTATGCTAAGGTGGCAACCCTTTATGGCAACCCTTTGTGAATCATATCAACTCTTTGTCTACTAGAAATAAGTTTTCCAGGCTAATTTTTCTTTTTTTTTTTTCAGGTGTTTTCTTTGTTACAAGCTAGCTCTGAAGGTTTTGGTCTTCATTTTAATCTATTCTCTGTCCAAAGACTTTAATAGTTTAGTTGCTTTTCGCTGTTGATATTGTCATTAATGCTGAACCTTTAGGTGACTGTCATTTCATATGGCATAGCCCGGTCTCTCTTAGTCTGTTTACTTGTCACTGAAACTTCAGCTTTAAGGCACAGAACTGTGTTTAACACTTCATTCTTTACTCAGACATAATGCCACTACTGATGGAGATTTAGTCTGAAAACTGCCAGATCAAGGAGTCAGAAATCTCAAGTGGGCAAATCATCCCAGCAAGTTCAGCCACTGGCATAGTGAAATGCTCAGGACTCAGGTTATGAATTTGTTACAAAATCAAGTGTTTGTGAACACATCAGTGTTTAATTAAACTTATCTATAGTTAAATATCTGCAATATGGCCATACATAGCCGACCTAGCTAACTCAAATAGGCAGACGAAAAAGTGCCTATTTCCCTCCTTCAGGTAAGGTTGGGATGTTCAACTTAGATGTACCAAGACATCCACTGTAGAGATCTCAGATAGGATGCATTTCCATAACACAATACCTTCTTTTAGGTCTTTGTATGTAGAAGTCTAAGTATGAGATCATGTCGAGGCTACCATGTTCCCATAACAGTAAATGGAAAATATAACTAATAACTCTATAACTAATAACTAAATAGCTATATAACTAATATAAATAAACTATGATTCTGTGATTCTAATAAAGCATAGAAAATAATGCAGTATACATCTAACGCTTATTTCAGCTATCCTCAGATAGACCCATATTGTCAGCTGAGGTGTTCTTGTGTATCTATCTGGCATATGGGTCACACTGGAAATATTTGTTTGGACTGGCAGCTGGAGGCCAAATTTGATAAGTCAGAGATCTCAAATGGAGAGACCTCCTTACACGGGCTTTAAGGAAAGACAGGGAAAGTGAAGAAAGTGAGGAGGAGGGTTAGTACTCTATGCAAAGGAGCATCTAGAGTGCATGGGATAGGTGATGAGCCAGTCAAGAGCTAATGGTACGGATTAGAGGACAGACCAACACTGCTGCTGCTTTGGTAAACGTCTGATAGAGGCTGCTTGATCAAGAAGAAGAAGTAGATGAAGCCTTCTTCAGACACCTCCAAGAAGCCCCACAATTGCATCTGGTGACTAGCGTATAAATGGGGCCCTGCAGGAGGACATTTTGAGTCAGTCCTCCTCAGAGCAGCGGGTCTGCAGTCGGGGACTCTTTCCTTGGCTCAGGACACCACCCTAGATAAGTCCTTGAGGTTGAGAGCCCTCATCTCTTAGGTGAGTGTTACGTGCATTTTGAGTCATCATTTCTAAACCTTAAGAATTCTTAAGTTGGCTGTGTAGTACTAATTTCCCTTACATCATTGGGCCTGTGGTTCACTAATTTTATCAGAGCTCTAACTAACTTTTTTACTGAAGAATAAATCTGATTTTTAACACCTGTTGGATTTGATTGTGTGTGCCTCCATAACATTAAATTGGCGTAGTCGGCAGGATGGTGTTAATAGAGGAATGTGCCTCTGTAACAGTGTCTTCTCACAGAAGCCAGCCCTGCAGCCCCCCCACTACCAAAACCTTGTCACGAAAACCCAATACATAGGTAAACACCATAGCCACCTACCTATGGGCCAGTTAGCCTTACCTCAGTCCCTGGGAAGGCGATGGAGCAAATATTTCTAAAGCCATTTTCAGGCATGGGAAGGGCAAGAAGGTGACTGGGAACAGTCAGCATGGATTTACCAAGGACAAATTGTGCTTTAGTAACCTCATAGCCTTCTATCACGGTGGCATGAATAAGAGCCGACTGGCAATCAGACTTAAGGGGTAGTAATCAGCAGCTACAAAGTCCACCTGGTGGCCACTTAACAGTGGTTTCCCTCAGGGATTGATAATGGGGCCAAACTGGTTTTATTAACGCTGTGTAGGACTGGATGAGTGTACTCCAAAGAGATAACACCATATCTGGGGGAGCAGGCAAGGAGTTACTCAGAGGGACCTGGACAAGCCAGAAAAGTGGACTGACAGGAACCTCTTGAAATTTAATTAAGACAGACACAAAGTCACGCATTTGGCATGGAACAAGTGTATGCAATGGTACAGAAACTGGATGTCATCTTTTCAGTGAGGAAAATGCAATATCTTTTTTTAAAGACTGATGAAGTTCTAAAGAAGCTGTTAAGAAATAAAAAATACAACTACAATGGAAAAATCTAAGAAGTAATACACAAATTAATAATTCTTTATTTATAAAAAAAGGGAAAATATAGGAAGTTTGCCCCTAAAATATTTTGTTTATTTAGCATTTGAGGTAAAATGGTGAGGCATTAAATTAGTTCAATTAAAAGAAGAAAAGTGTTTTTACTTTTTATTGATTCTAAGCAGTAAGAAGACATCCTAAATTATCTCATTTATAAAGACGTTAAATTGGCTGTCCAATTAGTCATAGAACAAATATCTAAATAGAAAAACAGCAGCATGAGTTGGCCAGGAATAATGATATTTAGCAGTGTATTTGATATATGGTTACTAATACTGCTTTATTCTTTCCCTTGAGTTTCAACACTGATTAAAAAAGGAGGCAGGATGCAGGTTTCATTATTGATTACATTGTCTCCAACTTTGCACACAGATTTTTTTTCCCTAGTTTATAATAGCAATAATTACCTCATTAAAAGAATTTCCTAAAGATTAATGTAATTGAATGGCTAGGCTTGATAAGCCTTTTCAATGAAGATTTTGGTTACCAACTCATCTCCAAGAAATGTTCTAAATTTTTTTGTGGCTATTTAGGCTTATCTTTGAGATTGGTCAAAAATGAGCAGGAGGCTCACAAACTCAGGAGGCAAAAAAATGACAGAGGCTCATTTCAAACACACTTAACCACTGTATACACAAAAATGCTGTTTCCCAAGGCAATACATATTAAAGTATACTACAAGCAAATGATAACATTTTTCTTCTGCTTTTCAAACAAGCAGTTTTCTTTTTAACTGGAACTGGAATCAACACTGGACTAATAGTCTTGAGAAGATAAAGATTACTGCATTTTCTGGAAAATAAGGGATCATTCATATGGAATCTAGCTCAAAGCTTCCAAGAGGAGATGGATATATTTCCTTAAGGATGCCCGGAATCAGTGCTGAGCAAAGGAAGGCTCCTAAGGATGAAGTTCCAGAGGAACATGTCCTGCTAGTATTCTGCCTGAAACCTGCAGGTAATTATTCGATAAGTACATAGAAGAATCCTGTACTATATTTACAGGTTATTATTCATTATTTCAGGAAAAATAAACCTTCAACTTCAGATTTAGGTTATTTAATTTTAACAGAGTCTTTTGGCCATTTTATACATAAAACCTCTGATCTCAGAAAAATTTATAGAAACAATACATGTGCATACATTCTATTATGAATAACAAAGAATTTTGAATTATGCTATTTTTATTCATGATTAAAATAGTATAACATATTTCAACAAATATAGTTGTATTAGAAAAGAAGAAAGCACATAAACGCTTATTCTATTTCATTCCAGGGGCAGATAACAAAGCAACACGATTATCTAGTTGTCCTCAAAAAAAGCTGCAATATTTACCTTTCCCCAACAAATAAAGATTGGGTATAATGAGTTCTTTCAAACAAAAATTAAGTACCGATTCATATCACAGCTACATGGCCTGAAGGGTCTAAGCATTAGCTGCAAGCAATGAATAAAGAGGAAATTGCCAAAAAAAAGATTTTTCTTGGAAGGAAGTACAGACTGTTCTCTGCTTGTTCTGTTTGTTAGCTGGTCACATATATTGCTGGAATAGGAAATTCTGAGTTGTAGAGTGAACTCTTGGGGAGGGCAGTGGCTCCCACTCAGCTCACATACCGTGCTTTCCTTTCCATGGAAACCAGGGCAGGGTGGAAAAGATTGTTCTGTGCCCAGATCTCATTCAATATATAACCAAGACTCAGTAAGCCATGAGAGTAACACAGACAAGCCTAAGCATGTCCTTCCAGCAAGCAGGTGGAACTGAGCACAGGGAAAGAAACTGGAAATGAGTAGAGAAAGACACATGAAAATTAGATAGCAACGATTAAAAAAAAAAAAAATATTTGAAAACGAAAGGCTCAGAAGAGCAGGTTATAATTGTTTGAAATCTTTAACATAACCTTCCGGAATTATGCAAGTCTTCTAGGCCTGCTCACTTTTTTTAATTGATAGCTTACTTTGAACTTAGGTATTGACTAAGTAGTGGTGTTTTGTAACTTTAAACCCCCCCACACAAAGTCCTGTCAGAGATCTTCTTCCTCAGGATAGTTAGTCAGTTGTAAAAGCTGCCAAATTAAGTGAGAAAACATACTGCTTGACACAGGTAGCGCATCCTGCTTCGGAAGTTCATTGCAGTGTCTGCTTCTGTGGCTTATTTCTCTAACGTTACATGCAAATAGTTTTAAAACACGGGGTGGAACAGTGAAAAGTAGGAGATAAACATTGGTATGTGTTTGGGGAAAGACACAAGAAAAAGTACCTAGTTACTTTGAATTCTTCACTAAAACCGTGTTCACCTCCCTGTTCTGGCTTTTTCTTCCAGAGTGTGCTGGGGGCAGCTGGAGCCTGCAGGGAAGGAATCACAAGTGCCCCCTCCTGCTGGGGCGGTCAGGGCGAGAGGAGACCACAACTGTCACATCACTTGACGAGTGAAAAATAGGAAAGTAGAGCTCCCCACGAGATAGGTACATTCTCCCCTGCTGCTATTTTTTATGGGATTTGCTCTTAATATAGCCTTTGGTATGTGACTTTAGGGAACCAGAGCTAAGAAAGATAATGGGGAGTTGGGTGAAAGAAGAGCTAATCCTTCATTATCCCCTCCAGGAAAACCTGCAGCTGGGTGCTTAGTCTATTTGTGTTAATGTTAACTTATAATGTCATGTTGTCTTTGAGGTCCCATATCTTACATTTTATTTTAAGTGTTTTTGTTCACTGGAAGAAATATGGAAGTATATAGCTGTATTTTGTCCCTTTGCAAATTATGTGTATTTCTGGTAACAAGGTGAAAGCTTAAGCACTAACACAAGTGCTACCATATGAAATGTTTTTGCACTGTTACATATTTCTCATGAAGAAAAAGCAGATAAAGTATGGATATGTATTCTGGTATGTAAAATTCCCTAAGATATAAATCACACAGAAAAAAGGAGGAATTCATTTGGCTAAATGTACACATTGAGAGCATGAATGCCTGCACCTAAGCTAATCACTTTAGGCTCCCTAGTAGTCAAAGGAGAGAAACAGGCACTTCTAGGTCACAATTCCTCTTATCCTAAAATAGGCATCTGAAGTAGGTCAGATGAACTGCGCCCTGAGAGTGCCTATTATTCTCTACCAACTATAAAGGGAGTCCTGGTTGATTAATTCAGATTCAATGTAGATGTTTAAGGAAGATGAGATGAATCCCATTCAGGGAATCCAGAACGACTATTAAGAGACCAACAGCAAAAAGTGAGATTTCTTGTATTCCAGATGTATAGAATCCAAGATAATTACATACATTTAGGCACTGACTTCCTAAGTCATTCCTAAGGTTCCTAAGTCATTGAGGCATTTTGGAATATTTTATCTTTTTTCATACTGTATTTTCTTTTTGCTCAGAGAAACTATCAACTTTTTCTCACTGTATTTTAATCTTATAATCCATGATTCATATTCACTTTCTTTAAGAAAGATGAAAGCCTTCCTCAACCTTAACAGACTTTTATGAATAAAAACTTAACAAAGCAAAGCAATTCACCTTTTTATCTATTAAAAAAGTGCTGTACTACCAATAGCTTGGGAAATATAACATTAAAGACAGATCTGCCACTAGGCTCACCAGTATAACTTGATTTTAGCAGGAGTGCTATGAACATTTTATCAGATGAACATCCGAGTTTCAAATCAAGCCACAATGCCTTGGATTTTCTCTTCCAAATTTATGTGGAGAAATAATGGAGTCCAAACATATTTCTCCTCTGTAACTTTGAGTCTGTTTCAATAATGAAAATACTAGCTTATTTAAAAAATGGTTGGTTCAAATGTGAAAAAAAAACCCAGTGGATAATGGAAGATGATTTTTAATGAAAAAGATTTTTAAGCAGATATAACAATATCTTAACTACAGCACACGAGCCAGACCTTTATCCTCTTAAAGTACACATGGATAGTTTATAATGCTTTTAATCAGTAAATCAGTAAATTTTCCAGTGTCAGTGAAAAATTTCTGATCTAAAAGGTTGGTTTTGAGTCCCTAACTATTTATCATAGCAAAGAAAGTATTCCATTCCGTTTTATCACTGTCAATGTGGGTGCATTATGATCATCTTAAAAAGAAGATCTAAAAAAAAAAGAAACCCAACCCATAAATTTTATCATTTTTCAAGTTATTTGCTGGAGAGGAACTGAAATAGTAATTTTAGATAACAAATGTTTTCCAGTCTTTGGTATCCCAAACAAGAGAATAAGCCATGAGGACTATAGAAGAAATATTAATAGGATTTAAAGCCCATTGAATTGATAGGATACCTTCCATTGACTTCTTTGGGCTTTTGATCAGATCCTAAAGTAATGAAATACATTAAATTACTTCGGGTTGCTCAGAGCTTGCTAACAAAACAAATTCCAGCATATGGTGATTTGAAAAAAGGAAGGGACACTCTAGTCTTTGAGACCTCTCCCAGTTCTGTCTTTCTATGTACAGATACTTGTAGCAAGTAAGATAGATCCAAGCAGCAAGTAAGGATGATTGTTACTTAACTTTTATCACCATCTTAAAATCTTTCAAACATCTAAAAATTAAGCATCTCAGCAATTTATGAAACGTCCTTGTACACAAAATAAGAACCTCTAGAAAGTGTTGCAAATGACAGAATTTTCACACCTATTTTAGATTATTCATTCTCTAGTTGGTGGCTCTCTCTACTGACTATAGATGAAATTTAGATACCCAGTTAACACAAATTGCCAGCTTCTGAACAGCTAGATTTTATTTACCTCAGCCTTCCTGAAACCCTTGAAACCTTGAACAAGCCAAATATTAAAACTTGTGCATGTGTATTCTGGTGGTAGGGACCACCGGGAAGAGATCAATGTATAAAGAGACATCTTCTCTTCCTTTAGAGAATTCAATAAGCGGCACAATTATTTAAGCTGTTTACCAATGTATTTAATGCATTTCATGTTTGAATCCTTGGTGTTTTGGCATTTGTGTTTGGTTGGGTTTTTTTCCAAATGGTCCTACAGTGAGGGCATTCCTACTGTCTCACCTTGCTGGGTGGATTACTTTGGTTCTGAGTAAAGCTCTGATTTCAACCTTTACCTTCATGGAGGCATAATGGAGATCTAACAGCTTCTGTCTCGTAACTGAGAGCCAATTTTCATGAGCAACATATTAATTCCATAGCTTAACCCTTCAACATTTAGCTTAGGTGAAATTATCCAGGAGATCATTAAGTGGTTTACTGGATGCATGTGCATGGATACAGGAACACACAGATGCATAATGGCACCCACACGGGAGTTTTATCTTGGTTCCAAGTGCTTGAAATAATGCAAGGATGTACTCTATCCCTCCAGACTGGTGTTTTAATGAAGCTAGGGTATGCAATTCATGCCTGAAGGTGTAAGACGTAGGCATCTTTGAGATTTCAAAGCTCTCAGAGATACTGCTGAAGGATTCTGTAGAGCAGAGAGAGGCGAATGTGGAGCAACCCATTTATCATGTTTTAGAAGCTGTTCTGAATGTGAAAATGGGTTGTGCTGAACCCCATAAATTCACCTGGATCTTGTCTGGAGAGGCAACTGGATGGTTCACTCCAAAAGTCAGTCGGGGAAAAATTAATAGTTATACAGTAACAAGTCCAAGTTTAAGCATGTGAGAATAAACTGGAGAATTACATGGTTTGACAGTCTAGATACACTTGCTAGGGCTAAAAACAACTGTGTGGCAATGATAAAAGCTGCCAAGGAAATTAGAGCACAGTTATGCTATGTAACAGAAGTTATTGAACTGTTGAAGTTGCCACACAAGCTTCAAGTCCATTGCTTTGTCCAAAACATTTTCACATAACGTTGTCTGTGCATATTCTCCTCTACTCAGCATTGCAGAAGCCACACCTGGAGTTGTGTGTCCAGTTCTGGGCTCCCCAGTCCAAGAGAAGCACGGAGAGAGTCCAGCAAAGGGCCACAAAGGTGATGAAGGGACTGAAGCATCTCTTACAAGAGGAAAGGCCGAGACAGCTGGGACTGTTCAGCCTGGAGAAGCTCAGGGGAACCTTATCAATGTGCATAAATACTTGAAGGGAGCGCGTGAAGAGGATGGAGCCAGGCTCCTTTCAGTGGTGCCCAGTGACAGGACCAGAGGCAATGGGCACGCACTGAAATACAGGAGGCTCCATCTGAACGTCAGGAAATATTTTTTCACTGTAAAAAAGTAACCGAGGTCGGGGTGACTGAGCACTGGCACAGGTTCCTGGGGAGGTTGTGGAGTCTCCCTCCTTGGAGATACTCAAAAGCCATCTGGACAAAGTCCTTGGCAGCCTGCTCGAGGTAGCCCTGCTTGAGCAGGGTGGTCAGAGCAGATGACCTCCAGAGGTCCCTTCCAACCTCAACCATTCTGTGATTCAGTGATATCAGAACTAATATAATGTAACAATGTGCTGAACCAATATAACGGGACTCAAACCTTCTCTGTAAAGCTAGTTTATTTGTACTGCTTCAGTAATACAGCTCTGTGGTCTCTGATTCCATAAATGATTTAGTAGGAGCTATCTTGAGCCTGCCAGCACCACAAAATGCTTTTTTTTTTAATCAAACACAGATCATCAAGACCACAGATTTACATCTAATTATTTTAATATTATACAACACACCCATAGAGAAAATGACAGAATGAAATTGGATACTGTTAGCTAGACAGCAGATTGTTACTTTTAGGTGTTATTAAAAGAAGTGAGGAAGCAGTTGGCAGACTTATCAGATCGTCTGTCTGCATGTCTGTTTCTCTTTCTCTCCTTCTGTTTAACTAAAGTGTCTGTAGGGTCTAGCATGGTAGTCACTGGAAATTGTGCCTTTTGTCCAACAAAAATATTTTTATATTGAAACACACATTTGCATTCCCTGTTTGACTTAGCCTCAAGTGTCCATCCTATGTCTATACCTGAAAAAGTAGATTAAAGTATAATCCCAACAGTACATTAAAATTTGAGTAATTTGTACTCTGTAAGAAGAAGAGAGGGTCCACAGGTTCCTGAAAGTTTCCATATATTTTCTTGAAGGGAAGTGGATGGAATTCAAAGGTTTCTTGCAGTCTTTCGGAAGAGCTGGACTTAGGACGTTGTGGTGGATGCCATACTACCCGTGCCATACTACTCTACCTCTGTAGGTCAGTTTAAATCCATGCCCTTGAGGAAGCATAGTGGATGGAAGACAAGGCTAGATTCCAAAACAGGTTCAGACACAAATTTAGTTAATACATACAAGGCTTAAATTTTAGGGGGTTGACTTTTTTCCTATTTAAACACTCCCATTGCTACAGTTTTAGCCCATGAAAGTTTACGTTCTAAATAAATATTAAAGACAGAACATCATGATCTTAATTAAGTCTTTTGGTTTTAGCACTGACCTTTATTTGGGGGGGGGTTCCAGAATTTCAGAAATTTGAGGTATCAGTTGAAAGATCCTCACTTTATAAGATGAGTGTGTATCACTAGGAGAAACCCAAGGAAAAAAAAAACCACATTGACTGTCGTCAGTAGAACAAATTTACAATAAAAAACCACTAAAAATATTTTTTCTTTATTCCAGATGAATTTCAGAGAATAATTCCATAGACTTTATAAAACATAAGAGGTTAGCTTTATTTTTCTTTTCCTTTCTTTTTTTCCTGGTCTTCTATTCCTCCCCCATTGTTAAAATAAAAAACAGTTAGTTAGTCTATTTGAAAGAGAACAAGAATTGCTAGCTCACTTAAGCAAACTGCTTGGGAGAGAAGTACTGAAGTTACCCAATAATTCGAACAAAAATAAGTTATCAGCTAGTGGGGAGGGTAGGAAATACAAAAATGCTTCAAAGGAAGCAGAGAATGAATCTCCATATTTTGAACAAGAGATGAATAAAGTATATACTCACATCTTTAGACTATCCTATTCAAAGACTATTGAAAACTTCTCTTTCTTTCTTTTAAACCTGTCCAGCTCATCTCCACAGGACATAATTTAATCCTAGTATATATGTAAGTTTTCTCCACTCCCATCCCTGTGGGCTGGTATATCACACTATGCATTCTGAGACAGAAATGTGCTTTCTTTTTTGGACAATCACACCACATATGTTACCGACAGCGCAAAGAATGTACATCAGTGGTTGAATATTTAAGTTCTGCAAAATTTATGGAATAATGAAGACAGTATGTCCATCCAAGGGAATAATTGCTTCATGGGGAGCCTGTGCATCTCAAATTGGTTGATTCCTGGACTTTAAATTGGCCCCTGTTCCTGTTGTTTAAAGCCAGCAAAGAGTAGCACTGGCAGGAAGGCTGCCTGCCAGAAAAGGGCATTTTCAAAGTCACACAGCATGAACATTTTCTTGTCAAGACCCATTACAAGAAAAAAGTAAGTGGCATTTCAATGAAATCGTTCTTTTTTTTAATATATATTATTTGTAACTAGCTGGGGATGAAGTACTTGCTAGTGGCTCTGAGAACATAGAGGCATCTGTCTATTACAAGAAAGCAGAGATATGTTTGGAAATAAGCAGATCCAAGTGTTATATTTCTTACTTTCTTCCACTTCTTTTAAATTTTGTTTTAAATTATTCCTTTAAATTTTTGATGCAGACATTGAACTTATATCGCATTGTATTAGGTTAAACATATTCTGTGATGTGACATAATTTGACGTGACCTGACCAAACCAGATGAAAATGTCATGTTGTAGCACTTATTTAAAGAGAAAAAAGTGGTTATACTTTAATTTACTTTTAAATCTATTAAAAAATTACTTATGAAAAGTTAAACAGGTCCTCTTATGTGTGTCAATTTCTTACAGTCCTGTGACAAAGTAATGACAGTTTATTATAAAGTTCAGTTCTAGACAAAAAAAAAATAATCACTTTATATTGTAACACAATTTCTACTGAGTTCTTAGACATTCTATAGGATATTGCATTATTTCTACTTGTGCAACTCTTTTCTAAGCTAATAATCAGTGCTTATTTTCAGAAGGCTTAATGACTGACAAAAAATTTTGCAAATACAAATTCCCAATTCAATTCAAGTGATGGTATCAACTCCCATACAAAGTTCTTCACCATATTATAGACTACAATCCCTCTTCCAGCTCTTGCTGGCTGTGTTATAATTCTGCTGGTAAAACCTTTTTTCTCATAGATGTTCTTAGCAAGTAGGAAGGTGTTTTACAAATTCCTACAAGCCATGTACTTTCTTGTCCAACATTTTAAATCATCCAGCAGCACTATTTGAGAAGAAAAATATTGAAAAAAACGGGGAAGGGAATCAGTAACTGACTCCTTACTGGCAATTAGCAGTAGTATTTTAATATTTGAGCCACTGAGAATCTCGAAGACAGTAGTTGTTGATGTTGTGAATGTCCAAAGTCTAGGACTGCAGTTATTTGTATTTTGGCAGGCAGCTTGATGAAAACGTGGGGCTTTTGCAAGATCTACTGGAATGACATAGTGATTTAAAAGTCCCCAATTATTCTATCTACTGCCCAGATGTGGTGATGGTCCTTCAGCAACTCACTTTGAGAGGTAATTTGACAGAAATCTTAGTCCTATGTGCCTACAGACCCATGTCTGTCTACATGGATAGGTAAAAAGAGATGAGCTCTCTGATAAAGGCATGTCATTCAGCTCTAGTATGAGAAACTTACATCTCTTTAGTGAGGTTCTTTGGGATTCTTTGGGATGAATATATTCTGATTTTCTTACCTTAAGTAAAGCACTATTCTGATGAAGACACAAAGCTTTGAATCAGCGGGCGCTGATTCATATTCCTCTACTTCGGTACAAGTAGAGGAATTTGTGTTTGTCTGCACCCATCCATGCAGATCTGTTTTCCAAAGGCCACAGTGCAGCAGGGAATACAGCATTCACAGGGCACGCAGAAGTTTATAAGGCATGACGACACAGGAGACAAAGACAACATCCAGGGGATTTCAGGAATTCTTTGTCTATCACAAACCAATGCTTTGAGAGTCCCTAGGTTGGAAAGTCATGAATAGTTGATTACACAGACAGAAGTCTTTCCAGAGTGCATACCCAAATGGCTCTTATTGTGTGATGTGGACTGAAAGACGTGTTCTGTCTGTCTGGACTCCATGTTCCTGATCTCCGGACTGTGAGGAAGCAAAACTGTGCAGCCCCGTAACATGGTATTGCCAGTGCTAGTAACAGGCTGTAAGCTTTGTACTGAGTTTGCATTTTCATACAATTTTCGTATGTTAAAGGTATCTTTCCATAATGTTGGCAGTGGATGCCACGAACATGTATTTCATACAGAAGATAAAAATCCTTTTAATTGTAACTATTCTGTGGAGTATTAATGGTCCCCAAGTTTTAGGTCTAACCTAATCGCAGTAAATGAACAGTTATTTCAGTGGTTGTAGCTATGAAAAAAATCTTGTAAAGTGAATTTTTTAGTTCTGTCAGTAGTTAGTTGAGTGCCAATGAGTCAGCATTTCCAGAAATAATATATGCAGAATAAAGGAGAAAGTACAACTGGAAATGAAGCATGTCAAATATTGACCCTGAAGTCAGTCTGTTTTCCCGAATTTGGAAGAACCTGAATGAATGAAAAAAAAAGAGTTAAAATGTCCCTGACTGAAGACTAATCTTTCTGTTGATGCCAGCTGAAGTTGAGTTGTAAATTAAAACAGTAATTTACAAACCCCAACAGAGGAGGAGAAGCCAAAGGCACACACATCCAAAAAATATCTCTCGAGTAGAGAGACAGGGCTATGATAATTTTTTTATTTCACTGTGTCGAATTATCATGAGAGTGATATGATTATAAATGGGCACCAACCCACACTCTTCTTGTCCCTGAGGAACTCTGGTTCCATTGGGCTCCATGTAGACATAGAACTATTAGATTTGGACTTATATGTTACATTCATGGGTTTCGGTCTGGAAATTTGGTGACACAGAATGAAATATATCAATTTTTATAACCTTGTATGTGATACTTAGAGGCATAACGAGTCCTCCAATGACACTGGATATAATAATTTGATCTTTAGAAATCTGAGGTTAACTAGCCAAGAGATCTTTCCATGACAAAAAAATCTACTGTTATACCAAAGGCGCACCAAAAATCAAGAAACAAAGCACCATGTTAACTGTCTGTAAAAGTAAGGCAAATAGTAATTTTGATAAATGTGGCTGAAATATGATTAATGAGGCCATTTTGTGATAGCAGACACTGGAATGTGTTAAAATCTGAGAAACTGAGATGTGCAAAGTGCCTTTATTCATCCTGATGGTGGCAAACTCCGGTAACTACTGACCCATGCAGAGCATAAATATTATTTTACTGTAGGCCGCAGGTAGCTGCTTCTAAAATACAACATTTCTTTAAGGTGAATCTGACAGAATTTGACACGCATAAAAAGTACGCAAACAGTATGTATGTAGCATGCATCACTGTGACATTCATACAGACAGTCTGGGTTTGGCAACAGTTTGGCTTTGTAGGCTTCTTTTGACATTTAAACAGAAGCTAAGGATCTTTCTGAAAGGACCTGGGGTTGCTTGCCAGGTATGAATATATATCTTTGCAAAGGCCATCCTCAGGTGAAAGTGCCTGTAGAATCGTGGTTGGAGGCAACATGTTGCAGTTGAGAGATTTTGAGGAAAAACAGCTTGAATACCACCTGAGAAAAATATACTTAGGTCTAACTGTGAATGCTTCAATTATATGAACAAGACCGTCAGCTGGCATAAATCATCTGAAGCTCCCTTGACTCATTTTTATCATTTTCATTTCACTTTATTTATGATGTTTATTTATCAGGATTTTATACCTTCTGCTTTGTATCTGAGGGCTCTGATGAATTTTTATGTTTCTTTGGGAATTTTCTGCTTTGGGAATTAGTGTTCAAATTTACATTCATAAAATATACTAATGGGAGATAAACCTCCACAAAAAAACTGTTTTACTCTAACCACATAATTTTTTCCTCAAGTTGAGATGAGGCATGGATGATTTGTTTTCTGTTTCTATATTAGTTATCTCTAGTAATACAGTACCATGTATGACCTCCTGGAAATGGACTTTTAGGAAATAAAACTTTTTATAACTGTGTAATAGATAGAAAGGATCAGGTTCTCAATGATACAAGCCATTCATCATTCAATAAGCCAGCTCTGCATGAATTAGCATGTTGCTGCATGTATATAAATTGCCCCTGCCCATGCAATACACACACAAATATCTTTATTGAGTTTAGGTGGCAAGGCTTTTGTGGCAGGGTCTGCAGTGGCGGCCCTGCATGATTGTCTAAGCTAGAAAAAGGCCATTATTAGGTGGAAGGGCAGCACATCTCCTAGTACCTGGAGAATTTCAGATTTTGTTCCTTAAGGCATTCACTGTAAGTGCTAGTTGTGCGCATGTAAGAAGATTAGGAGGATAGTTGGCCTCTACATCTTTTCTGTTTTCCATCCTTGAAGGTAGCAGAAATCTTGCTTTTCATATGTATGTGTGTGTAAATATATATATGTTTGTATGCAGGCATATAAATTCTTTGGGGTTCTGTACAAAATATTTTGTTTACTTTTGTCTACAATGATTGCTGGGTTTATGTACTCTATGTATCCTTCTGCTCATTCTATGACTCCTAAAACAATGAACCCATCTAGATTTTCTTTTATCCTCTTCCCAAAGGTAAGAAAAAATTTCCCCAGAGGCATGAAGCATAGGTCTGTTGGGTACTTTCGGTTCTTTTCTGCATTCTGTCAAGAGCTTCTGTTTCCCCTGAAGACATCATCACATGCTTCCTCAAGTCCTCTTCTACTCCAACGAGTACCACACCTTCTTGGTAAGACCAACGACATGCAACAGTTTTAACTCCATGATAAATATTTTTTTTTCCCTCTTGCTCTTTTTAGATGCATCTTCTGTCTTATTTATCCAGTTTTCCTGAGGATACAGTTTAGTATATTGAGTTACATTCATTCATCTTCATCACTTGTGACTTTTTTGTCATGGGGCTCCCTGATAGCACCTTTTCTTTTTCACCTGTAACCAGCTTGATGCTAACCAGGGTAGCCAATTCCAGGCCAACCACTTGTCATTTGGGGATTTCTTGGCTGACCACAGTTCACGTTCACAGGGTAATGATGCTTCAGGGAAGTGTCAGACCTAACACTAATGCCCAGAGCAAGTTGTAAATTTTTCAGAAAGCGTCAGTTCCCCAGCATTTGTGCTATACATTTGTAGAGCACGTGTGATATATCCTGTTTTCAACTTATTTCTCTGTTCCCTTTAAAAGAGATATGTGGTTTACAGGTTTCATTTTTGTCTGAAGTAGCATACTTCTGAAATTTCTGCAGGATAGTTAGAGGATTCACGGGAGTCTGAGTAAACAATTTGAGTTAAAGGAAAACTGCATAAAACCCCAAGCATTTGAAATAGGTTCCTTCCAGCAAGAAGTTTTCTGAGAGCGCTTTCTTTTGACTTGTACCATTACTTCTAAATTCAGAGTGAAGATGTGTTTAAGTCTTCTCTGTTTGTCCTCCACATTTCTTTACTTGGGCTCTAAACAACCGGCTCCCTATTCACACGGGTGAGTTGTTTTCCTGTGTTCAGTAATCAGTCAGAGCCGAGAAGACGGAGAGAGGTTTGCTGCGCTCAGTGGCTGGAATTGATCAGCACTGTATAATTGCTGGTGCTGCAGTGAGCAGCAACAACAGAAACAAGTAAAAAGCCTGTTTAACTGTTGTGGCTTCATTCTTTGTCTACTCATCTCCAAGACAATATAACTGTACAATTGACTGGGCTTATGCACTAGTTCCAAGACAGGGGTCATACTGCAGGATCCTTCGTGTGGAAGAGACATATGTGCAATCAGGTACACGCTTCTCTCTTTGGCTTTTTATATACAAGCGTGCGTGTAAACACAATCCTTTTATCCATATTTCACTCCTGACTCCAGTAGTCTGTGCCCAACAGACTCTGTGTGGGAACCTGGTTACTTCATTTTGAGTGGTACCTTCTTCAACAGTCAGCTGAGGTTTGGTGTGATGATTTGACGAGTACAAAAGCGGTGCAACTCTAAGGATTCAAGACAGAGGTATTACTGATGTCCTGCTATGTGATGTCATACAGGTGAGTCAGGCAAGAATGTATTTGAGAAATTGCTGGTAACTATTATAGGTAATATCTTCATGTGTTCTAACAGTTTGTACACATTGAGTCTGCAACTATTGTTGCAGCTAGGGGAGTGGAACAAAAGATAAAGGCATAAACATGTACTAATTAACATACATAAGTATACCTTATCTGGACATTAGTAAGTACACTTTTTAGTTGACAAAGCAAAAATATACATGTAAGTGATGGGCAATACCATTTGAATCTTGCACATTATTGAAATCAGAATAACTATCTCGGTACTAAGAAATATTGTGATACTATTAAAAATTTTGGATAAGAAATGAGTATAACTGGAGGTCTGTATTTCCCGGCTACCTCCTTCTCTGCAGGTTATCTGATCTCATAGGGAAGCTGGAGTTCTTGCTGGAGGCCTCCAGCCTGTGATGGAGGCTGCCTCATCTCTTGGCACTATTGGCGCCGAAATTCCCTTTCCTTTTCCTGCCAGCTTTTGGGATACAAGAGGAGATAGCCCAGCACAGACCCCACTACTACTCTAAGCACAATTACGCTCTGATCTGTTGCTTTGAACATGAAAAAGAAAACAGCTCTAGGGACAGAAAGGGAAGCTTTCCCCAGCTCATTCTTTTAGCAGCAATAGAGTAGAAAGAAACACAGCTCTGCCAAATGGGTTTAGAAAGCCAGAGGCTTTACAGAGCGTAGCAGGTGATAGCAAAATTAGGGATTAATCATTTTTGGTATTGTATTTAGTACTGAATTTCATACATTTATAATCATCATCTCTTCAGTACCAGCATCTTACCAGTATTGATATCCTGGCAGGTATTATAAATTAAGCATGTTAACTCCACTTTTCAATGTCTACAGAAATACAAAGTTGTTAAAAATGGACATATAATTGATGTAATATTTTTATTCTTTACTGAGTTCATGGGGTTCTTTTTTTCCTATTTGCTTTGTAACTTTATATGATTGATAACTTTGGGTTACGGAACACATGCTTTTATTTATTTCTAGGCATACTACATTAAAGATTTTGCTCAGCCTAAGCTACAGCAAATAACAGAGGACAGAAACAAGTGTTGTTGTATATTACTTGTGTATTTCAGATCAAGTGGCGTTTAATATGTGTGCTTGTGTTTACATAATAAATTCTACCACGTCGAATATTTACCTTGTTCTGAAAAAAAGAGTAACAGGTATTTTACTACAAATTTTTAGTCTATTGCTACATAGGACAAACAGATTCTATTTAAGGTTTTTACAAAGGCTTTAACACCAGATTAAATTTTTAGATATATTGCATAAATCCAAAATTACACTGTGAAATTTTTCAGAATATATACTGAGTCATTCCCCATTTTCAGTGGTTTATCACAGAAAGAGAAAAAAAAAAGTTTTTTTTCATTTGAAATTTATATTTAGATGCTTATTTTACTTTATCCTATTATGAGACACCTAATGGTTTATGTTTATTGTATAATACACTCGCATGTTGCTTTAGGTAAAAAGATGATATAAAACATGTATGTGTGTGGACCTACTGCCCCCACCAGACTCTTGTATGTTGAAACAAGATGGAACACCTTCAGTTAAAGTATTGGTGAGGGCAGAAATCATAAGCCCAAGAATAGAGTTCAGTGAATGTTTACTATAGATGCCTTTCAAAAGATGAAATAATTGTATGGTGTTAACTTGCGCTCTTCCTAAACTGGTGTTTACATTGTGGTACTGGAGTATATTGTAGGCACTTTTATTCCCCAGTATTCAGAGACATCAGTAAAAAACTTGTGATTTCATAGTCATATCTTGTATGTGCTTTGTCTCTCCTCCAGCTGATTTTTTAATTTTATTTTCCTTCTCAGTTAAATTTAGAAGTATCTACTCTTAGGAATATTTCAGTCAAAGGCACTAACCTTTTCTCTTGACTCTCTTTTCCCTGTCTTTCGATAGGCAATTGCAAGGCATTATTGTTAGAGAAGCAGAAATTTCACATCCTCACATGGTTCATTAAATAGCTAACACTCTATTTTTATGTATGAAGAACAATGTTTTTAAAATAACTTAATTGTCTAGGCCAGATAAAATTTATTCAGTATAATAGCTGTAACGTACGATTTTACAGACACATTGCAAGACATAACAATATTACTGAAAGTAAATGTAACCCTGTGTTATGGTTTTTTTTGGTTTTTGGGGTTTTTTTTAAATAGGAAAATAAGAGATCCCATTAAATTCTGCTTACGTTTAAATGCAGGAACTTAGCAGAGGGACTAAGACACAGATAGCCAGGCCTGCTACGATTTAATCTTCACTCTATTAAGTGGACATTGCCATATATTTTTGACCTTTGGTGCCCTTGTTAGGAGCTGCTAAAGAGTTTTAAAGCAAGTATTAAAGCCTGCTTTGAAAAAATTAAATGCTATTTGATTATATTTTCAGATCCATAGTAAGATTATGCCCATGCTGTGCAAAAGAAGTTGAAGGCGAGCATGGATCCCAACGTGCTATGTATTTGACAATGTCCTCTTAAGCTTTAATGTATTCTCTTTATGCCCAAGTATTCCAAGGGTGTAGAGATGTATGGTCTGCCTTTTTCTCACCTAACCCGTACTGCTCAGTACTCAGAAGCTCTTAGTGCACATCAGTAGTGACAAGAGTTATTGACTGAATATTCATGGGATTCCTTTTCTTTTAATACACTTTCTCATTCTGTCTCCTTGTAATCTTTTCCCTTTCATATGACTTTTTGCAATGCAGAATCCCTCGACATATGTTTTCCCTTCTTGATTTTCAAACATATGTTGGGCAATGTTGTAAAGCTTATAAAACAATAGTTCCTCCTGTCCTGAGCAATTGCCAGATTGCAGATATCCTATGAATAAAATATTACATTTTTAAGTACTGAAACAATACAAAAACAACCTCACTATTGAAGATTCACACACCAGACAGATAACAAGCGTACAGTTCACTCAGCTGGGGTTATTACAGAACAGTCACCTAAAATGATCATGCTTTTAGTGCTGCTTACTGATTTCATCCAATTGCTATTCCAGAAAACTGAGACCAAGAACACTTTAGATTTTATATTTCCTTGCTGTATGAATACATTAATCGCAGAAGGAATTGCACAAACTGGATCTTTAAGGGTTCAAATCTCAACTATGTCTAATCGTTCAGTTGTCAGGTATCAGGCTAGGCTTCAGGCTGAGCGATCAGGTATCATATAACAAGATATAAAAAAATATCACCTGCAGAAGGAAGCTAATCCATCCCTCAGAATGGTACATGTAGAGAGAGGACCTGTAGAGAGCAGGCACACTTTCCTAAAGGAGGGTCAGTTGGAAAGCAGGAATTACTGGGACTGTCCCTGTAGTGAGAAGGGAGTGTAGGAGACAACACAAAAATGTTTGAGGAACTACCTTTAAGGGATCTCTGAAAAGAAGTCCTAGAGTTTGATGACTTTTACAGCTTAAAGGATAATGGGAGCTGGAGATAAATTAGAATTCAGATTACTAGCAGAGGTTCAAAACTGTGAAGGGAGTCTGAGCTGATGGCAAAGAGCTGGAACAACTGCTCTGTCAGGGTTCCTCGTTGATGCAGGAAGCAGGAGATTTTAACATTTCTGCCAAAAGCTGTGTCATTTGGAAACACTAGACTCTGCTCACCCAAGAGGGGGTGGCAACGACCTTAAACCTCAAGGAGAAAAACTGAAACACTGACCTCTACATTCTTAGGTGCTTCTGGAACTTAGGATGTAATTAGGGACGAAATCAGGCAAACAGGAGCCAGTCGCAAAACTGTCGCTCACCTCATGGGTACTGTGTTTGTCTCAAGGCTATACAGTTTGCGCCTTTCTCTCTAGGTATATACATTCTATAATAGAATGTGAATATGTACTGTTTGCTTTTAATTTTCTTCATAATTAAGCAGAAACTATACTATCCTTACCCTGCCTTCACAGATGCTTTCCCTCGGAGACTCCGTGTTCCCGATCATCAGGACCTTGCCATGGGTGCTGTGAATGCTTGGCAGCGCCACAAGACACCACAGAAAGCAGTGCTGACATTGGCACACTCTTTTAAAGAAGTTTTCTATTTATAAACCACATGTCAAGGGCTACTAAGCTCGCTCGAAACCCCTGTGAGCTCCAGGCAGGGACCTCTCCTTTTCACAGCCACCACCGTGTTCTGCCCTGAAAACTGATGGTGTCAAAAGCAAATACAGAAATCATCCTGCATCCTCCTCCTGACAACAGTATTCCTCACAAATAATCTTAGTTTTGGTCCAAAAAGATTACATTTCGTTATTGTCCCTCTTTGTTAGGTACAAGCACATAGCAATTATCTGGCTTCCTATCTCAGCCCGTTTTACTGAAAGAGATAAGTCTTTTTCCACCAGAATGGAAATGCAAATATTGTTATTGAAAGCAACAAATGGAAACTTCAAGGATGAGAAATGCACTTTATCCAATAACATTTCAGTGATTCCAAATATAGGATTGTGACCTTTCCAAATTACAGCTTTTACACCATAATGCAAGGCCTTTTCAGAAAGAAAATAATTTTAATTCTATTCATCTAAAATAAATGTGTGCTTTCATATGATCAAAGGAAAAAGTGTGTGCATTTTACCTCTGCTGTACACATCAAAATAAAAGTGTGGGGAGAAACATCAAAAGTAGGGGATATCTTAAGCTTCATAAAACCTGTATATTTGTAAGTGTTACACACGTATTCCTGTACTGTCTTACAACAGGCCTGTTTCTGTACACTTTCAGTAACTGGATTTACAGGAGCTTATTTTTATTCATAGCTAGATTAAAAAAAAATACATTCCCTGCATCAAAGTGAATTAAAAGGAAATGACATGCAAGGGGAGAAGGTAGCTCAAATTTCTCATCAGCAGTCTAATCATGAGGGTGACCCACAGGCAGCTCGAAAGCTGCCCACACAATTACTCATGGAGTCTGCTGAAAAATGGGCATCGCTGCCAGTAAAATCTCTTTCTTATCTTGAATCCAAGCCTAGGGATTGCCACCTAAATAGGAATCGGGGGGAGGAACACGAAGCGCAAAGCGCTGCGTTAAGCTGGCACTATAGATCAGGGTTTGGCAGGCTGTACGTTTTTATGCGATGCGTTTCACGGACACAGACAAATATCCACAACTAGGACAGGGATGAGCAACAGGGCGATTCCGAGTCTGGTTTCCCTTTTCAGTTACGCCAGTCTCCTTGAAGTTAATTGACCTGCCCGGGTACAAGAGACAAAACTTTTGAGGGTGCTGGGTGGGAGAGTGGTACTTTCTATCTCGTACCACGCTACAGGCACACTAAACACTGTGAACTTCCAAGTAATGAAAAGCTGCGAGATCAAAGCACAACTGCCTCCGTAACCACCACAGCTAAAACCTGATCATGGTTGAAGTGACTTCAAAAGCATTATGTGAAGGATGACTTTAGCATTTGAACTTAAACTACACCGATACTCCAGCAACATTATGTATATAAAGGAGGTTTTACTGCTGTCTACCACTCTGTTAGGGACAGACGTGACCAGCTTTCAGCTACTAGAAAGAAAGTCTTTAATGGCGTTTTTTTCACTGAATACTTTTTTTCTCCCAAATAAATGTATATTGGGGTGGGGGGAAGGTAGGATTCAAATTATTTCTGAAATCATATAAAATTATCAGAACAGTTTCAAAAAAAAGAGCTTATGTGTTAAGAAAGTCGAGATGTTTTGACAATTTAATTGTTCGTTTTCAATGAAGTAAGTATAAAATAACAACAGTATGAACAGCATCAAAAAGCTTTAAAAATAATAAAAAAGAAATAAAATCTTTTATTTTCAGCCTAGCAAAATATGCTTCTGTACCTGGAACAAAATTTTACTTTTAGTGAGTTCCCTGAGAAAAATATCACTTCAACTAACACTTGCAGCACTGTTTAGCGATGACCTGAAATTATTCTTTGCACTCATTTGACAACTGATCTGAAATAATTAATTCACCTATTCATTTGCACAGAATGATGATGATGAATAGAATATCTTAATATATTTTAATATTACAGAGTTATGTATCCACATGTGATGTTTTAATGTCTCTGTATTCATCCGAACCAGTGGCTGATGTGACTATACAATACATTGCATATTATAAACATAATTTCCTTGGCAGAAAAACCCAAAGAAAAGAAAGAAACAGGCTGATTAAACTGTGGAAGGTGGCCTCTTCTTACCACGTCATTGTTCTCAGCTTTTTACTAGCTAATTATTTCCTTCAAATGGCAGGCAGAGGTTTTTGACATTATTTTTTCCACCAACAAACCACCTTTAAAAACAGCAGTTTGTGTATGGAAAATCAGTGCCAATATTTTAATTTTTTTAATTAATCTGAAACATGTAAGATGCCTATGTATTGCTGTTTATACTAATTGAGTTCAAATGCTTTTATATGATTTAAACTCTGATTTCTAATGAAATTTCACTCAGGGTTGCTTCTCTAAATAATCTGTGGAGTCACCTGTTTTATTATTCTGCTATAATACTGAAATATGTACCTTTTAGAGTTATGCACCTGAAGAAGGACATTACAACATCAGTGCTTTTTAATAGTTAAGGATTTTATAAGAACTGAGATCCTTGGCTAGACTTGCAAATTCTGAGAATTTCTGCATAAAATTAACTTTTACCTTTCCGACTCCAAATGTGTTCAGAATCTAAATGTCTAATAATAAACTTCCTTAAGGGATGTACTTCTGCAATGAAAAATATATAAGGCCCTGCATATTAGAGTTCCATAATACCTGTGGAGGAAAGAGAAGAGATTGTTGTGGACTTTCCTCTTTGTTTAATTGAAACAGTCAGCATTGGCTGGTCTGAGATAGAAATGTTACTGCAAATCAGTGAGACCGAGCCAAGTTTCCATTCAAATCAATGGCAAGGTCCTGTAGGCTCACACTGACTGTTATGTTTAAGAACGGGGACTCAGCAAACTCACAGTATTTTCTAAGGAAAAAGGTGCAGGCTTGGACAATTTCTTTGAGAAGTGTAGGTAATGATAAAAGAGCTACTGTAATAAGTGGAATGGAAAGTAGGCATAAAAATGGTGATGTACTGGGGGGAAAAAAAAAAAGGTTCAATTTAGATGTATGGAGACTTCGTAGGTTAGTTTTTAAGACTGCCTCATTTACCCATTCTGAACACATAGAAGAGATTTCAATAAAGAGCAAATGTGACCATTTTATTTTGAACTCTGACCTCCTTTGCCCTTCATTGCAAAGATCTTCTTCCCACTTTCTTAAGCAAATTACTGGTAAAACCAGAAGCTATTCAGTAATATGGGGGGTGAGGGTGGCCAGTTTCTAAGCCCAAGTTTGTCATTAATGCTATGAGTGTGAAATTGTTCAAAATACTACAGACCCCATACATTATATTGTTGGAAATGCATGAAAAAAAGAAAATCCTCAGTATTATGGAGAAAGCCTCTGGGACCTCGGATGTCAGTTCTAGGAGAGAGATTGCTCTACCTATAAATTCATCTCTCCTAGAACTGACATCCAAGGTCCCAGAGCCTTTTTCCATATCACTAAAGACTTTTTTTATGCAATTCCAGCAACGTAGTGCATTCCATTCTTTACAAGAAATGTTCAGCCATTCATATTGCAGACAGCCAGACATCCTGCTGACTGTTTGAGAATATTAGAGAACTGTTGGGAATGGAGGTACCAAAATACTGTATTGCACTAAATTTTCAATAAGCTTTCATAAACTAAAATCCGCTATATATTTCAAATGAAAAATGTCCTGTCGAAAAAAACCAAACAAAATAATCCTAACAAAAGTAAAAAGCAAGTGAAGTAGAAGCTATTAAAAATGTTGTATGCCCACATTTGAATTTATGTGTATGTGTGTGTCTCTCATGAGGGTAAGCTGGGAGAAGTGCAAAGGTATCTCTCATGGGCCATCAGTCTCACTTTGGTGTTACAGCACAAAGCCTTCCTCTGTGTGCTGAAAAAGCTCTATGCCTTCAGCTAATAACAGTCACAGAACAACGGCATTAAAAGAGAAATGCGCATTTTTGTCAGTGAGGCTTGGCTCTGTTCAAATTTACTGCTTTAGTTACAATTGGCAAATGCTACAAGAACTTTAAGACAATTTTTATCTTCCAGTGAATTGTAGGGGAAGGCAATAATAAGTTGTATTTAAAGCAAGCTAGAGATGTGCTACTAGGTGTAGCATAGAGGTGTGCTACTAGGAGCTCAGGGATATTAATTTGGGCAATACATTTTGCCAGTTAGGAGCATATGGCTACTAGTAAAAGAGTGAACAGAGAAGCTTTTTCAGATTCACACTACAGCAGCTGCACATTGAGGGATCCCTGGCAGCTAAACAGTTCCAAGGTACCATTACATTGGGGTTTAGGCATTAATACACCAGAATAGATGTTATATGAGCACAATATGAGCTCCAGATGTATCACGTAAATACAGTACTTGCATGGCTTTACAGGTGAATATTTTAAGTGTTTAAAGAGTATTTCAGAGGTTTGATGTGAACTGATTTAGTTGGTGAAATACACATGAACGTAAGCGACATTGCAGTCACTTACAGGAGCACATCCTTTTTTCCTAAGGGTGTGGGAGGGAGAAAGAAAGAAAGAAAAAAGAAAAAGAAAAAAAAAGAATAAAGAAAAAAAGGAGAAAAGAGAAGAAAACAGGAGGGAAGGGAAGGGAAGGGAAGGGAAGGGAAGGGAAGGGAAGGGAAGGGAAGGGAAGGGAAGGGAGGAGAAAAACCTTGATTTGGTTGTGATGGTCTTCTGAAAACCTCTACAAATGGTGCTAAGGACATAAATCTGTGCAATGTAGCAAATCCCAGCTGAGGTCAGGGAACTTCATGGAGACTAGAGCATCTGCTGTTCTGTAGTCAGGTGGGGATCTATGACTTCAACTGAGAGGAATTCTAAGAGCAGCTGAGATTTTGTTAACTATTATTTTTATATGTTCCCAACTGAAGTTTTGGAACCTTAAGTGATCCAAATAATCAATATCAATATATTCTAGGATCAGAGAAGTCTAAGGATAGACTTGCCTGACTCAGGTATTTTTGTTCTGAGATTAGTTTTTTTGGGAAATTTTTCAGACTCTTGTCTGCCTTCCAGAATCACAAGGCTTTTTTTCAGTCATTGTGATGACTGTAACACAATAGCTGTATCAGCCGTTCACTTTTGAAAAGATGCATGCTTTCTGGCTGAACTGCAAAAACGCTTGTTATTGTTGACAACCACTTAACATCCAGAACAAATAGTTTTTCACACTGGAAACAAAAATATTAATTGTTTTAGATGTGGTTATGTTTTTTAACAGCAGATTGGACAGCTCTGCAGTCTGGGAAGCAGCTAAATAGTCTTTTGTTTTCTTTATACTAGACATGCATAGAGATCTGGGAAGTGTATTTTATCTGTCACTGTACCTAACAGACTAAATTTGCCTACATCTGGCTTCATGTCTATGGACTAAGTTTCCCCTCCTTTTACCTATGTGTCTTACATGGATTGTAATTACACAAAAGGGATAAAAGGGTAAGGGGCCTGTGGGGTTCTCACTTACGGGTGAGTAGGATTCCCATCGGAAATTCATAACCCTCTCTAAAATCTTTCTGAGCCTTATTTCCTTCCTTTTTTAAACTAGCACCAGTTTTGTATGATACTGTACTTTCAAACTCCATTGTCTTACATGTGTGCATACACACACAGACTCATGTGCATGTGCACAATTCTACTAAAACTTTCCCCAAAAAGTTGACATTTGCTATAAAGCAATAAGACTGCCACTGATAAAGACTCACCTGAGGTTTCTAAGTTAGAAAAGCAGTTAACTGCCTTTATAGCAAATGGAGAGAAAAAGACAGCATGAGAGAGTAGTTCTTAGGTGGGGCAGCTCTAGACCTTAACATCAATGAAAAAGAGCAGAAAAAAAAGACATTGTCAGCAGTTACTGAAGTGAAAGTGTCCTCAGTGACTTTACATTAATGTTACATTCACAGGCCTATGTATCTGACCTCATTGCAAAAATGCTCAGCTTTATGCTGATCTAAGCCTCTGCTGCTCCTATGACAGTGTCATGCTGTTCAAAGATATTGTCATAGTCCTGCAGGTAGAATAGAATTACTGTTTTGCTTGATCCAAGGTCTTACCCTAGCCTCAGTGTCATACCTCTGCTGCCTCTGGTTCTGGGCTCTTTATAGCATCTGCGAGGTCTATGTAGGCATCATTGGAAACTTTTCACATGATAGTTAAGCAGTTCAGATATGAATAAAATACTTGATTTAGGACACCATATGGTACAAAGGAAGGCTGTAAAATAACTATCTGACAAGAGAAATTCATCCATTTGATAGGTACCTACTCACAACCTAAGAATATCTTAGGTAAGAGACACAACCTGTGTTCTTCTGCCATTCTTCTGCCTAGAGATGTAAGCAGAACTCGGACAGCAATGAAGGACAGTTAAAAAAGAAGTAATGAATTTTATGTAAGAATAGCACTATTTGTTTTAGCTATTCCTTTTTCTTGTCTGTAGACGACTGCTTGTTTTGACTTTTGTCAAAATTCTCCAAACTTTTTGAAATTTGCTCAGTTAAAGATCAGCTCTTCTGTATTGGCTTTCCCTATGCAGAAGTCTCAGAGTCTGAAGGCAACTGTGCGACACCTATTAAAGAATAAAGAAGAAAACTCAAGGGAAACAAAACCAAACAAAACCAACTTAGGTCTAATTTACACTTCACCTTCAGTGTTCATAGAAATGTAACAAATGAGAGGAAAAACATTCTTTTTTCCTTTTGTTTCATTAGTCATGAATGTAGGTGTGTAGGAGAATATCATGTCAAAGTTTTGCTTTTCAACATTAAAGTGTGCAAAAGGTTAAAAAGCAGAGAGAAAGGGAAGGAAAAAAAAGAACAGAGAAGCATAGACAAGGGGGAAAAGATTGTAGAGCAGGAGAAAATGAAAAGTTCCAAGGCAACTGCCTGCAAAGATGCACAAATGGGAGGAAGAGCAGAGGTACAACTGAGAGAAGCAGAGTCCAAAGGCCCATGAAGCCACACCAGGCAATAGCAGTGGTCATAGCTTCAGGCTCATCACTTTGCCACGGTTTTAATAACCTGACATCTCTAGAGTATATATCCATCATCTTTCAGTACCTCCAAGACAGTCCACCTGTGAACATTGATGGAAGTGGTGCTTTACTGAGGAAATAAAAGCAGTATATAAAGATTCAAACCTAGGTTTTACTATTTGGCATATACAGTAAATGATTAGTCTTTATTAATTAATCTGGGCTTTCCTAAAACCACCAATGTACTTGAGCAGATTTTTTTCAGTCTTTTCAGAAGAATAAGTAGCATGCAGACATTTTAATAACCTCACGTCTCAAGTGTATATATTTCTAGTACCTGCAAGCGGCATGACTCATCTGTCGACCACTTAATTTCCTAACTTGAAGGGTAGTAAGCTATTTAAACAGAAGGGGAGAAATGCATGATGAGAAATAAAGAGGTCATTCTATTTTTAAGAATTTAGCCCCCATCTCCTGGTTTTACTTGTTATATATTCTCATCCTTGATAAAATTATATACTACCTGCTGTCAAGCAGAAATGAAGATCATATGAGTAAGTATAACCAGGTAAAATGTAACCAGGCAGCTGATCTGTTTCATGCATCTTCATAGCTTATGGGATTAAAGCATGACAAGCAGAAAAGTACAGGGATCACAGTTACACAGATCAATCTTCATTTGGGATTGTTACTTTGATGTGATCCAAGTAAATTCCTTTTAAGAAGTAAGGATGTGGTTGCCACTTACGGTGATTAAGTGTAATCTAGTTTGATTCAATATGTTACAATATAACTTTCTTTCCAGGTTCTTTTCTGAATATTCAGGAAATTTCACACATACAAGACTCTGCTCACTGGGAACCTATTTCTACAAACTTGTTGAAGGGGTAAATTGCATGGAGGGAGAGAGGTTACCACTTTTCCTTTTTCAGAAGTATCAGACAAATGTTGTTATAAATAAATTTAAATATGCTGCACCTCTTACATCTGGCCTGCCAAGAAGTTTAATAAAGCCCCATTTCTAGTTTGTCTTTCTGATGGCTTGACAACTTCACTTGCCCAGACTTTCAAACACATTGCTGGTAGGTGAATGTGAAAAAGACCCAAAACCAGACGGCATCAAAGTGGATTTGTCTGAACTTTTCCTCTGAAGTGAGCACATCAGAACCACTGACAAGGTTTAAAATTAGAACGCTAGATTAAAACCAAAATTAATTAATACCATTATTTTTTTTTGAAAGAAAAAAACCATAGGATAAGAGCCAATATATGTAAAAATCATTTATTAAGAAATCTTTCTCAGAGCACCTTGACAGGCTTGCTTCCAAGCAAGGTTTCAGTACATCAAGCTAGTGACTATTAACTATTAAAATAAACTATTAGTTTCCATATTGCCTTTTAAAGCCGCTTCATCTGTAGTCCAGCTAAATCCCGTAGCATTATGACAAATGTAACCCTGATAAAGTTTTCCTCTCCACACCATTTCACTCATCCATAGAATTCCACTGCTGAAGGCTTGTATTAACAAGTTACAGTGTGGTGAGTGTCTCTGCACAGCTCAATCTCCAGTTCCAGGGAACTGTTCTCCATAAACTACTTGGTTGGCTACTGGCTTACTGGCCCACGTTATACATTAGAATTTAATGGGAGGAACTCTTATTTTCCGTGACAGCAAAAACTAATGAGGAAGACAAAACAACAACTAAAAGGTTTAGAACCTTTAAGCAAAGCTGGTTACCTGGAACTGAACATCTTCCCATGGCCAGTGACCCCTAAACTGAAAGCTTACATAGTACACAAATTTCACAGCACAGGACACATTAGAATATAAAGAGTAGACAGCCCATCAAGAAGTGGGCTTCTGTATCATCACTTTTCGCTTTTACCAGCAGAAACACCAATATGCGCTTTTCTCGAAGACTCTGATGACCACAGTGATCCCATGGACATGTTTGCACTGATGAAAAGTGTCTACAAAGAGGAAAAAATGGAGATCCAATATTATCACACTTAGCGTGCCTAATCAAATAAGGTACATGAATTTACCCTTTGCAAATTGCACTGCACATATAGATCTGATTGATGACTGTGGTGAACAGTTTGTGAATTACAGCATGATTAATGGAAACTGGTAGATTTCAATCCATGCTCTTGCCAGAGATATGAAATAGTGTGTGCAGTTGTATATGACTCCCTGGCTGAAGGTTTGACACTCAGGCAATTAAATGAGCCTGACAAGCATCTGGCCACTGCCTTTGCAAATGAGTCTGCGCATGTCTACACAAATGAAATTACTTGAAAAAACAGCACATAAAATCTGTTGATTGGCTCATAAATTTGGACTCTCCCTTTTTCCCCCTACCTGAGTCAGGGAGAAACCCAGCTAGATAGTTTTAAATTGGGGAGCCTTACATAGTGCTCTTTGAGGTCTGAAAAATATTAAATCTGCTAGAATTGTCTGAGTTTGTCTGGTTTATGGAAGTGCTCTCCTTTCCAATTTGCTCCCTATTTCAGCCTTCTTCTTAATTTCACTACTTTATTGAAACAATGCTCATATTTAGTCCATCTCCTTGTTCTGAAGATCTTCACTCTAATGTTTGAGTGTTTGAAATAATATCAGTAATGGAAGCTCACAGGCTGCATGAAATCTCTTATATCCTTTCAAGGCAAAACTCTGCCTGGGAGAGTAAGAAGAGAGCATAAAAGACAGAGCAAGCAAAGGAAAAAGTAGTATTGTCAATTCTTTTTCTCAATTACAATCAAAGTCCATCTTTAGCTCACCTCCCCTATTGTTAATCTTTGGTCAATATCTGAGTCCTTGCCCCCCCTGCAGACTTATTCTTTCTTAACTCTCACAGCTTTCCCTCCCCTAAGTGCTAACACTTTATAGCTAGAAACTGTTTCTTCATGGCTTCTCCCCGTGATGTCACTCTATTACCTGAGTCCCACACTGGCTTCTGACTTCCTTCCACAATCACTCTCTAAATCCTTATTCTTGTCTTCAAGGATCTATCCCTGCCTATTTCTCTCTCATCTCTCTCCTATTTTGATGCTTGTGTGTATCTTATATTTTTTCAACTCAGAGGCATGAATTTCTTTAACTCAGCTGTGAAATCTGTGCTGAAATAACATCCACTTATCCCCTATAATATTTCAGCTTCTGAGACTCTGTAGAGAAAATACAAAATTAAAAACAAAGCGTGCAATCCTCAACATTGCTATAACGAAACTACAGACAAAAACACATAGCAACTGGCTTTACCATAACAAAACTGAATATAGCTCCTGGCAGTATTTCAACTCCAACATAACAAACCACGTAAAAATAGTGATGGCAAAGACTAGGAGACTGAAGCACACTATTCTTTGTCAGCATATAGACCTGCCTCTCGTACAAGTTTAATCACGTATCACCAATCCCACATCAGTGCTTTCTGAAGTCGTTTCCTAAAATGAAAGAAAATGGGACCAATGTCCTGGTCATCATTCCCGTGGGATCTCTAATGAAACAAAGGCTTGCCCTACTTTCTGGACCTGCTCACATGGTCTCTGGGCTGGGTTAGAGATTTCTGTCCTGCCAGAGAAGAAAAAAACCAAAACAAACCACAAAACCACTCACTGAAGCTGCAGCAAAATCACATGTCTTTTCAGAAGGCAGTAAGGGCAACCCCAACGTTAGGGTAGTGGGGCAAGAGAGATAAAACAGGAAATATGGGCTTTTTTAACATATTTGAAGAAGACACATTACTGAAAGTAGTTCCTCTAGAGAAAAAAAAGATAATTTCTTGTTCAAAGTCTGGGAGAAGAAGGAAGAGGCACAGCTAATTAAAAGTCAGCTGTTGAAATTCCAGCCTGTAAAAAATCCAATTTGAAATTGAAATGCCTCATAAAAACCTGCCCAAAATCTCTATGGGCATCTGGATTGTGATGATGTAGTACCAACCATTGATGAAAATTCCACTGAAAACAAATGTTCTGTCCAAGATATTGAAGATAAAAATCTTAACTTTGTTGAAGTCAGAGGCAAAGCTCCCATGGACTTCTGCAGGGCCATGATTTCAAACTAAAGCTTTGGAAGAACTGTGAACCTGAAGATAAGCCATTTGTTAGTGGTTATAATTTTGCACTGAACGTATTATAGAGCCTTCCTATCTCTCTCTCTCTACCTTCTCAGGTAAGTACGTACACAAATTTATTTCAGCATTTTAAGAGGTAAAACCACAGCTACTCCTAATTTGTGAAAAAAACCACCACCACCACCACCACCAACAACAACAAAAACAACCAAACAAACTAAAAGTGTCGTATCTCTATGTCTGCTCTACTATATTCTTTCCAAACCTCACATAATCATTTGTGGAAAAAAATGCAGACATTCAGAATTTGTATTTTCCATTTCTTCTAATTTTCCCCCTGTTTAGCCCACCTAATGCTGCCTTTCTTTGGAAAGTACTTTGAGGCCTTGCTGAAAAGCACTGTGTACTATTTTACTTTTCTTCAGCAAAAGCTTGGAAAAACACAAACATATACAAACAAATCTTAAAAATCTTCCTCATAGAAAGGTTGGCTCTGAAGACAAAGGCCATTTTAAATTGAAAAAAGGTTTGAAATAGGCACATAAATATTGATCAGCTCCACTTACAAAACCCTCGCAGTGCAGAAGGGCCAATAGGCTGCCTCGTGGGGTTCGTATACAGCTCTGCCCAAAATGCAAAAATAACACAGGAAGGCGATAAAGGATTTTGCAGTCTAAACCACAAAGCGCTGAAGTCCTCTTCTTATCATTCCAGTCTACCCAGCAGTGGATACCCCTGTATGAACCTTCGGCATGCCACCGTCCTGGCAAGGCAACCTTACTTCCCAGGAGAGTATGAAGATAAGCCTCGCTCCCACAATTTAACTTTGAGCCAGTAAAGCTGAGACTTGTCTGCAGCTGTGCGTGACGTGTCTGTGGCTTCCTCAGTCACCTGGAGAAGGAAGCAGACTGGAGCACACAGGAATATCGCTGTCCTCCGTCCACCCCCCGCAGCAGAAAGCACGTCTCGGGAGGCAGCGTGGTCCCAAGCTGCCCCTGGGATGTTTAGTCATCTCATAGCTGGGACAGGTAGATGAACTTGGGAGCTGGGACAGCTCTGGAGTCCCACATTGTGGACATCTGTCCGCCCCGTGCCCTCTGCTAACGCTGCCTTTAAAGGTGGGAATTATTTTTTTCGCGATGAGGCCATTTATCTTCAAGGGCAGATTCAGAGAACTGCTTTCTGGAAATGAAAGTACCTGTAGTAATTAACAACTTCTGCTACTACTAAACTCTAGTGGGCTGGAACTGTTAACCTGAGGAGAAGATTTTAGATGTCATTACCAATCCCTTGTGTCATCATTCTTTCAGTCATTCATTGACACAATGTCTCGAGGACATGCGCTTGCAGAAATAATTGAACTGTGCCTTACAAGCAAATTCAATACACCTTTTCCTTCAGGTTGCTTTTTGTGATTCATGATGAGCACAGATTGAAAAAAACTTGAGAATACAGAAAACTTTTTTTTGTTTCAGAAGCTGAAAAGACTAATACCTCAAAGTGACCTGCTGCAGCACTTCATGAAAATCAGATTTCAGTTGTCTTTGACCAGATTGCAAAAAGACAGAATCGGAGATGTTCAGAGTAGCAATTTAGAATAAACTTCTCTGGAAACAAATGTGACAGTAACAATTTTAATGAAAAAGAGAAAGGCTAGAAAACTCAGGTCATGTTTTCAAAGCCTCTGAAGTCTCCAAATGAGATATTTGCTGCCTCAATAACAAATGCAAGAGCTGCAATTTCAAAAGAAGGTGTAACAAGGGAAGAATGAAGATTGGCCTGACAAAAATCACTAGGCAAAATCACAGACTGCTTGTACAGAGAACTTATCATACTGACCAATGCCACTTGTTTATCACCATATATTCCTTTGTCTGGTTCTACTTACGTGGGATTTTTCTTGTTGTTGTTTTGTTTATTTCCCCTCTTAAACTTTAGTTCTTACGGATAGGAACTGCCTTTTTCCATTCCTGTATATTCAGTGTCTTGCTCATTAGGGACATGGTATAGCATTGCAGGTTTTAAATGCTGCCACAGAACAAAAAAGAATCTATATAAATTACACAGCGTAATTATGTTTAAGTGGAAGTAACTGTGTTGATGTTTGCTGAAATGATGAACTCACTCTGTGCTGATTTTGTGATTCCTGTTGCAAACCTCTCAACCTGCATAAGATACGTGTTCTTTTATTATTATTGCTATTATTGTTAATATTATTGTTTTCATCACTTGCAGTAATAATTATTGTTGTTGTCGTTATTACTGTCATTATTGTTTATGTATTTAATATTATTGGTATTATTTGGTCCAAATCAGTGACCAAAGTGCTGAGCTAGTAATTGTTTTAGGCACTGCTTGAAAAAAGTAACAAAAAAGGATCAAAACTTCAGCTATTGCCCCAGTCCTGTGAATGTCTTTATTTAGATGAATTGTGATTCCCTGGACAAAAAGCACAGTATTGTATTTGGGTCTTATTGCACCAGAGAACAGATCAGAGAAGCAAATGAGGGATAGGATGCAATATGAGCTAGAAAGTCATATATGAAACAAAAAAAAACCAACAAAAAAACTAACCTTACAAAGGTAGCCACGTAGCTATGGCTGAGCATGATTTACCTCTGATATTCTCTTGAAACTGGTGACAGCTAATCCTCTTCCATGAGATACATTTCCATATTTCATAGAAGCCACATCCCCATAGCTTTGCTAAGGGTACACTCAAAACATGCATACACTTTTGTTCAGTTGAACATTTCATTGTATAAACAGTGAGTAAATGACCTCCAGCTCTGACCTGATATTATTAGTATTTTTGTTTTTCTTCCACACTGTTATTTGAAAATATGAATTCAATATACTAATCAAGTTAGGAAAAAGATAAACAACAGCAATTACAATTGGTTTTGAGAAAGTAAATGTTTTTCTGAGAGGGTAATTCTTACTTTGATGATCTGTGTAATGACATAGCTATTGCTTAAAAAAATGATAGCAAGCATTTATTGTCTTTACAAAATTTAAATTGACAACGCATAAACACTTTAATAACTGAATCCACAGAAGAAAAATATGAGTAGAATCAGAGTACAGCATAAGAAAAGATACTGTGTAGGTGGTCTCATTAAGATATCTCTGAGATGAATGCATGAAAATAGCAGGGCCACTGATAATTCATGCTTGAGAAATGGTGAGCTATTTTCCAAGAAAAAAAGAAAATTAATCATTTCTTTTCAAGTACTTGATTATTAAAGAGCTGGCAGAGGGGGTACAAAGCTAGAAGCAATGTCTTGTTTGAAGAGCTAAAATGTGTCACATAATCATTCCTCGTAGTTTTGCCTGGTTGTACATGTGGAGGAGCAAACTCTCCTACACCACCTAACAAAGTTCCCGCTATCAGTCCTCATTCCCTTCAGCCATACGGGAACCTTTGGGCATTAAGTCATATCAATAATGAATGAGGAAAGCATTGAAGCAAATAAGAGGGGCTGGCAAGGAAGCAAAAATGAATCCCACCCTCAGTACTTTATTACCAAAAAAAAGACCAGAGAAGATACTGGAAAAGAAAAACATTCCATCTAGCTCTGGACATCTGAGAATTGCTACCTTTGGGTTTAAATTTCTACATGTTTTACTCTTTTGAATTACGTTTTTTAAACAGCTTTGTTAAGGCACATGGATCCTGAAACGTGTATGTAAGCCAAAAAACTCCACATCAGCCTGAGCCTTGCTCAAGTAATTCATTGCTTACCCACTGACACATCTTCTTTTTCCAGGCTTTGCCTGAACACTGCCCTTCTGCCTTTCCGCTCTTTTGACACACATCATTTTTTGTCTGCAGTCACTGGTCTCCATCTTGCCGAGTGCCACTGACCGAACTCTCCACCTTTGCCAGTATGATGTAATGTTACTTGGCTATACTCCCTCACAGAGTGTTGCTTTGTCTCTTTTGAAGCAGGCTGCCAACAGCACAGCGTGAGTAATAAAGATCAGAATACACTCTTACGTGGCTTTAGTTACCGCCTTTTGGTTCATTTCACTATCACCTTATAAAAATAATGAACAAAAAAACCCAAGCCAAACTGTATAAAAGAAATAGACATATTCTTCTTTTTATTTTCTGAGACTTCTAAAACAAAAGAATAATTTATCAACCATTGGGATCATTCTTACGAGTCAAATAACAGCAACGAAAACCATTGGGTCCGTCAGGGGAAGCCCTATGTCTCATATATACATTCCTGTGAACTATTCTTTCTGCATGAATTAAAGATAAATGAATAGTGGAGTATGCCATCATAATTTTACTTTTTTTTTACTGAGTTACTGTAATTCATGTTAATATTTAATGGTCTTTTCCCTCACGGAAGCTGGTAAGCAAAGAAAACCGTCTTGGGCTGCCCACACTTTACCTGTGCTTCCAGAGCAGAGTGAAAAAAACAAAGCAGTGATACTGAGTTCCTATTTTATTAACAGGCTTTAACTAAAAGGATTAGCACAATATTACAAGTTCTGAAGAAGGCAGATAGTATGGCAACTTAACCTTTCCACTTAGAAATACAGAGGTAAGGGAAAAACATCTATTGTTCTAGGGAATACAGGAATAACAAAAGAGACACCAGCTGTTCCCAAGCTCCACTTGCCTCCCGTTAGAAAAGCTGGAAGTTGAGAAATATATATTATCTATCAGTATCTCTAACAGAGACATTACACCTGCCTACCTATCCATACTAATGTATTCGTACAGGAAATAAACTCAAGTTAAACATAAGAGCTTTGAGAATTTCTAATAAGGCAGCTTTTATTCAGCATCTGTAAGAGTTTAGGGAGGGTTGCTTTTTTTAAATTAAAATAGTTTTCACTTTCTAACTAACGTAGTAAAAAAATTGCAGGACTATTCTAAATGTGCTACAAATATTACTGTATATTAAAAAACAAGGTTTTTGCTTAAAGGAGATTAAATTTAGAAAAATTATTTATCCTTTAGTCCCTGCAAATTACAGAAAGCAAGAAAACACGATGCAATTTTTAACCATCCTGTGTAGTACATAAAGCATATTTCCAACACTTTCAATCTTCATATAGAATGTCTTTTCTTCTTCAAATGATAAAGAAATTGTTTATGCCCAATATTTACCTTGCACTGTAGGCAGGCACACTGTAAAACTGCTTGCATATTCACCATTGATATCACCCCACAGAGCTGAATATTTGACCAATCAACAAAGGACCTTACATTCTATGATCCTTAATTTTGTAATAATGAAAATCTGCGACAATCTCTGAGAGTGAAATTCACTGTTAGTGCATTACTGAGAGCCTCTGTACCTCAAATGGGCAGTTAAACAGGTATTCACAGCAGGCAGTGTGTCAAGCCCAAGGCCGCCAAATGTGGCAAAGAAAATACCAGAAGGAAAGGTACAGGCTTCATCAAGTGTTTCAAAAAGGTGACCTCTTCGTAAAATGGAGATTGAAGAAGCCAAAATCTCACGTCTTCCTGCTCCTTCTGCAATGTAGCCAAACTTTACAACTCCTACAAGGAAAATCTTTCTTGCATTAGTTCTTGTGCCTCAAATTTTGACAATTTTAGTACCAAAACTTCTCATCAAATGCTACCAATCATGTTGAGTATATCAAAATGAGTATCTGAAAATTTCCTGGCCAGAAGTGTGAAACATCAAGATGATTCAGATTGTACTGATCATGTGATTTGTCATTTGGTAAGAAATAGGACTGAAAGACCCAACAACTATATATGTTATGAGATATTGCAATTGATCAAGCAGATAAAGAGATGAGTGTGTACATAAACAAAATTAAATAAAATCTTTAGATCAGAATTCTGCAAAATTTAACCTTCCTCTGTAAGATGCCATTAGCTTATTCAAAAGATAAAAAGATTTTCTCTTGGCATTTTACAGTCAGTCTTGGTGATGTATTATTTGTCGTAAGAAAATCATGATGATAAGCAGAATTCTTTAGATCATATGATGAGGAAGACTGCTAGGTCGTAGTCTCCTATGTGCTGGAAATAAAGACATTGCTCATATTCTTGCACAAGTACTTTCAAGAACTCCTTCCCCCCAAACTTTTCATTTTACTTTTGAAGAATGACTGGAATGGCACAACACTTAGGTTAGCATAATTAAATTATTACTTCAGTTTGACTTTTCCATGGAAAATGAACACTGAAATCAGGCAAAATATTGCTAAGGTTGTTCCTGAGATGCCTTTTCATTTGAACACATTCATTTAAATATAATTAAAAATTATCTGTTCCTCAATCACTATCAGGTCGAAGGCAGGAGCTGCATCAGAAAACAACCAAAACTTTCTGATTACTTGATTTTTCTGGATTTTGACTTGAGGGAGTTGAGGATTTTGTTGTTGTTTTTGTTGTTGACGGGGTGTTGTTTTGGTTTTGTTTTTAAAAGTAGCAGCTGCTTGAAATGTATTTTAATATTTTTTCATACCCTAAAGGCCTCTATTTTGCACAGCAGCCCCAGGCACTAGCCCTTACATTCCCGTGAAGTCAATAAGACTGTCTGAAAACAGAAAGGAGTACAGCCCCCATTTTTACATGATCACAGACTAATAAAGCAGCTTGGATAATTAAGCATTTTTCTCAATGTCTGAAGTAAAGTGTAGGGTGTCCATGAGGAGACATAGCAGACAATGAAGTAGCCTTCTCCATTTAACAAAGGAAAAATCAATAAATTCTTAAAGATGACCAATGGATGCTGACCTTATCCCTTTAATTTTGTGTTGCAGAACACCATCTCATCAGAAAAGATATTTCTATTATTTAGGTGAAGTTTGTGTACTTAGTCCAGCTGGGAATGCCCGCCAGTTAAGGCGGGGAAAAAAAAAAGTGCACTAACATGTATTATGTTTCATGGTGAGATGAAATGCAACTTTGGAAACAGATTTGACATTTGAGATTTCCCTGTGTTGCAAAGGCAGAAATTGTTGCAGACATAAAAACGCTCGGTATATGCATCTGGAGGAAGTTGTGCACAGTTCTTTGAAGCACCCCTGGCAGCTGATAATGGAGAGCTGTTGGCAGTGTTTAGAGAGGCAGATGCTTACCTGTGCTCCTACAGTGTGCAGTCTTGGCTTGATGACAAGGTGAGAAGAAGGACAAGCCATCGCAGAGTGGGGGCAATTGGCAGCTGGTGCCCTACTGGGGAAGGGTAAACGGGTCACCTAGGGCTTCTTGCTTGTCTGTAGCAGAGTCATCAGTCCATGCCAGAATAAGCACTTTTCAGAAAATAAAGCAATTTCTTATACAGCAGAATGGAAAGAAATTAAAACCTTGATAATTCAAACAAAAATAAACAAATCGGTTTGCAGCTTGGTATTTGATAAATTGCAGACTGAAAAATACCACCTATACTGTAAAATTGCAGCGAGGCTTATCTGTGTACTTAGTGAATGCAGGACTTGTCGGGCCAAGTGGCAGGTGTTTCACTGGTGGTGTTCAATGTCAACTGGATGCTACTGAAACTCCATAGAGGGTACTTCCCTACAAAGTGCTTCTTCATGGCTTTCTCTTGTTCAAGCTGCAGGGCAGGTTGTCTTATGTCCCCTTTTTATGAAAACAGATTCTAATCCATGAGTTGTTCATCATGACTCACTGATAGTGGGGAAGGTCAAAACCAGGAAAGTATACAGTAAGACAGACAACAAAGAACCCACTTACAGGGGAAAACAAACAAACAAACAAACAACATGAAAAAATAAACAGAACATCTGAACCCTTTCCTTGTAGCAGTGTTAATTCCTGTTGTCCTGCTGAAGTAGGATGTGTTTGTCTCAAAGGCACCACGCCAGGTCATGATATTCTGAAGTTGAAAGATCAGTGACAAATCAGAACATCTAGGGCATGCAAACATATTTATGTCATGCTTAGCCAGCTAGCTTATTCAGAAGTTCACTGTCAATTTTAACATTGGCAGCAAGGGGCTTTTAAGCATTTGTAAAATCTCAGAGTACCAAATACCAAGGTATCTTAAGATTCAAACACATTTAAAACTGAACGACAATGGAAACATTAGGCAAGAGGAACACATTAGGTATCATTTTCCTTGTCCTTGGCTGAAGATGAAACCACCTCAAGCATTGGTATTCGACTTGTGTTTAATTCCGAGAATGGCCAAGCATGGATACTGAGACAGATGTCATTTGAATAAATGAACAAAGAGTCTGTGATGCACAGGTTGGGTAACATGTGAAAGCACAAAGACTATTCATTTGTCATATCTATGAGCTTGTTTCATACCCTCCTCACTAGAAAAAAAGTCCAGGTGTTTTGATCAAAAGACTAGAGTCTTTTGGCATATCATAAGCATTTGTGAAGTCCAGAAATTTGATTCATCTGTTAAGTTTTGCTGAAAGTAATTTTCATCAAAAGGAGCTTGCTCCATAATTTTGTCTAGGAAAGTAAACCTTTACTGGAAACCAGTGTACTTTTCAGGCTGGTCAGTGTTTCTAATCATATTCACCGGAGAATGACACATTCCAGTACCTTAATGCATCCAGACAACATTGGTATTAGCCAATGGATTAATGAATTATAGAGGTTTTTCTCCTAGCAAAATTAAAATCTTAGCTATCTAGCAGGCCTTTGGAACCTTGCCCTTTGATCATCCAGGATATCATATGTTTCCTAGATCTGTCAGCCGTTCCGATGATCAGGATCTGAAGTCTGATGCAAACATATAATAAACTGATCTGTATGTTGTGTCAGCAGCTGGAGAAGAAGTGTCTAACCATAGGTGAATTTTACCACCTGGCGAGATGAAGCATAGTACCTTGTCGTTATTGATGAGAAGAGCAACAGTTCTAGATGTAAAAACCAACGATTACTCTTTGTATGATGATTCTGAATATCCTGAAGCAGCAGTGTAGCTATTATAATCATTCACTTAAACTTATGACTGGACCAGCATTGGCAGCATTTGCTCTTGCCAGTTAACACATAAAGGCTTGTTCGGACTTACAGTCAGAATACCCCAGACCTGTATGACTTTACAAAAGCTGGAAGATGCCACTTCAATGACAATATAGAGCATTACAGGAAATGTCAATGATAATCAAAAATTACAGGTTTTGTAACTCATTGGACATCTACTCTAGATTTCCTAAGTGATCCTCGGAGGTTTTACTTCCATTTAGCCAGTGTCATTCTATACCCATTAGCCTCTTTTTTGCCTCTTCAGTTGTAAGAACTTACAAAATCATTCAAAACTAGCTTTGATCAAAATGGTGAGGTACGCATCACTTGTGAAAATGACTCAACCCCATAATAATGCCCAACAGAGAACCAAAAAATACTAAAACTGAGAATGTTGTTCTACAGGCTTCTGCCTTATTTTTGCTTAATCAGTTTTGATTAGCTTCTTCCTCTTACGCTAGCGTGAATGAAAACTTAGGCTGTAATGCTGCAAAGGTTGCATCTAAAAATGTACCTAAGACTGTCTAATGAGATTGCAGGAAACAGACAAACAAGCATATGGGTGTCTTTCTTGTTTATGCTCCAGAGCAACTATGACTCATGGTATCATGAAAAAAGACTTAGAACAGAATACGTCTTTTCTTACTTTGAACAAGTGAAAATGTAGGTTCCCATATTTGGGAAGATCAACCTAGACATTAATCCTAAATCAAAAATAAAAATTAATTCAATGCATAATGTCTTTAAAGTATGCCTGAGAGGGAGATATTGACACTTTATCAAATATATTTTATCAGTTTGGCATATGTCATGGTTTAACCCCAGCCAGGAACTAAGCACCACACAGCTGCTTGGTCACTTCTCCCCGCCCCCCCCAAGTGGGATGGGGGAGAGAACCAGGTTAAAAAAAGTAAAACTCATGGGTAGAGATAAAGACAGTTTAATAGAACAGAAAGGAAGAAACTAATAATGATAATAATAAAATGACAATAATAATAATAATAATAATAATAGGATTGGAATATACAAGTGATGCACAATGCAATTGCTCACCACTTGCTGACTGATGCCCGGTTAGTTCCTGAGCAGTGAACCCTCCCAGCCCCACTCCCCCCAGTTTATATGCTGGGCATGATGTCACATGGTATGGAATGTCCCTTTGGCCAGTTGGGGTCAGCTGCCCTGGCTGTGTCCCCTCCCAACTTCTTGTGCCCCTCCAGCCTTCTTGCTGGCTGGGCATCAGAAGCTGAAAAATCTTTGACTTTAGACTAAACACTACTGAGCAACAACTGAAAACATCAGTGTGTTATCAACATTCTTCTCATACTGAACCCAAAACATAGCACTATACCAGCTACTAGAAAGAAAATTAACTCTATCCCAGTTGAAACCAGGACAGCATAGCAGTTTTCATATAATCCTTCTTCTCCACCTTTCAGTGCTGAGGCCACAGGCATTTAAGTGTTTCCTGGACAGTTCTGGACATTTTAAAGTGGACACATTGATGTCATCAGCTCTCCTAAAAATATGGAGTCTTTTTGAGTATCTCTAAAATTTACCATTTCTTCAATAAACCATAATCCTTGTAATGAGCAATACTTCTTTAAATTGAAGCTCTCCTATCACAAGCTTTTAAGAAGAAAAAAAAAAAAAAAAAAGAAAAACATGCATTATTAACAACCACAGAAAGGGAACATCAACTTTCCCTGAAGAATCATTCCTCTTCATAGTTACAGTAATAACTTAGCATAGCCAGGTCTTATCAAAGCCCCTGCTAATGTGATTCTCAGGTATTTTTTTCACTGTTATGTCATATTTCATACTAGTTGTTTCAAGCTTATAGAGATCACAAGGTAGATCTCATAGTCACCTTACAGTTCCTGATGCCCCTAAACCTCTGACTTAGATTCAGCACAAGTCTGGGTGTATGACAAGTGTGATTTTTAAAGTGAGATAGCTCTGCAATGTCTTTACTATTTTGCACAAATTTCACACTCTGTTTCTCTTTACTTTCTAATGTACAGTGAGAAAAGTGTTGGTATTTTTGAGGGTCATTCATATATCCAAAACATAAGGGCAGATATGTATGCATTGCCTTAACACAAGCTGGCCTTTCTTGGTAATTACTGCACTATGTTTGATCTCAATATCATATGCCTCTTGTCTTACACCACTGGCTATGACATAAACCAGGACTACCGTGGCTTGGCTTTTTACTGCTACACATGAAATCCCACTATAATTAATTAGTGTTGTTATAGCAACATCTTTTATAACATTGCTTGACACTCAAGGGAGGGAGTGACACAGGGGTGAACTGTATGAGAAATCATTTTGTAAATTTCATTATCAAACTCCCTGACTTCATTGCTTTTTTTTTTTTTTTTTGTTAAAATCATTTTTCCCCTCAAATTGGTTCCCTGCTGTATTGAAGCCATTGAGCAGTCAAATCTCAGCAGTAATCTTAGATTGGTCTTGCTCATGTGAATACTCAGGGGCTCATGCTAAAATTTGCTATCAAAAAGTACAAATACAGCACGTCTTTTATTTCAGAGTAATTGGGTTTTTCTTATTATTATTTACAATGATTGCACACAGGATAGAAACTTCTTGCTGTACTTCACTATCAGTAATGGATACCCCCCACTTACATGGACAGTATTAAAGAATAGAAGTTTTCTTTGAAATCAAAACTTCTGTCCTAGCAAAAGGTTTCCACTGTGCATCATTTACCACCATGGAAAACTTAATTCTCATTCACTGTTAGAAAGCAAATACAGCTTTGCATATTATAAAAAAAAAGTTAAAGGACAGGCTTTATACCAGTTTGGTCAAAGGAGGTCCCATCACTTTATTCAGGCCACTGAGGAATGATACACACCATTGAGTCACTGCTTTTAGCAGTCAAACAGAGCTTCATGTAAAGTTCTCCAGCTACCATGATTCTGCGTGTTTATTACTCAGGTGAAAAAACATACCCGTATGAAAGATCCCTTCAATGTTGTAAAAACCTCAGCGGTGACCCAGCTGTACGAGCAGGTCTGCTGGGACAGGACCGCTCCTCTCACCACAACTCAGGTGAGTTGCTGAAAAACTTACTGCTAGCGCAACAGTTTATTCACTACTAGGAGTAGGCGGCTTCCATACTGTCCCCTTCCCTGTGCCATTCCGCCCTACATCCCCCCGCACACACCCAACGGATCAGTCTGGTCGTCCTTTCCCCCTGGAGCCAACGCAGGCAGCAGACGTTGCCAGTTCTGCAATCAAGATGAGTAATTTGGCTGTTGCTGGCCTTCTCTGAAAAGGAATGCTTAGGAGCTCCTGCTGCTGCCTCTGCAGCCCAGAGCGGTCCGGGTTTTGCTCTGTGATGCTCTTGTGCCCTTAGCAGGGCAATACCGCAGAATGAGAGAGGCAAGACAGCCTAAACGATCTAAAACAAATGGTCATCAAGATTCAAAAAAAATTCCTTTATTTTAGTATACATTTATTACATACATTATAAATAATGATCATTATTACATTCAATATAACAGCATTCTATTTGTTGAGGGATATTATGGTGAAAGAAGTACCCATCCCATAGTTTACAGTGTAGAAGCAAACACTCAGAAGTCCCTAAGTGATTTTTGAAACTAATTCCCCCATAAGTCATTAAAATATAAAAAAAAGAAGATGCCACTTCAGTGCTTAAGAGGGAGCAAAAATAAGCCTGTTTCTTCAGTGAAATCAACTGGGAGACCAGGAAAGTGTAATCTAAAATGCTAAACAGTCCTTGAAAGCAAGGATTCACACTCATAGTAACTGCTAGCCTATAGATTCTTTTATTCCTTGTTTCTCACCAAATGAATCTAAGTCTGAATGGTGGCACGGCTTCTAAAAAGAAGATAAGGTGATCTCCCCACCTGGTGTGTTACCTACTGGTATAAGTCTGCTTCACTAGGCTGAGAAATGGAAATGCAAAGTCTTTCAGGGACAATAGGGAACAAAGCAGCTTGGTGAAATTTCTGACCAGGATATAAAAACTAAAGGGTCCTTTCTCTTCCACCAGTGCTTCAAATGAGAGTGGCAAATACCGAGGCAGTTTGAAAGACATCAGTTCTGTGTCTCTTGTATTATGCATACTCTGAGATCCCCTCCCAGAGCCAACTCCAGATGGATTTAGGCAGAAGAATACCTAATTTCTCTATCCCAAGAAAACTCAGATGCTGAACTTAGCCGTGTGAGGATTTAGGAACTTCTGAGTATATATTTCTAGTGCCCAGAAAACTTTACATTTAAATCATAAGATGCCTACAGAGATTGTACAGGGCTTTTCAGGATTACACTCTTCATTGTAGGTATCTGCAGAGTAAGTCCCACTTCAGATACCTCAGTCCTTTTTTTAATATGGCCCTTAGGCGCTTCTGAAAATTTTATGTTATATGTCAATATCTGACAAGAAAAAAACATGAACCGAATGGAGGTGGAAAGGCAAAGTAACAAAACAGTTTAGCAAAAATGTCTCCTTGCTTTTTTGTTCTTCTTTGGATCCCACAGTAGTGCTGGAATTGAAATTAATATAAGCCGGACTGAGATCCTGATCATATCTGGTATGCAAATGGACACAGTATCAGGCACTTATTTTTCCTGTACCTATATTGCATTCACCAGTGTGTTGTCACCATAAGTACTGACACAAAGATATGTGCTGGAAACTTCAATTAACAAACTACAGGTCTATTACAATAACACCACATAAATATATTCCTGCTCTAGTCTGACCTTTAATTTGCCAGTGGAAAAATAGAATTACAGTGATACTAGCAGCCGTTTTTAGTTGTGTAGTTCATAAATGGAACTAGATCCACTATTTCTCCCTTAAGCTGTCTTAAAATGTCTCTTCATTATAATGAGCCTTATTTAATGTTCTGTTTACACTACATCGCATAAGATGTGTCAACTGCAAATGGTCTTTCGAATGCCACTAAATACCAAAGTGGAGAGTAACCACCATATCAGTGATCCTTTGAAATGTGTGAATAAGTATGTAGGAGAGCATCACTGATGACAAGAAATGACAAACATGGTGATAGATGTCACAGCTCAGCAGGGAAATTTTCTTACTTCTCCAACAGATGATATAAATGATTATGTATTTAAGAAAAGCTGCAAGCTTGGCAAATCAGTGGGACACAGCAATAAGGGTAATACTGTTTTAAGACTAGGAAAAAAACAACCACAAATTAAATCAAAAGTACTGCTGAAGTTGTAATCTATAGATAAAGCAAGGGATAGCACATGCTAGTTTTGGACAGTAGAGGTGGGGTTTTATACCTGAGAGAAACAAATCTGTATTTTCCTTTAAAGTGCATTTTAAACTGTCTTTTAATTCTTAATTTTAGTTTTTTCTTCACCAGAATCTTCATGTCTCCATTATCAAAAAAAAGTAGCAGGATATTTTATACAGTTTTTTCCTTGGGCTTACAAATATCTCCTTCAACAAAACAAATAAAGGATCAAAAGTAGAAGCTTTCTATAAAACAATGAGCTTGTCTATTCCCAAATTCAAATGCACATTATGCACTGTTGCTCCCACTGCAAGCACAATATTCACCTTGCCAAAGCCCAACTGGGTGATGTTGGCCTTTATAATGTGTGACAAATAATATCAATAATTCACAGCAAGAAGCAGTAGAGAAACAAGGTTTTGTGGGACAGAGGTATTTCAAGTTTGAAAATGAGTGATGTTGGGTTTAATGAGATAGAGTAAAGAATGAACTTCCATTGCTTCCCTTTTGAACACACCATTAAATATTTACAGGGAATTCATGTCACCTGCAGCTGACTGAGGATGTCAGTCCTCAACTTCTTACAGAGTCGATAGAAGATGGCCAGCTCTGCAGAACAAGTTGAAATGCTCTCAAGACCCACACCTTTTGCTCGGTGGTCTCCATAGCATTACTATGGTCTACATGTCTCACCACTTTTCTCATGACTTTCACTCTTGGAAGAGTGCTCTCAAGATTGCTCAAATGTTCCTACTCTTGTCCTTTCTGGGCCCTTTTCCACTATAGATCCTGAAGCTGAAATAATATTCTGATCTCCCTTCAGCAAGTCCATGCTCCTTCCATTCCTGTTCTCTCTAACGACAAAATCTTCTAAATTTCTTGAAAGACCAATGACCTTTCTTCATTCAGCATAATTTCTTTAATGGAAAAGACAGACATGAATGTGAGTATAATGATTAAATAAACACACAACTAGATTTTTTTTAAATGTATGGAAAAAGAAATTCCACTTCTTATATAAATTATTAAAAAGCACTGAAAATATGTGAGTGAATTTTTATATTCTTGTTTTTTTCTCATAAGTCAGAAAGAAAGCACGCCCTGGGGTGTGCAAGACAATCCATTGGGGTGCAGGAAGAAAGTATTCTTTGTACCATTAATAAGTCACATGAAATAAAATTATAAAAATAATATTTATTTCATCCTTTGCATCTGTATCTTATCCATTCTTTATTTTGCATTTTTCCATATGTTTTATAATGTACATAATGTATTAGTACATGGCCAGTGGTGGGTCCATTTTGGACCCAACTGAAACCAGTTTTGCCTGATGGGGGGGCAGCCCCGTGTCTCACCTCAAAGAGGCCACCCCTGTAGCCCACCTTCCTGCTACCAAAACCTTACCGTGTAAAGCCAAGACACGTCTATCATCTATAAATACATAAATATACCTATACTGGGGGTGCGTGCTCAAAAATTTTTTACTGGTGGGGGTGTGTAATCAAAAAAATGGGGAGACCACTGCTCTACAGTTGTTAGCTCAGGCTCTGTTATACTCTTTTCACATAGCATCTGGTCAGCTTGAAGCTTGAGCGAGAGACAGTTGGGCACTCGCTTGAGCTAATGATTCTCACCTCCGTATAGTTGATGTGGGCACCTCGATGAAACCCTCATTTCACCCCCAGTCAGGTAAATCAAGTCAAAAGTGCTCTAAAGGACCCTGTTTCTTTTCATTGACTACCAACGCAGCTGTAGGATTACTAGTTCAGATGTTGACAGCTCATAGTCTAAAGCTAGGTTAGATGAATCCTTCTGCTTGAATCTACCTGGCACGTATCCTGCATGCAGAAACTCTGATTCTTCTACATGCATTAAGAGATACAAACGTTTTTCTGATGCTGTCATATGTGACATACAGTATTCAGACTGGCTTTAAAATCTTTGTTGTGGATAAAATTTCTCTGAAGGAATTTTTCTTTCAAGTTCCTCCCTTCAGTTTCATTTAGTTTAATTAAATGAATTGCCTAACAAAATTTGCCCTTATTGGCTCCCTGTTTTTGTTTTTCACTCCAGACAACATTGTAGTAGTAAGAAAAGAAGAGGTGCGCTGGGTGAAAACAGAGGAAAATAATTAAAATTCTATTAATTTAGTAATTTTAAATGCTGTATTCACAAAGGACTAATCAGCATACTCTCTGTCACTACCAGTAGTCTGTAGTCAAGAAGTTAATGACAAAAAAACCCAGGATTTAATGAACATTCTTCATTCACTACAGTTCTAAAACTGTTTACATAATATCAGAGAAGTAGCAGTGCGACAGCACGACTACATAGTTGTTGCTGATATTTTTCTCTACATACTAATATGAGTAGAATACATTTCAGTTTGCCACAACATGTTCCTTTTTCATGTAAATACATATCTTTAATATTAACTCTTTATAACACTTTATAGTTTTTTATAGTGACTGATCTCTGGCTTCTGAAAAGACTTGTTAAGTGTGGCAAGTTGTTCTGTAGAGGTGTTACTATCACAATTTGTTTCTTTGGTTTTATTTACTTACCACTTGTATTTCCAACCCACTTTCTCACTTTGAGGAATCAAAAGTATATAACTGGAGAATTTTCTTCATTGCCTGTTTTTTTCCATTGTCTGCTCTTCAAATTGGAGTTAGGAATACTGGATATTCTAGGGATTCAGGGAACAGCATGCTGAATTGGGTTAGCATTCATGGCAAACACTCAATTTCTTACATTTAAAACAGCTTTTTCTTTTAGTAGTTTGATGTAAGAAACTGTCTCTGTCACCACTGGCTGTTCAGTAGCATGACTATGTCCAATGAGCCAAACCATCAAAACTATAAATGCTCTGTCATATAAATAGTAACTAGTTTTAAGGGCAATCATGATAAAATATTGTCCTAAAGGTAGACCATTTACTGAGATCCTGATAAAATGCCTGAAGCCCAAGATTGAAGACTATTATTGCACAATAAAAGTAACACCTCTATCCAGAGGGAAATATTTTTATACAGCTATAGCTCAGAAAAGTCACCACCTCATTTATTACAATTTTCTGTTTCTTTCTTTTAAAATGAATGGTGTAAATCTTTCCTGGACAATTCTCTTAAACAGACTTGGTTGAATTATTCATTCTGAGTAATATTAGTTGTCAATTTAGACTTTTTTTTTTTTTTTAATTCACAACCTTCTGCAAGCTGATCTGGAAATGAAATCTTGGCCTCAGTGAAGTCAGTGGGAGGTTTTCTATTTGCTTCAAAAAGGCCAATCTTCATCTTTTATATCTACGATCTGTTTAAATTAAAATACCCTGTTGATGCATATGAGACTTTGAGAAGGTACAGAGGTTCAGTCTTACCCTTAACTAGGTTTTTTTTAATGTGTTTTTTCTTAAAAAAAAGAAAAACAAAAACAAACCCCACCAAACCTAAATTATATTAGTGAATGACTTAACCTGACAAGTCTTCAGTTCACCATCACACAAATATATTCAAGCAGAGCAGATAAAATACTAGAGAAAAAAAAGCTAAAAGCTTTGTGCAGGTTAAAACCAACTCTCCAGAGTCTAGTATTGATGCTTAAATAGCTATTGTGAGTTTGTCACAATTCTCTAAATTTTAGCAGGCAGTAAGAAAATGTCAAATTTAAAAGCAAAGATCGTCAGTAAAAGGAGTGTGATCATTAACAGCAAACAAGAGCTAATGATTTTAATGCACCATTATCTAGAATGAAAAAAACTAAAACCCAAAACACACAATCATTAGAAAGAAAGAAACATCACAGCCCAAAACAGAGGGGATTACCAACACATTAGAGAACGTGATGCAGGCTAGCCTAAGCACAAGACTCAGTTTTTAACCTCACGTCCCAGGAGACAAGAAAAGGCAGAGAGAAAAGGAGGGAAGAGGTGATCTCAGGATGTCAGAGAAGGGCAATAGTAATCCTTCTCCTTAACTAGACCATGATGTTGTGAATACAAACTTAGTTATCTGGAATCTGCTCAAAACAGCTGCCATATAGAACACTTTTAGTAATACTACTACTACTACTAATAGTAATAATGATAATGATAAAGATAAAGTTAATGATAATGATAATAAAAACCCACAACCCCCCGCCAAAAAAAATCAACCTACTTGCTTTTAAGTAGATATTCAAACTTTCAGTTGGTGTATACTACAACTGTAAAAAGGTAATTTTAATTTTCTAAAAGTTCTCTAACTTAATCAGGTTTCTTAGGCCATTATGTGTCAGCAACAGTCATATAGGCCATCTCAAGTTCTGTTTCATCAATTTATTTTCTACAAAACATCCCAAGCTTTTGAGGTTTTGTGTTTCATTTCATGCTGCAGTAAAAATACAGGTTCTGAACTATCACACTGAATTAACGTAAATGAAAGAACTTATCTGCTTATGGTGAGGCATATTTGTAATTAGACTATTTTTTTCTAATCCTGGAAAGATTCTTAAAATCCATAGCTGGTTTTCATTTTTTTTTTAAGTATTACTTTGCAGATTATTTGTATTAAAAAAAAACCCAAAACCACACCAAAATCCAACTGCAACCAGTGATTGTCTTTATAAAGATACATATAAATTCACAAAAATTCATTAATTTCTTGTATAAAGTCCTCTCTATGAGGTTAAAGGCCAGGTTTTAAGAACTTGCCAATGGAGAGTTCAAAACCAAAGAACCCATAGAAAACATACCTATCTTTTTTTCCTTAAATGAAACTTAAACTACTTCCATTTCATTTTTAAGGAAAGGATGATTAGAGCATCTGTTCTTCCCATTAAGTTGTATCAGATGAGGGCAGGTTCAGTACAGTGCTATTTAGTGAAGCAATGTTGCTTGTGAAAAGGAAGCCCAACTTTGGACTTCGGGGCATAATTGGGTCTGTGACCCAACTGAAGATCACTTGAACCTGAACATCTTGACTGCTGGTGCAGTGACATTTTTGCAGCATTCAGCATAAGGAGAAACCAGCTAATGACAGAAACCTTAAGAGAAATCTGGTGGTTGCTCAGAATAAATCTCAGTAAACAAGTGATCTTGAAAACTGTATATTTGACAATGGAAGCATTTGGGGCATGCTACTTAAATGAGCACAAGTTCATTCAGCCTGTTTAGCTGCCACCTTTCAATTTAGCCATATGGGAGGTTTCCAGTTGAGACATTTAATAGCCCTAACAACTTGCTGTTCTAGAGAAATTTGATTACAGTAAATACAGCAGTGGCATGCTGCTTACATAGCTGGCAAGGCTGCGATACATGGGAAATCTGTTAGAGAATGAACTTTTTATCTTGGCTTATCACCTGACAACCATCAGGGTTACATAAATGGATACTAGTTTACATCTATGGTTAAACCTGAAGTCAAGCTGCTATTTTAGACACAAATACACTACGTTCTGAAGTGAAAAATTAAGTTCTTGGCTTTGAAGATGATGATGATCATGATGATTTACTGATATCATGTGAAAACATGTCATGATATATATCATATCATGACATCATATGCACTTATAGAAAAGCTAAAAGAAAGATTTTTGGACTGAAATAAAAGAAACAAAAGAAAAGGAGAAAAAAAACCCCAACCCTGGCTCCATACAAATATTTTCAAGAAGATTTGAATGTTTTGTTTAGCTATTTTTGCATATCATAATATATTTTTTTCTAATTCTGGCTTTGTGTTGTTTCTTATTTTCATTAGTGACTATCCAGTTACCTCATACAGTAATTAAAAAGTCTCAGCATCTTCCAGATAAGAAGAAATTATTTGGTCTTCCCTTTTTGAGGCTAATTATATAGGGAGAAAGGTAGATATCCTTTCTGTCTTTAAGGTATAATTTAATGTATTTACTACCTTACTTTAACTTTCACATTATTAGCTTTTAATTCTTTCTTTAATTGATCTTTTGCTACCTTATCTGCTTCAGAGCTATATTGTTTGCAATATTCTGGCATTGTACATGATTCTTACAGTCAGACTCAATTAAGCGAAAATCAGAAGTAAACAGGGATACACAAAGACACAAAGCATAGGATTAATCTGTAGAAATTTAGTCATTTATTAAGTGACAGTTATGAAATAATTGACAGCATGATCAGTTCTGACACTGACAGTTCCACTGTCATCAGCCACATTCTTCTCCATTGTCATTTTTAATGATTAGATATCGCAAAGAGAAAGTGGGAAAGCTCTGTGGCATTTTAGAAACAGCTGCTTCTTGCATCCTGCTCTCTCCACTTCAGTGTGTTTTTTTTTAAATCTTCTATTTATTTCTCCTTAATATTTTGTCATATTCTTCCAACTGTAAGATAAAACATTTTCTTCCTCAGGTCAAAAAAAATTTATTATTTATTACTCATTAAAAAAAATTAAATACCTTATATTCAGAATCAGAGGTGTACTTCTTATTTTAGGACAGAGAAAGTTCCGGAAGGTAATTTTTCAGTTGAGATTCATGTCATCCCACTTTAGCTGAGAACAAGCCGGTGCCTAGCCTAAGTTAGTTACCATAGGGCTTCCTGATAGTCGTCGATAAATAGGCATCTCTAGAGGGCCATGCATCCCCTTACCTTAAACCTCTTACAATGTCTGTTTTGTAATGGGATTAATCGCTGTGTCTTAGAGGCTTTTTGCAACCACTAAGGAAGCTCCTGCCAACAGTGTCATTCACTAATTTTACTCAAGACATGACTCCTTAAAAAAAATATTGATGAGCTAAGAGAAAGAAAAATAAAGAAATAAAAGAGTGAGAAGAGGAAATGCATTCATTAATGGGGGGACGGAGGAAGCGTTCTGTTGATTTTTCAATGCACTGTAATTTTCTGATGATTATTGTGGAAAAAAGTTCAAAGAATAATGGCACTTAAGTAACACTTCAAGAAAGTGATTTTACAAGTTGTCTTCATACCATTCCTGTTTCTGCAAAAGAAATGTTTTCTGCAAACAAGAGCAACAAAGCACATAAGAAAATGAGCAATATTCTTAATAGTGTTATTTTTTTTATTTGTTTATATGCTTTTTTTCCCTTATGACACCTACATACACTTAAACTTAAAGAGAGACCCAGGTCAAAACAGGAAAGAATTAGGCATTTGCAGTGTTTATTTAAAATGGAAAAACACTTCCAGCACAGAGGGCAGAGCATCTAATATACTCTACTATACATCTGTCCTGAGGATATGTAGCTAAACATGAATTATCCCATTGCATCAACGTGGTTTTGGTTTAGATTTGAGTGAGGGCTATAAAGGGCCATGTTATTCTGCAATTGCTAAGACATCACGAAAAGCAGAAGCAAATTGTGTTGGCAAATTGTGGATTAAGGATGGGTGAGCCAGTTTAAGAAAACAATTTGTATCTACCCTGGAGAAAGAAACCCTAGAGGAAGTTTATTAAGGCTGCAGTATTTAGGGGACTGATATATGCATGTTTCTCCTTATTTAGTATGCTTTCCAGCAACATAGAAAAATTCTTTTCTTCTCTCATGAGGGAAAGAAACAAATTGTGTCTAATTAATTTGTTAATTAATGCTTCTTATTGACAGCATCGTATTCCTGGTCATGCATCATCTTATATCATTATTTTTATCTAAGACAAAAATAAAGGAATTCTACTGGGACCAGAAATACGAAAAGTTAATAAATATTGTTTTGAGAACATCATTTAAAAAGAAAGGAGAAAAGTGAAATAAGTTGTTCTGGTTTGATATGTCTCATTACGTGTTCAAAAGGGTCCAGTAAATATGTGTACTACTATAATTAAAGCATATTTTTGTAACTGACTGAATACATTAATGTCTGAAAAAAATCGTGGAATCCTATAATATAGTAAAAGATAGTAAAGAAGAGTAGAGAAACTAAAGACATTTTCCAGATGTTTTTACTGCACCATCACTGCCATGTGACACTTATGCAGCACTGAAAATTTGAGGAATACCATGTTTCTCTCCATATCCCAGCCTCAGACAAATGAAGCTGAGTAGACCACTGTAATCATCACCATTTAAATTACTCCCCCCCCCCCAAAAAATAGTATACAAAATTAAAAATCCCAGGCAATGGGATTTAAGTAAGATATTTTTATATGATTTTGTCAACTGCAATGACAATTAGTCTGAACTCCACACTGTCCAAAGCCTTTTATACATTTTTTAATTAATTTGAAAGCACTAATTAGGCCTAAATTTTCCAAAGTTTGACAGTGCCAGATTAAACTCATAGATTTCCTTGATAAAATTTTCTGAGCAATAGGAATGGAATAGGTCCTACCTACTCAGACATTATGAAAAAAATGTTGTGATTTCACTTATGAAATTGTATATGAAGTTAGGGAAGAAAGAATTGGTGCTGGAATTATGAAATTGCTAAAGAATGACGTAAGTGAGAAGCAAAAGAGGATTGTGTTGAAAAGCTCCAGGGATGTTCCATGCAAAACTCTTCAGGGCAATGCTGGATCTGATGCTATTTAACATTTATCTATGACCTACAGCAGGTAAAAGTTATAGACACTCTGGCACAACAACTGGCTGTAACGAGTCCATGATTCAGGATGTAAATTTAAAGGGCTTTACTGATCAGAACAACAAGCTTTTGAAACAGAAACAGGAGAAGGAGAAGGCACAACGTCATTTTTTTTGAAGGCAGAGCTTGATCTGTCCACACAAAAAAATTCTGTGATGCTCTTGCCAGTGTTACCAGCACCCTGGGGCTGATGACTCGTATTGAGAGGTCCCACCCAAGGATTTTTCTCAAGGGTTGTTTCTCTTCTTTTACACCCCTCCTTTAGCTTCCAGCTTAAACACCAATTAACAGTTAGTTAAGGGGGTAGGAAGGTCCAAGTGACACAGAGGAATTCCTCCAGGAATGAAGGTAGCAACGTTCCCGAGCAACAGCCACATGAAGGACCTCGCAGGGTTTTCAGCATCGCATTGCCGACCGCGTTACACTTTCTGCGAGTATGGCGTAGCTGCCGCGAGGCATGGACTTGTGTTTGTGAAAACATGTAGATGTTCTGCTGCAATACAGAAATCTGTAAAACAAAAAAAAGGAGAAAGTTTGGGCAAAAGCTTTATGAGCCTGTACGGTATTTTACTGTGGCTTAGTATTTCTCACCTTACCATCTGCTTTTTCCTTTCCTACCTTCTGATATTATGGTAATTTATTTATACAACAGCACAGTGGTAGAATACCGGCAAGATATTCTCAAAACATAGCTGCAGATAGGCAAAAGAGATTAATTTAGTTTTCCTTTGAGGTACGGGGAGACTGAAAAAAATGGAGTACTGTACTACACAATCCCCCTTATGAACATTTATTTTAAAGGCTCACATGAACTCTCTAAGGAGATCTGGGAGGAAAAAACCTAAGACATGCCTGTGGAGATCTATGAAGTCTGTAGAGATTACAGTTGTAATCTACATCTGTAAGCAGATGTATTAAAAATCTTCTGAAGTTAGGAATTATTCTGGTAAAGTATGCCTCTTACTTTTTTTTATTTCTTCATATCTGCATCTTCCTTCTGTTTTGCATACCTCTGCTTTCCTCACAGAGATATAGAAATTTGCTTCTACAAGAAAAAAAACCCCAAGTGCATCATAGATTATGAATGCAATTCTGACCTCACCTCATTTAAAAGTTATGAGGCTCCTATAGGAAAGAAGAAAATTCGGTTGGTAAAACAATTTGGTAGTTTGATATTTAGTTTTCATCTCACTAGAAATTGAAACGAACAGGAAAATATCGATATCTACCATTACAGGATGATGACTGTGTCAGGCTGCTTGGTTGCTCGCCTTGGAAACGTGGATGTGGTAGTCCTTGCGATCCTGACAGTTGGGACATAACGGTTCCTATGTTTCAGGAGTACAAGTCCTGGAAACACCACCAAGAGGATAATAGTCACACCAATTTCTATGGGCTTCACAGGAATAGGCGATCTGACGGGGTGACTTGGAAGCTTGAGTTTTGCTGGAGTTGGCAAGCTGGTGTGAAACGCTGGAAATGTACTTGGCAGGAGCTGTTTGTAAATGTACATTGGTTGGATGTCTGGCTTCAACTGTTTGGTCGTTGTCTGATGTTCTGATTTCCTCAAACTAATGAGTTTTGGCAAAACCATGATTCTCCTTTTGCAGTTAATTCAAGACTTCATGATTATTTAGTTGCAAAATCTTTCTTCTTCTGGAGGGCGGAGGATCCCACCTTCCCACAGCCCTCCCATATCCAGGTCAGGGTAATATCAGGAGGAGTGGTGGCAGCCTGAGGCCTGGGCTGTTACGGTTGGATTTATCCCAGATGCCTTTCACTTCGAATGAATGGGACTAATGCGTTCATGAATAAAGCCAGCTCCACTGTGACAATTCTCAAATAGACACAAACAAACACTGCATTGAGGAAAAAGCTTTCTGCAATTTCTGGAGATCAGAGAGCATCACCTCTCTGAAAGCAGGACCTGTCATTGACTCTTCCATAATTACCACCTATACTGTAGTTTTAATGAAATTAGGAAAGCAGTTGCTTGACCCTGAATTCTGAAGGAACTGCAACATAAAAGTCCTGAATGTTTGTTATGTAACTTGTTTAAAAAAAAAAAAAAAAAAAAAAAAAAGGTGAAGTCTTAACCAAAAAAATCATCAAAAGATAATCTGGTAAATTTCAGATCAGTCCATTTAACCTCAATTTAAGTCAAATATGTAGAAATTATACTTAGTAGTAGAATTAGCAGAGCAATACAAAATAAGGGAGAAGTATGAACATGAGGAGGAGTGAACAAAAGAGCTATCTTTCAGAAGGAAATTATGTTTCAAAAATTTATTAGAATTATTTTCAAGTACTCAAGAAGCATGATGAGGTTATTCACGTGGATTTACTGTACTTGGATTTTCAAAAGCTTTCAAGAGATCTTTTATAACAGGCTTTTAAAGAAATTAAGCTGTCTCAAAATAGAAGGAAAAAATCCTCTCATGCGTTAAGTAATGGTTAAGAGAGAGAAAATAAATTATAAGAATAAACTGTTATTTCATCAATGAAGGGTGACAGCCAGTCTCAGGTATCTGTGCTGTTATTCATGTTGTTCAGAATATTCTAAAAGGTAGGAATAGTGAGGCCACAAATTTTGCTGATATAAAATTTGCATGAGAAAAAAAAGTATTCCTGATTGAAAAGTTACAGTTGGACATCACAACACTTACTGACTAGGTTGTTAGAAAGCAGAATAAGTTCCATATCTGTAAAAGCAATGTAATAGTTATGGAAAGGAGATCAAGGCTTACATAATTTTAATGTTACTTGTTTGCCACTGGAAATCATTAAGTTGTCAAAGATGATGAAAAGGGTTTGGTCAGTGTTGTTTGAGAATCTCATGCAAACGTTTGGGGATGTGATAATGATGTTTCCCTGGAGCAGGCAGAAATGATACGGTACAAGGGAATGTGAAGATAAAGCATGAGAAATGAATAAGATACAAATAGATAAAAGGAGAATTAGAAAGTACTTTGAAAGTAGGAGATTCTAGAGGAAACTCTTGCTATGTCAGAAAAAAAACAGAAAATAAATATTGTATCCCTCAGTACTTACATATTTGTCATCAGTAGAGGTTGTGGAGACTGAAAGCATAAATGAATTTTAGAAGGGATTAGACAAATTAATGAGGCATAGGACAATTAATGTCTTTTAAAAACAACAATTTGGATGCAATTTCCAAAGTAGGCAGCCCTTAACAGATGATTGTTGGAAGCTGAGAAGGTATGCCAGAGAGAGATTATGTGTTATCTGGGGTTTAGTTTAGGATAAAAATGGAACTGCCAACTAATTTAGCAAAGTGGCTTTTATATTCTAATGTAATAAGATGTCTAAAAGAACTTCACCTTGCCTTTCATTTTTGCACCCAGGAAATCACTGCGAAATTAAACAATATAAACCATATCTGTCTCTCTGTTTGCAAAAATAAATGTGAATTCCTCATTAAAAATATGCTTTAAAACCCATGGTTTATAGGCAAAATAAATAGATAAGATTGTAAGAATATATTCTTACACCTGAGGCCTAGACATAACCACTTTGGTAATATTTTCATATTTTTTGTTTGTAGTAAGAAAACTACTGCTGTCATAAATTTTATATGAAATTTGTTAAAAATATATAGTTGCGACATATGTAAGTGGTAGGTCTTATGGAACTGCAGTATTTATGGGATTTTTTATTTCAAATTGCACCATTGCACCATTTTGAATTAGTGGTTTAAAATCATCTTTGACAGGAAGGAAAAATTTCAAAAAGGTAATTCCTTAAAGCAATACAACTTTTTTAGGTTTAAGATATTTTTCTACGATTTTTATAATTAATATAAACACTCCCCTGTAGGAAAAAAACAAGAAAATTCAGTTTATCTTTGGCAGAAATCATAAATTAATATATTAGATGCAGTACTTTCTGAAAGTTTATTTAATTTCTTAGGTTTACGAAACTATGTCAACATATTCAAAAGTGGTTTTTTTATTGCACCGTCTTCCAGTTAAACACTCTTCTGTTCTCTAAGTTTATTTTTAAATTTCAAAATTTCCACCTGTGAATATTATTAGATTTGATTAATTATATACAATTAATCCTGTATTATAATAATTATATGTATAGCTATATGTATAATTCTATTTCTAATTATGTTACAATAAAGATATATTATAATAACTACATATATAATTATATGTTATATATTATATAAGATATTAAAGAAACCTTTTTGCTTCCACTTGGGCGTGTTGGTTGACAAGAAGCTCAACATGACCTGGCAACGTTCGCTCACAGCCCAGAAAGCCAACTGTACCCTGGGCTGCATCACAAGAAGCGTGACCAGCAGGTCAAGGGAGGTGATTCTCCCCCTCTACTCCTCTCTGGTGAGACCCCACCTGCAGTCCTGCGTTCAGCTCTGGGGACCCCAACATAAGAAGGACATGGACCTGTTGGAGCGAGTCCAGAGGAGGGCCACGAAGATGATGAGAGGGCTGGAGCACCTCTCCTGTGAAGACAGGCTGATAGAGTTGGGGTTGTTCAGCCTGGAGAAGAGAAGGCTCCAGGGAGACCTTATAGCAGCCGGCCAGTACCTAAAGGGGGGCTACAGGAAAGATGGGGACAAACTTTTTAGTAGGACATGTTCTGATAGGACAAGCGGTAATGGTTTTAAACTAAAAGAGGGTAGATTTAGATCAGATGTAAGGAAGAAGTTGTTCACTGTGAGGGTGGTGAGGCACTGGCACAGGTTGCCCAGAGAGGTTGTGGCTGCCCCATCCCTGGCAGCGTTCAAGGCCAGGTTGGATGGGGCTTTGAGCAACCTGGTCTAGTGGAAGGTGTCCCTGCCCATGGCAGGGGGATTGGAACTAGGTGATCATTAAGATGCCTTCCAACCCAAACCATTCTATGATTCCCAGAAAATATGAAGACTGAATTTGGGTGCATGTGAATTTTATTTTTCTTTGCTTAAGATATATAGTCTAAGCAGACATGTTTGGGTTTTTTTATATGAAATAGTCCAGCTCCTTGTAAGAAAATTCTGAAGAATACAATACTTTCAGAGGCACTGTTTTCATTTGTGTCCTCTGTAAGATGATACTCAAGTTTGAGGTAATCTTGATATGTCAATACATATTCTTACAGAAATTGTGCCATCATCTAGAGTGTTTGCATTTACCTGAAAAATACTCTGTGCTTAGAGTATTTTTCTAACTAATCTCTAACTAATTTAGAGACAGGCTCACTTTTCCAACATATTCTCCCTATTCAATGGGCTTCTTAAAAATTCATATTTAGAGACCTAAGGCAAAACATCTCATTATTTGTGGTGTGATACAATACTCAGGATATAAGCACAATCTTTTATGAAGGACATTTTATACAACTAGTCAAAATAACTCCAAATATGTAAGCAATGTGATTTTTCTCTCTGATGGCCTCAGAGACAGGTCTTTGAACATCACTTCACTCTGCTGTGCATAGAAACAAATTTATCAGGATATCTGAGACCTAAAGGGTCTCAATAGTATTTCCCAACATAGGGCAGAGTTCATGTAAAGAACAGAGGAATCTTGTTCCTCGGCATAGACTTGAAAGTTGGATGCAGAACGGTGAGAGATCTATATTATGAAATGCCAGTGAAGATCTTTCAAGTCATGAATACTAAATCCCTTTGAAAATCAGACCATTTCTTTCTGCCTTTAAACCAGAAAACCTGTAGATAGCAAAAGTAAAAGATGGTGGAAGTTGGGCTGCCAGCTTTCTTCTTCAGAGACTTGCTCTGCCATTGACTCGCTGATGAGGTGGCAAGGAGGCAATGTGATCAACATACATCCCTACAGAAACTGTGTCCTTAAATGCCTTCCCAGCCTTCAGACAGCCCATGAAGCCCATCACTGTTGCTTATGTTTATTCTGTGGCTTTTCAAGGCAGAATCCCTGGTCTCTTTGTATTCCTGATGAGTAAGCCTTGCATTTTTGTTTTGGTAAATTTACATTTCCATTTTCTGAGGATGTAAATGTTTTACAGAAGTTGTAACATACAGTAAAACAACATGTTTTGTACATCATCAAGACTCCCTGTGACTCCTTTTATTGTATTTTAATGGTATTCATTATATATATAATTTTTCAGTTACAACTTGATATAAATAACGCTTATGGCAAACTAATGAATTTTTGCAGGACTGACTGTAATTTAAGGAAAGGCACTTTTGATAATGAAATTATTATTTTATGTTCATTTTTAAATGAGGAATTGTAGTAATTTGTTTATCTACACATGCCACAACCACACTCAAATGCATATGTATATACACATATAGTTCCATACACATGTAAATAGATATATGGAAATGGAAACTGGCAAAAGTCATGTATAAAATACATCAGATCTTTTCCCTATGTACTTTCAGTGTCCCAGATGAAATATTTTTTTCCATCACATCATCCTTTTTATAGTGCAAGCATATCAGAATTTCTAACCGTAGTTCAATGTATAAATGTCATAGAATTTGTCATTGTGATGAGTTTTCTTGATGATTGAAATAGCATTTTCCAGAATACACTTTAATAGCTATACTGTGAGAGATGAAAACCTAAGTTAAACACAGTTTGTTTTCCTTTCACTTCCCCTAATGTAAAACAGTAGAGAATCTAAATTTAAATAGTAAGCCTCAACTCAGACTTGGTGCCTTTACTTGTATTGCAAACGTGATCATTTCCACGGTAATTAAAAAGAAATACCTACTCCATATTGTCATGTATGACAGCTGAGAAAACCATTGAGACTCCAAGAAAAAGGGCATAATTTTGACCTCAGTTTCAGCTTAGAGGATAGAGAATGAGAGAAAAACTGACCTGAAAATACACATATGCTAAGTATCTTACACCTCTCTACCTCGGATGTAAAACCTATGTGATGACTGGAGGAGAACTATTTTCACATTTGCTTATTAGTTTTCTGAACATTTTTTTTGTTTGCAGTTCCCATCTGACTTTTCTGATATCTATATTTTTCATGTAATATTGTTTCCTTTTTATTCAAATACTTCACCACATGTGTAAGGGGTATATATATTTTTACAGCTATGTGAAATGTGCCTGAATGTTTTGTAAAAGACATACATAAATGAACTTCTAAAGGATGCATCTTTTTCATCTTTTTTTTTTTTTAATTACTCATTAATTGTCTCATAATATCTGATGATCTTCTTGCTACTTAAGAGACACTGTGCAAACAGTGGACCCCGGGGACTATAAAAACTGTATTAGTGTTCATTAACGCAGTGCATTCCTTAGAAGCCTAAAGAAGACATCTGGAATAAAGCAGGGAAATGACTCAATGAAGATCACAAATCAGACCAGCGGAGCAGTTTTTGTGAATTCTTATGTATGCAAAATATCTATAATATTGATATTGAAATGAATTTAAGGCAACAAAATAACTTCAAACCCACCTTTTAATGACTCATTTAGGCAAAAAGTGAAAGAAATGCAAATGTTTAAAATCACTTTAATATAACCTGGGACAACAAACTACTATGCTATAGCCAGAACTGCCACTATGGAGCAGCATTAGTGTTATTTGTCTTCCCTAATTGTTCATTTGTATACTTAAACACATTTGTATTGCTCTTAAATTTAACTTTAAAATTATATGGCTTGCAATGATTGGTGGGGAGGGATGATTGCTGAATTCCACTATTATTTTCACTCTTAGATAGTGAATGCATACGAAACCTGAACTTCATTTTATTGTATTTTTTTAATCCAGAAAAATAACTGTAATAGTACTTTGCATACATTGGGGAGGCATATTCATTTTTCAAACTGACTATAACATTTTACTTTAACAGATATTAAAAAACCTCTAATTTTTAGGACCTGTTGGTCCTAAAATACAACACTATGGATGGTGGTTAAAAACCTGAGAATACTGAATTAAATACCTATTTGGCTTTTTTGTGTCACTGATGGTGGGTGGTGATGGGTATTTTTTTCAGAAGAAAATAGACTGTTTGGCAATAACAAAAACACCTTTTAACACTTAAGTCTGGAAAAGGTTAATTCTGATAAAAGCTAGCCATTTTATGGAAAGACCACATTAGAAGCACAATTGCTAAGTGCTTTTGCTTCTGAAAGCATGATTACAACAACTAAAGATATTAAATGAAGAAACCCAAACCCAGAACTACTAAAATGTAGAGCACAAAAAAGAAGTACTTAATTTTTCCCCCCTTTTTCTCACTACACGTGTATTTCACAGTGTGTGTACTACACACTTCCTTAGGGCACTGTTAAAGCTGCTTCAGGGATAATGTTTGTGGGCCACCACGACCCATGCTAAATTTACTATGCAAACTCAGTTTGAAAGGCATGAGGCACCTTCACCATAGATTTCAAAGTGAATTAGCATAATAAATACAGTATAGGCTTTAAATTTGCCTTTTAGGGGAATATGACAGATGTGTAAGCCATTTCTACAGTAAGTCTGCTCTGAATAATTAGAACTGCTCAGGAGCTCAAATCTGAGGTCATAGGAGGACATATAATAGCTAAAGGTAATGTATAAAGAAGATCTGTCTATATCCTTTAGTCATTTTACACATTAAAAAAAATTAATGATAGATTGTTCGTGATTTATGCTTATAATTGCAATAAGTTCCTTGATCCATGGAAATCAATAAAAACTTTACCATTGACTTCAATGCAGCCAGGTTTTCACCCTGAGCATTCTAGGTTATGACATTTTGTTTCGGAACTTTGCCAATGTTTGCAGGACCCAGATGGTGATTACACAGAAGGATTAAATTTTAATCTGATTTTCTTCTATGATTCTTCATGAGAAACAATGCAAGATACACATAAATAGCATCAAGGGTCATCTTGATGTTTAGTTTCGTAGGGAAGGCAGTATTGTATTTTCACCTAATTTGTCCCAATCCAGAATCTTTTCAGTAGTTTGCAATTTCAACCAAAAAAATGCAATGGTAAGGGTTTAAAAGAAGTTAAGGGAAAATCAGCAGGCGAACACAGGAAGGTGAAGATCTTGAATAACGATCTTGTTGGAAAAACTGACACAGCATGAGGATATACATAGATACCAACATTCACACTCTCTCAGTCTTCACATATAAATAGAAAAGCATGCTGTACAGTTTCCTCTGCTTAAACTAGTGTTTGGGTTTAGCTCAAGAAAACATCAAGAATTTTCACTGAATTATCACTTTCATGTATCTAATATGAAAAGATATGTTTGTGTTTTCTTCCTGTAACTAGCAAAACTATGAGGTTTTGTGTTTTTCCGGGGTATTTCATCTTATGATTCCTACCAAAATACATGAGAGGGTTTGTAAAATTTAACTTTTGCCTTAAAATATCTAGTCTAGGCCAGCCATAACATATAGTCAATGCAGCAAGAAGAGGATTCATCGCATCTAACCCAGATGCCTTAAAGAGTCAGGGTAAATTTCCCTTTCATGATGCCCAGCCCTCCATTGACTAGAAATTATTCTGAGATTAATGCCATCTTTAGTGCATAAAGATGAAGGTAGGTGTTCAGTAGAATTTTTCAGATTTGTAAACTGATTTGATGTCTAAACCTCCTGTGAAAGCAATAGAAGTAATCACTTAATCTGATAATGTAAATCGTAAACCTGATATGAGTCTTTACATACCCAAATACCTTTTCAATTCTACATTATAACTTTCACAGTACTGTCTTTGCTTGACCTCCATTTAACTTTTATTTCCAGACAATGAATTGGCTTTATCTTGCTCCACACTAAAGAGCTAAATTTCATTTTGTAAGAATGTTAAATTGCATGCTGAGGTACATTTTTGAAGTGCAATATTGACTTAGATATTTGAAATTCACACCACTGATTAGTTATGCAATTCAGATTTTGCTTTTGGCAAATAAGCATTCAAGCTGAAGGTACATTTCATGAATTTTATCACTGGTAAAGCCTGATCACTGCAATATTGACAGGAAGCAAGCACAAAGTAGGCATGAAAACAGTTAAAGTGAACCCACTTAAGAACAGGAATTAATATTCTTGTAAATGCTTTACAGTGTTCTCCCACCAATGTTTGGTACAGACAAAAGGGAGTATCTAAGGGTGAGCTATAAATTTTTCGTTGGATAAAGAATGAAGCACAAAGAAGTACACGAAGCACGTTAGAGGAAATTTTCAGTGGCACAGGGGAAGTCAAACACCCACCTTTTTGTTTTCAGTGGCAATCTGGAGCTAAAAATCAGTGACAGGCTTTTGGAAGGCTCCCCCAAAACACATAACTCATTCATGTTTCTGAAGTAGGAAAAAAAAAATTAAATAGCTATGTTTGTCAGACAAACTTTTTGTTTGTTTGTTTGACAGTGATAGGTAATGCTGAGCAGCTTTGTCCTATTCTGTGTCATCAGCATGATTTATACTACAGTGACAGTATTATGCCTTTCTAGGTACACAACAAAATACCAGTTCTTACAAGCTAGAAAAAACTGACACTTGAACAGCTTGAACTCAGAAGGTGGGTGAAAACGCTAGAAAAGATTTTGGGTCCAATATGTATTTAATTTGGGACCTCAGCAGTGGAAAATCCTGGTTCTTTTTCTTAGCTACAGGAGCCAGGCAACTAAAGAGAAAACAATCTATTACTTGTGCTAACACAATATGTTTCAATGGAAGAGCTTTTTTCTTGCTACCCTTTCCTACCTCAAGATAATAGGCAGGTCTTATGTCTTCTTCAGGTCCCCAGTTGAAAGAAGTTTTAAAAATCCTTTTCAGTGTCTTTCGATCAGGCTTCAGTCTTCTTGTCATTCAGCTGCTGCTTTATGTTTCTTTCTGAAATACTTTTGCGGTAATCTCTAGAAAGAAGTCAGGCTGAGGAGTATTATCAATGGAGTTGACAATTCCTCCTCAGATGTGAACACTCATGAATGGTGATACAAGGGAGGCCTGTTTTAGTTTACTTTGTGCCTTTAGCACAAACTAGATGTTTTCCTGGTTTTTGTCTGTCTCAAAATTTCATGTAATGACATCTCTAGCTGTATCAGCCTCACCACTTCTGATTCAGTTTGAGTGATTTATAAAGTTGAGTCTCACCTAAACTGCCTGCAAGTCACCATTCTCCCAGTGAGTTGTGATATTTGAATAAATGAGCTCTGTGAGACATTTCAGTACAAATTAAAATTATTTCTCTGATCTAACCTGCTTTACACTAGAGAACTGTAGAAGTGCTCAGGCTCCACTGGGACAGTGGTGACTTGTGAATGAAGTATTAATTTCACAAACCATTCAAGTTTGAATGGAAGATCTCGTCTAATTATGTCTTTACTCATCTGTTCAACATAAGGACTTACAGTACATTCAGGGAGGGAGGAAAAATAGCAAATTTGGACCAGGGAAAAAAGAAAAAAAAATACATATAGCACAGATGGCATGACATATATGTACCATGTGCCATAATGTTACAACATTCCAAAGCTTTTTTTTCACCCCTGAAAATAATTAGATTTCTGATGATATTTCCGTTTCGTAATGAAAAGAATGCTAGTGAATTGCTTGAAATTATAGCCTAAGTGTGGAAAGAAAAAAAAGTAATTTTGTGGCTGGCAAGGATAGATGAAAGTGGGAGGTATGAAACAACGTGCACATTCTGCATTAGCAAACAATGGAAACACCTCAGCAATTTCAAAAAACACCAAAGGAAGCAAAAAGGTGGGAAGCAACACAGATTCAGTTCCAGCAAGGATGTACAGAAATAGCCTACAGCTTTTGAAGGGAAACTTGCTAAATCAAGTATTGAAGATTATAGTCTACTAAGAGTCTAAGGGGAATTTTTGTGGGGAAGTAAATATTAAGGAAGTTAACTCAAAAAATTTAGAATAAGGCAGTGCTGGAGTTCAGGCACATTGTCAAACTACTACAGGTAAAAAAGTTACTACACATCACATAAGCCATGACAGTTCTTTGTGTGTGAGGATTTTTAGTCCTTGAAAAACGTAATGTATTTTCATGTCATTTATACTCCTTCAATTATGCGCTACAGCAAGTTGAATTACATTGCATTTGTTACAGGCTTACAGCATATACGTAGGCAGTTCCTACACAGCAGCTGGCGATCAGTACCTTCATAAACCAAAACAACATGACTGTGGATTCACAGCCTATAAAGACAGAACAGGAAAAGAGTAGAGGGAAGGAAAACTAAAAGAAATAATAAAAAGGATTATGCAAGAAAAAAAGCACCCTTCTCCTTTTATGAATCTCTTCCTTAACATTTTTTATTGTGTTTGCAATAAACTAAAGCCATTGACATAGCCATTGATTTTGTGACAATTTACTGGTACATAGATCTGATCGGTGCAGGCTGATTTCACTTTTAGCTTAGGGGTCTTACCATGGAAATACCCCTTCAGCTGTTTAAGTCCCATAAAAGCAACTTTGCAAGGCTGAACCGCAGATGTGTTATACGTTGAGACATTTTACTTGCTTTAAAGAACATACGCCAGTGTTTATCTTGAATCTGATAGTACAAGGGCTGCTGTGAAGGCCACTGGTTGCTTTACAGAAGGTATATTGTTCTTTGCTTGTAAAGGACTGTGAACTGCCAAAGTCAACTAGAGAAGTTTATCAAAGACTAGTAAGGAGAAAGTGACAAGAAAAGCTTCTGTATAAAACAGAAGAGCTGATATCTCTCTTACGGACTCTGAAAATAACTCACTTAACTCTTTCAAAGCATTTATAATGTTTGGAAAATTAATGTTTCCCAGCTGGGATATTTTTTCTGTTAGCAAGTCCAAGAGGTGTCATTAAGCTATAGAATTTAAAGGTGGGGTTTTTGTGGGGTTTGGGGTTTTGTTTTGTTTTGTGGGTTTTTTTTGCTTTAAACCCCCGAAGGCTCTTGCATTTCAACAAAGTGCTGCTGATTTACAGAGGAACAAAAGGAGGCAGGCATTATCAATTATATTAAATTAGGTTGGGCCAATTAATTCTATTTGCAGGAAAGTGTAAGCAAAGGTTATTCTTTGTTCTTTGTCACTTAGATGGCAGAAGGATGTGCAGTTGTGAATACCGTATTGTGCACAGAGGTACAGCCCAACTATTTAGGTGTGCTCCTTCAATATATGAATGAAGTGCTGTTGAAAAAGAAAGGGACACGGTACAATTGATGAGGACAGATGAATTACGCTCTAGATGCACTTCTTTCCGTATTGACTATAAAGAGCATCGAGATAATTTGCTCACGTATGTGTAGCTACAATGTAAGCTTCTAAAGTGAACTGTGATGAATAGAAATTATTTCATTGTTTAAGATGTGTATTCACAACTCTTTCTTTTCAAAGAGCTGTACTAGCATCAATAGAAACTCTACTGTCTGACCAGAATATGCTGTTTCAGGATATTTTGTGTGTATCTTACCTTTAGAAGAAATGCAGCTACATACAATGTTGTCTCCTTCAGATCTTTGGCTCCATGCTGAGAACCAATCTTTGTAAAAAACTTCCATCTGATAACCACTGAATGGACAGAGAAGAACCTATGACGAGGAACTAAAATAATAGAATGCAATAAAGCGTGTTGACACATGCTGGATAAAAGAGCATTTAGTAAAAGAATTCAAGGTAAAGGCTCATTTTAAATTTCCAAACTGTCACAGAAGATAAACAAGACAATGAGGTCGTACGGGGCCATTGGATCCGTTTCCAAGGTCAAGTCCACAGAAAGCTGATGATGAGGTTGCTTGAATTGCTTCATCAGCTGTTTGCTGTTTGTTCAGAACATCCAAATGTTTTTTTTTTCCCTCCATTCATTCTCCACTGATGTAACATTTGTTAGACCCTGACCTAGTTCGCAGGTCACTACTGTTATTACACAAAAGCAATCCAGGTCCATATTTCTTCCCACAGGATGCTTTTAAACCTTTATTTTATTATTTTTTCTTTCCACTTTTTTGTTTGTTTGTTTGCTTTAACATACCAAACAACATATGCTTGGTTGTCTCTAGCACCTTCTTTCACTTTTCAGACTCACTTTGACTCTCAGCTGGTATCATCCTTCCTTCAAAATCAGAATGTCTTCGTGTCTGCCTATAAAACATTAGTACTGTGGTCATTGTTGAATTGTCAGTTTGCATAATTGCTATATTACACTTTATATAAGCCAAACGTGGTGGTTTTTTTGTTTTTTTTTTTCCCCAAGAAAATGTAGCTTTAGTATAGCATGTACTCTGTTGGCAAATTTTGACATTTTAGTGAAGACTAGAATCTTTCCTTTCCTAGACTGTACAGATCAGTAGAGACAGTTATACATCATAGCAAATCCAGCATAGTTTGGTTGTTCATCTCAAGGACCACAAGAGACCTGATCCCTTAGGCTGGGCTTTTTCGCAGTGATATACCTCCATTTCCTAATGACATCATTTGGAATTGTGGATGTTTCATTCCTCTGAATATCTGGCTCAAGGCCTCAGAAGCTGTACACCTAAAATGTCAGCATTGTCTCAGTTGACTAGTCATTACACACACTTGACTTTTTATGTCTACAAAATGAATTTGGTTTTTTTTCCCCTCTCCTTTCACTTGCTGTAGTCTTTGAAGTAGGTTGTAAGCGTCAGCTTTATTATAGGATGCACACATATACATTTGGAGATTAATAATTTAAACATATATAAGTCACAATTCCCTAAAAAAAGTTATTTAATTATTTTTTGTTTTTATTAATAATGTTCCAGGGTAGCTTTATTAATTGTATGTAAGTACCCACATATTTAGAGTAGGGTTCAATCTGTTCAAGTCAGGCAAATAAGTTACACGCACATTTTTGGAATCTTGGAATACACTACCAGTAAACTAAGTTCTCTATGGGACAAGAGGGATAGACAAGTGTCCTGGAAGGACTCCCAGCACAAATCTGAAGATCACATAGATTGTGATCATAAATGCTAACAAGTTTAAAGAAAAGGATAATTAATTAAGAACTAAAGATAACATTTTGAAGACTATACCCTTGAGGATTGATCAGGACTCTTACACTCTTACATGTTCTGAAAAAGTAAGATTTGAATTCCTGTGTCCTTCCATTTAAACTTCAGTATCGTTTGAGTGTTACTGACTTTAGCTTGAAAGCTGATTTGCCTCACATTCCTGAAGTTTAATGCATAAATTATAAAAAAGTAATGTTAGAGAATGAATTACTTAGTATACTTTATCTGGAAAGGTATTTAATAGTTTCTAAAAACAAGAACTATAGCTACATCTTGCCATCCAAGATAATTCATCTGACCTTTCCTAAAGGAGCTCAGAGTAATTCAAATATTGAGTTGAGTTGTAGATGAATTGTTCCACTAATTAGAGACCTTATCTCAGGTACTAGCAAGCAGTAAGGAAAGATTTACTTCATATGTTCTTGCTGTACAAAAAACCTGGTACTTCTGGGAAATGTTTGGCCTACTACATATGGGTTTATCTGCTGTATACACGTGTAGTAGGTTGACCCCAGCCAGTGGCCAAACACCCACCCTGCATTTTGCTCATTCCCCTCTCCCCCAGGACAGGGAGAAAATAGGAGGAAGACGAGAAGACTTGAGGATAGGAATAATCACAGTGTAACAGGGAAAGCAAAGCAAAAAGCAATTTGTTCACTGCTTCCCATCAGCAGGCAGATGTCCCACCACTTCCTGGGAAGCACATGTAATGGTTACTTGAGAAGACAAATGCCACGACCATGAACATCTCCCCTCCCTCCTCCCTTCTCTGAGTTTTTATTCTGAACGTGAAGGTCATAGGACATGAAACATCCCTTTGGCCAGTTTGGGTCAGCTGTCCCTCCTATATCCCTTCCCAACCTCTTGCCCACGCCCTGCCTATTAGGTTTTGGCAGGGGGAATAGAGGAGAGAGAGGAAAGTCTTGATGCTGTGCAAGGACTGTTAAGCAATGGCCAAAACACTGTTGTGATTTATCCGCAAATACAAATCACTGCACCATATGGGCTGCTGTGAAAAAAAGTTAACTCCATCCCAGCGAGACCCAGTAGAACATGCAATTGTTTGGAGATGTAGAAGAGAAGGCACCCTAGCCAAAATTTCTTGGTTGCCTGCAGAAGGGATAATGAGATCTGATAAAAAAGGAAAACTGCTCACGTAAAGTTTATCTTATAACATTAGAAAAACTTCTATGGAATAACTGAGTATTTTACAGTTATGAACATTACAGCATCTACTATGGGAACAGTAATGATAATATCTAGCTGTGCTTTAGCTTGTGGAAACATATGATAGGGTGGTTAATGCCTCTTATTACACATCCTGGGTTTCACTGTCACTCTTTTATCTTGTTGAGGACTGCCCCTCCCTGATCCGTTTGTAAATGGGTACTCAACCATTTTGTCATGAAACTAAAGGAAATATCTTACTAGCCATTTGGTCACCTTTTGTGCAGCTGGCTCCAGAACTGGAGCTGCTGCACAGAGTTTCAGTGCCTTAGTACCTCCCCTGAGAGTAATAAAAGGTGTCTGGCCTATTTTCCCCTCTTGTATATTTTTATATATGTTTTTATGCCTTATACTGTTTCCCTTGAGAACAGAGTGTGGTGGATTAATTTTGGAGGAGGGCCAGGCTCAGAACAGCCTCAGCAGAACAGGGCGAGAAAATGGGATGAGAAAAGGATGGGGAGATCACTTAGCAGCTACCGTCAGGGACAAAACTCAATTTAGGGAAGATTAATTTAATTTATTGCCAATTAAAATAAATTTGTGTCATGAGAAACAAAAAGACAAACATTAAAACCACACCTTTCATCCCCCTTTTCCCAAGGTCAGCTTCACTCCTTCTCTCCCAACTTCTCCGATCCTCTGGGTCCTGAAGTTGATAGTTTCAGATAAGGGTGAGAAATATTATGAAAGTTATCAGCATTTTGAAGTCTTCACTTGGAGGCATATGATGATAATGATGGGGTGCCTGATGTTGATGTTGATAGTTTCTTCCTCCTTTCTCCAAGGTTTGTCTGAGACCATTTTTATATGTGTTCTAACATGCTTTATGCCTTGATCTTTCACTGATCTCAAACTCCACATTACCTCTGATTTTAAAGCAAATGGTCCATTGTGCATGTTAGACACTTGTTCTTTTTCCTTAATTTTACCCCCCACACAGGTTTTTCCAGCTATTAATTTTGCATTGCTACCATTAACTGACTGCTGGTGAGTTGCTGATAGCCCTGGGGCTTCTAGGATCATCCCAAACCAACGCCTTGAAGCAATACCTTCGAGGACTCTGCTGTTATCCCGGCTCAGTCCTCCTTTATATTGAGTCTCAGTGACAATGCAGAAATAATTCGTTCTTACACAGCGCAAAAACTTGATAGTTTTATATTTCCTATTTTTTTAGCAATACATGTTACACAACACAGGTATAAAAAACTTAGCAAAATAAACTAGGTAATAGTCACCCTCTCATTAAACAATTCTTGTTACAACTAAGCAAGCTAAGGTAAAGCTCCAATACAGCCAAGACAAATCTACATAAAGCCAGATAGTACCTGACCTGAGGTTTGTGTTGTAGCTTAGTAAAAAATCTGTGGCCCATTACTAGCAATGGTAATTCTGTATTTATTGGCAACAGGGCTAATATTCAAGAGACTTGAATTGTGCATCACATTAATACTCATGGAAGAAAAATAAACCAGACCAGTTTTTGTCTCTAAAGGGAGCCAAACTGATAGTTCTTTGTAGTACCGGGAATATAAAGGTATGGAAATTATTTCAGTAAGAAGAAAAAAATTATTTACACATCAAAAGCCCAAGAGTAGGACATGATTCTTGATGACTTCAGCATTGGAAATTGTGCACGTTCCTCGTAAATAAACTGAGGACAAAGATAGTTAGCAATCGTACACATGCTTCTATGATTGCTGCAAAAATATCGTCTGATCTGTCAGTATTAGACATTGTGGTAGTGTGATCAATGCCAACAACATATGCATGTGAGAGCTTTAATAAGATTTTAAGAAGCAAAAGAGAAGCATCTTTTTCACTGTGAGAATTGTTAGAAATTGACTATGGAGAAAAGAAGAATTGTGTAGCATTTTTAATGGAATCTCAATGTAAATTTTTAATGTAAATCTCAAATCACCTTTCTAATTTTAAACTGTGACCTATGGAGACCAACAAAATGAATTTATTTTCAGGCAGAAAGGTTGGTATTGGTCACTTCATAACAGGTTCCTAAATGTTAATCCTAGTAAGTAAAGCAAAACTGAAGCAATGCTTTTAGGATATAGAATTTACTGGTATGACAAGAAGCAAAAAAAGATTTAGAATTTTGTACGCTTCGTAAATGAATTATAGTCATGAAGAAATATCTCAGGTACACTATAGGCCATTTAGCCTATACCTGGTATGAACAACCATTAACATAAATAATCCATGAATGAACCTTGTTAACAAAATAAAAAGAAAAGTAGCCATTTTTTTATTTTAAACTCCCTATGTATAATAGAGGGAAGTGAGGAAACCTGAGAAAAGTGTCCTTAGATGTAAACCTGAATTCTCACCTAGCGGCAGCAGCACAAAAACAACAGTTAGAGACATTAAAGACACAAAGAAAGAACTGGAAAACTGGTAAAATCTGACAAGAACCAAGAATGGACAAAAACTTCGGATGTGTGAACAATGAGTACTTTGTGCTTGAAGATGCTAAAACTACAAGGAGTGCTGCAGTGTACTGTTTCCAATTCCCCAACACTCCCAGGATGTTTGGTCAGTAGACTAGGTGTCTTGTTTATGTAATCCTGCTTAGTTTTGCATATATTGTAAATATATCCAGTAAAGCTTGTTTGTTAGAGGATTGCCTTTGTCTTGGTTGTTGACTGCTCATCTAAACAATTCCCAGAGGTATCATGAAAAATACATTATATTAGTATACAATGGATTAGTAATCCAACTGCAATATCTACAAGTATTAAAGAAAGCAACAGAAGGAAAACCAGAGAGGAACTATGGAAATATGTTCAGAGCTGAAATAAAGATTTGAGATATTCAGACAAAGGAATCACTTCTGAGTGAAAGGACAGGAAAAGAGGATCTAGAGATATAGGTTATCCTGCCTACTTCTACTTTTTTATTCTAATTTAAACTTCAAAATATAAGTTAACTGACTGAAGCCCCTTTTAGGTCAATCTGTCATTCAATTGATCCGTCTATTTATCTATATATCTCTCTATTTTATTAGGCATTATTTTGTCTACCCAATTATCTATATAGTGACATTACACAAAGCCCAAGAAAGAGCTTTGACTCTTTGGACTCAATGTATTCAAGAACAGTGATTACAGTGGTGCTGCAACTACAGTCTGTAACGAAGGGGGAACCAGCCTCGGTGAGACTGGATAATAGAGGACGCTCACAATGGCTGTTCAGCAATAGCCAGAAAGCACATATTCAAGCTGGGAAAAGCTCCATTTTTCAGTACAGAGAGTTATAATGCAGCTCAGTAATATCTGATTTCTTATCCCATTAAAATGACTGCCTTGGGATTTATTTTTCCTAAATAGGGCTTCTAAAAGATAGTCAGTCTGCCTTTCCTTTGTAGTCATTGAAATAGTTCTGATGAATCATTCTCTGAAGGAAGCTATTTGTGTTTGTTAACTATAAACAAAGCCTAGGATTATTAGATGAGAATTAGACATCACATTTTGAGATGTCTACAGTTCATTCCACCCACATACTGGAAGCAAGTATACGACAACTGCATTTAGCAAATCTGGTATAAGTTAAGAAAATACAATAGTGCCAGCTTTATACAGAATTGGACAGAAGGGAGAATGGAAATCTGTCCATTTCCTTGTCCATTTCATATTCAATGATGTTCAATTTGACATAATTTTCTAATGAAGAAAGTCCTTAACATTCAGGATGGGATTCATCTCACCTAACTTAGTAACTATATCTGAGCTAGTCATGCTAGGCCCCCGTACAGTATCCACTGTAGTCAGTCGATAGAAATAGTATAGCACAGTTCATATAAATACACATATATTCACTGCTGCTGATGTGCATTGTACCTGAAAATTCCTATTACTCTTTATGGGCTATGAAGAGGGCTCATAGTGATTGGCTTAGATAGAGATGTGTAATCTGCAGGCCTCTAAATTTGTTCTGAGAATTTCCAACCTCAGCTCCAATGGGATTTTATTTGCTAATTAAGTACTGAACTCATTTTGCAAGATTTGGCCAAACATGAAGCAAGTATTCTTATTTCAAAAAAAAAAAAAAACAAAAAAAACAACAAAACACCTGCCACATAATCTCCACTTACCTTTAATAGTTTGAAAGTGTTCCCATTGAAGATGAGGAGAAAACTCTCATGATTTTGGGAGGATTATTTGGCTCAAGTTCTCATTCACAGATTGAAAGGTCTTCAATGAGAAAAGAGGAAGCCATAAATCCAAGCAAAAGATCTGTCTACAGAGGAAAAAAACACAAAAGCTGCTCATTAGGACTGACTTTGCTCCTAGTTTTCATGCTGCAACTCAAATGAAATGTGATGCAAAAATCAGTCAGTTCTGTTTGCACTTGCTTGCCAAAATGTAGGTAGTTAGTTAAAGGAACAGCTGTTGTTGCTATAGACAAGCTGCTCTGTAGAAATTAATTGTAATTATTAAGAATAATCCTGACCTGGGTCACAGATGCAATGACTTAAGTTCCATTCTAGACATTAATCAGACAAGTCTTTTCTTCCTGAGACCGTAAAATCAAGAAGCCTACTCAGTTTGATTAAAACCTCAGTGATGTTTTTGCATGATGGAACTGTTTAAGAGAGATTTTTGCTTATAGTTAAGGGGGGAGGGGATTAATCTCTATGAAATTTTTGGTACAATGTAGGAGGGAGTTCAAATGTTTTCCAAAACAGAACAGAATGACAGGTTACTTCAGGACACATTCTGGATCTAGCCCGGTATATTTCCAATCATATATAGGAAAGTAATTTTGTTTGACAAAATATCTTTGGAAATAGATGCAGACAAAATTTTGCAGACAAAAATGCTCATTCTGAGGGGTTTTGTTGTTTGGTTGGGGTTTTTTTGGTAAGAATTGTGTTGCTGTATCCAAGCTAATTGCTAGGTTTTATATATAAGGTTTTATATATGGGTAGTTTATATAAGTTTTGACACAGTAAAGTTTTCTAAGGTTCTGGAAGATACAACCACTTCAAGCTTCCAGCCTCATATTAACATAAGGATATCAAGATAATTTCTCTGTGGACTGCTAATGGAATAACTACCAATATCAGGTTTTTTACACACTTTCTGGACTGTAACAAAGTTTGGAAAATGAATTTCTGTCAAACTAGTTCCATAATCACCCGATATTTTTATTAACACTTTCTTCATAGTGATCACCATCAACTAAAGATGCAACTTATGTAAAGTCTTGACACAAGTCAAGAGTGGGTAAACTTTGAAGAGAGAAAACATTGGTTTATCCTTATAAAATTACCAGACACAAAAAAAATGTGACATTAAGCTGCAGGTCACTAGTAGGATCATTGCAAGACCTGGTAGTAGTAGAAAATATCATTTGTCTTAGACAAAAGAGAAAAAGCATTCAACATTTCTCATTAACTTTCCATTTTCCTTTCAGGTTTCAAGTTCCCTGAGTGCCTCTCTCCTTACTCGTTTCTTATTTCTTCCTCTAGTTTTCATTTTCTTTTAATTTGTCGTCTTGGAGTAGAATCTGGTCCCTTTTTTTCCTAAATTCAGTTAAAAATAATTAAGTTAAAATTAATAAACCTTGTTAAGTAAGAATCAATTAAAATCACCAACCCTGTGTAAGGGTCTCTTTGTACCCCTTGAAGTGATTGAAGTGTCTAGTGCTCTCTAATTGCCCAGTTTTAATGATCTAATGTAGGCAGTTCAACATCTTTTCTCAAACCAGCTTCAACTGCATAGTTTCTGAGCACCTTTCAGAAGTGCCTTAAGAAATGTGACTAGCATTTAGGATGTGTGGTTACTTCTCTCTTTAGCCCCTTATTCAGGTGACTCCTGTACACATTTGGTAGAAATTCCTCTGTCTCCCAGACAGCTGTATTTCTTTTCTTAATCATCTATAACTTTTTTTTTCCCTTTAATTAGGGTTGTGATTTTTTTCCAGTGAAAAAAATTGCCCATTTGTTTGATACAGATGTATATACAGTCTCCTACCAAAAAATACTTTCAAATCCGGGTTAAAATTGTTAAACAAATTTTGTTGGAAAACTTTCTCAGGTTTGATACATAAAACCGGTAATGACAGACTACGTTTTCCAACACCATCCTTCTGTTTGCACAAGATTACAAGAATTCAAGACTGAACTAAATTCCCTGGACTATCTAAGGAAAACTTATCTCACATATATCTGTTAGTAAAACATAATCTTTAAGGATTAGTTACTGGTGTCCAAGGAATCCGTGTTCAGTTTTTTATAGCATAAATAAACCTTAAAGAACCAGATCCCCATCAAATAAACATCCCAGTCATAACTATGGAATAAACCCCCCAACTGTTTAATAAACTACTACTAATAATAATTGTTATATAATAACAACCATAACCAAAGGAGAAAGAAAAGCACCTTCTCTCACATCTGATACAGAACACTTTTAGAGACAGCAATTCTTTGGTTTTGTTTTTGTTGGTGGTGGTGGTTTGTTTAAATTTCTTAAACCTTTTAAGATTTTAAACTAAGGGAGAACTTGAAATCGTGTCTTCTGTGTCCTAGAGAGATACTCTAACCACTAGTCCTGGCTGGAAAAACAGAAGATGAAAATGCTTCCTTGCTCCAGTTATTTGTTTTGTGAATGTTAGTTAAATCTAGACTTTGCAATTTCTGTCTAAAAGATGTACGTGGAGGTGAGACGAGATGAAAATAATGAAATTTTTTCCCTATTGTTACCACTATCCTTTCTCCATTTTGTTAAGAAATCATGAAAGTGGCTTTTATTTGGTTTAAACAACATTTTTTTTTGTTTCTTGCATCATGAAACCAAACAGTCACTTCTTTGCACAGTCATACTCAAATCCACTTGTCAGCTATTGCTGCTGCTCCTGGATCCTGCTAGGTGCTACACTCGTATACTTTCGATAAACTTTAGCCAAATGGCCTGGAAAATAACCTGACCTTTTTCTAAAACTCCACCATTATTACTATTATTGTTATTAATATATCAGATTGAGTATTTCACAGGATTACAAGAAGGAGAAGCTGCCTGCTTTAAGTTTTTTACTTTGCCTTTTTCTTTTCTTTTTTCCTTCTTTTTCTTCTTCTCTTCTTTCCTTTCCTTTCCTTTCCTTGGTTGTTTTACTTTTTGATGTAAATTTAAGAAATCTTTCATTCTTGAAAAAAATTTCTTTAAGCTTTATAATATAGTAGATTTTTTTAGTTTTTGTAGTTTTGTAGTTTTCACCTACTTTTTTATCTATTGGGTAATGTGTGTAGTGTTCTCTGTATCGGTGAAGGACACATTGAAATGACAGTAAAGAGAGCTGACAAAGATCATGTGACTGACTCCTGAGCCAACCAGGAGTACTGATTATCTTTTCCTTTGATAAGTTCAATATATTAAATTTCAGAGCATAGCTAAGTATCTGATATTAACAACTACTGACTAGGTCACCAATTTTCTCTCTCTTTCAGGCTGGAGTTGTCTCTCAAACTGGAAAGTAAACCTACATATTGAAAAAAAACCCCTCCAAACAGATTAATTTTGCTTAAATTTATCCATATTAAAATTATGTACGTATTTAAACCATTGAGATTTCTATTCAGTCAAAGGGGAAGAAAATGGCACAGTAAAAGAAGGGTATTCTTAATAGGTGACTTAAGAGCAGAACAAATCTTAGAGCAGACATCTAGACTTTAGATGAATAGTCAGATCAAATGACTCACACTCAGCTTAATGGTGAGAGAGGTGATTCATTTGAATATTAATGTCCATTGACTGGTTCTCTAAAATTGACTGTACTGGGGATGTTCTCACCTGGTACTGAAATAAGGCCATTTCCTTTGGACTGTGTAATCAACAGCTACGACTGTTGCAGAACTATCTGAGTGTTTCCAAACAAAAGCGGGGGGGAGCTATTTCACATCCATGAGAGTGTCCAGAGATTTTAGGAGCTCTAGAAGTTGCCTGAGGTTCATTAACAGTGATAACAAATCTAATTCAATGCTGTATTGTACAATGGAATACACAGAACGGTTTTAAGCTCTATATTCACAACCAAAGAGAAACTTGCATTCAAATAGATTGGAGAGAAGCTTAAATTTGCTTTTAGCTTTTTGGCCACAATATATCATCCTCCTCTATGAAGACCATTGTTTTTAAGCATATTTGTACGGTGCGTAATTTGTTTTGGTTGGTTGCTTGCTTGATTTATGGTTTGGCTGTGGGGGTGGGGGGGGTGCTGACTTTATTTTATATATAATCCACATCTTTAAGTCCAGAAACACCACTGCAGAATTAGACATCATTTTCTTAAGATCTTGCTGTAGTAGACAGATAACACACAGTACTCCTCAAAGAAATATTCTCTATTAGACTGTTTGACACCTTTATTGAAGCACACAAACAAGAAAGGTAAAAGCATTTGCCTGAATATAATTTAATATCAGTTCCCAAGGTTAGGTCAAAAATGGTTTCATCTAGATTTGTGCAAAAGAATGTCAGAATAGTGACAGGACAATAATGCATTTTTGGCCTAACACTAAAAAAAAAAAATATGCTGAAATGATTAGTTATTTTGCCAAAGTAGACTCACTCATCCATGGATATCATTGGAAAGCATTGACTAAACTATTCAAATGTTCCCAGGTGTTTCTAAACACTGGGCTGGATGACTGCACAAATGACAGTCACACTTTGCAATTCTGTGATATTTCCTCTGTATCTTTAAAAACCCTTGAAGTGGTAACAACTCTTTTCTGTACCTTTGAGACATTTACAAGTTAATTCAGTCCTTCCTTAGGTGAAATAAAGGGAATTGTTTAACTGACAATGCCAAAGGAAAGCGAAAATTAATAGCAACTGAAAATGGTTTAAAGAAATGTATGTTGCACCTAAGTTTCAATTTAACCAGGATGTATCAGTCAACAGCTCAATATCCAAGTAGAAACCAGTAATGAGTGACGTCCCTCAAGGGTCGTTACTGGGACCAATACTATTTAACATCTTCATTTATGACACAGATGGGATTGAGCGCACCCTCAGCAAGTTTGTGGATGACACCAAGCTGAGCGGTGCAGCTGATATGTTAGAGAGAAGGGTTGCCATTCAGAGCAGACCTTCACAGGCTTAAGGAGTGGACCCATGTGAACCTCATGAATGGATTGAGAGCAGCCCTGCAGAGAAGGATTTGGGGATAGTGGTGCACAAAAAATTGGTTGTGAGCTGACCGTGAGTGCTTGCAGCCCAGAAAGCCAACCATATCCTGGGCTGCATATAAAGAAGCGTGGCCAGGTGATTCTCCCCTTCTACTCTGCTCTGGTGAGTCCCCACCTGGAGTACTGCGGTCAGCTCTGGGGTTCCCAGCACAAGAAAGACATGGACCCTTTAGAGCATGTCCAGTGGAGGTCCATGAAAATGGTCAGTGGGCTGGAGCACGTCTCCTATGAAGACAGGCTGAGGGAGATGGAGTTCTTCAGCCTGGAGAAAAGAAGGCTCTGGGGAGACTTTATTGCAGCTTTTCAACATACAAAGAGGGCTTTATAAGAAAGATGAAGAGAGACTTTTTACCAGGACCTGTAGTGGTAGGACAAGGGACAACAGTTTTAAACTGAAAAAGGGTAGGTTTAGATTAGCTATAAGGAAGAAATTTTTTACAATGAGGGTGATGAGACATTGGAACAGGTTGCCCAGAGAAGTTGTAGATGCCCCATCCCTGGCAGTGTTCAAGTCAGGTTGGACAGGCCTTTGAGCAACCTGGTCTTGTGAAAGATGTCCCTGCTCATGGCAGGGGATTTGGACTAGATGATCTTTAAAGGTCCCTTCCAACCCAAACCATTCTCTAATTCTCTGATAAATTGTTGGAAAGTTTTATTTCAGCTCCCCTCCTGTGCTTCCTATCCCATGGAGCAAATATACATAAGTAAGGCAAGTATTGACTCACAAAATATTGATACCCAACTAATGACCAACATACATCCTCAATATCCATAATTTTTTACTATATTTTGGGTAATTTACTCTTGTCCTGGTTTTGGCTGGGATAGAGTTCATTTTCTTCTTAGCAGCTGGTACAGTGTGTTTTGGATGTAGTGTGAGAATAATGTTAATAGCACACTGATGTTTTAGTTGTTGCTAAGTAGCGCTTATCATAAGTTAAGGATTTTTTGGTTTCCCATGCTCTGCCAGCGAGCAGGTGTACAAGAAGCTGGGAGGGGACACAGCCAGGGCAGCTGACCCCAACTAGCCAAAGGGATGTTTCAGACCATAGAACATCACGCTCAGTATATAAACTGGGGGAGTTGGCCAGGAGGGGTGGATCACTGCTCAGGCATTGGTCAGCGGGTGGTGATCAATTGCATTGTGCATCACTTGTCTTTTCTTGGTTTGTATTTTTTTTCCTTTTTTAAATTTTATTTTATTCTATTCCATTTCATTACAATTATTATTACATTTTTATTGCTATTATTGTTAGTATTAAATTTTATTTTACTTTAGTTATTAAATTGTTCTTAACTCAACTCATGAGTTTTACTTTGGTTTTTCCCTCCCAAATGTCCACCCACTGGGTGGACAGGTGGAGTGAGCAAGTAGCTGCATGGTGCCTAGTTGCTGGCTGGACTTAAACCACAACAATACTATATATGATGTTTCAATTCAATGAAAATATACTAATTAACAGTCATGGTGCATGTATCGTTACTAGTATTACTACTTGTATTTCACAATATGTAACGTTCAAGAAGCTTCTGGTGATCATCTTGTTGCATCCTGAATCACTCTGCCAATGTTCTGGTTTTACTTATTCAGTCAGGTACATGAAACAATACATGTTTATGTACCCAGGATATGTCACTCAAGACTTGCTAGAAAAAAAAAATCACAGAAACAAGCTTTAAAGTTAAGTTATATACTTCTGATTAACTCTAGAGGCTGAGAAAAGGCAAACCCATTTTTCAACAGATCATTACTTGCTTTTATAACCCCTAAGTTTTAAAAGCAGAATAGACAAAGCTTTAATGGTAACATTGCTGGTGACTATTACTGTGTAGGAACAAGTTTTCATGGTTTGATGAATGCTTTACATTATATATACATTTATTTTCCATACAGTGCTTTTTTTCATGTAAAAGTAGACATGTACAAAGCTTTCATCATACAGTAGCCAGCCCATATCTGCTCCTGCCAAGATGTACTGTCATATTCTGTCAATTGCCCCTTCAGTTTATTCTCTTGACTATCTCAGGTAGGACACTTATCTCTGCAACACAAAATGCTTTGCATATATTGTGATGTTGTGTAAGTAATGGTATACATAAATTGCATGCTTGCTGTCCCGATGAAGGAGCAGAGGAATCATTTTTAGTTTTGGCTAACTAATGTCTTTTTTTGATGTAAAAGCACATGGTAGTAACAGAAGAAGCACTGTTAGTTGAGAAGAATACAATAGCGTTCTGAGGCATCCTTCTTGTTTTTGCACAGTTTTTAATAGTTTCATTCCACCAGCAGCTTTCTGGAGAGGAGTGCAAAAGCTAGACAAGAGACAGCACATTACTGGAAGAGAGATGAACATCAGGATGTCATATTAGAAGCAAAGAGACAGACCAGACAGATTAAGCAGTTACAGGAGCATATTTTAGTTAAATTTACAGTCTCTCAGGCTATGGCCATGATTATGATCTGACTGTGACAGTCATATCAATTAAGTGTCAGGGAAAGGGGAATCAGGACCACTGAATTCAGTGAAGTTGCTCTTAGTCTACAATACTGAAACCCTGGAATGGAAGTTCTAAGTTTGTGTTAGAGATTTAAAAAAAAATAAATCCTTGATTGTCATTGACATACTTTTGACATGGATTTTCATAACATAAATGGATTAATTGGGGCTCTCCTCCACTTGAAAGGGGAGTTGCAGTGACCAGCTAAAGGCAAATAAAGTAGGTTAATTTGACTCCTATGTGAGAAATAAAGTTTTTATACCTCTGTTGTATATCAAACAGTAATTTTTTTTCACCACATAGCCTAGTCAAACGTCTATGTCACTTGATAGAAAAGGGCAATGGTGTAGCACAGCTCCTGTACCCAAATTCCAGCAGGATCTCCCATCCTTGATTAATTCCATGTGCTTGTTTATTTCTAGGCTGCTACATAATCAGGAGACATATTTCATGTATGTATGTTAACCTGCAATATCTGCTGCAAAATATCTCCACTTGGCAAGTATTTTAAGTGTCTTGTTAATTGGCTGCTGCATGTATACAGTGCCACTGCTGTCAGAAATAAGTGCAAAGCTGTTAACTATGGAAACTAATAGTTGCCGCTTTGTTGTTAATTAGAAAAACATTTAACATGTAAATCACAAATAATTCAAATTTTAAAAAGTCTTAAGAAAAAACTCTAATAATTTCAGCTTCACACTTCAAAAGGAAAGTTTGCAAGTAACCAACTTGGAAAGAATTGTTAACAGTTGTAAAATAACAGCTATATATTGGGTCCAATAAAATAATCAAAGTAATCAACTAAGTTAACAGAAAGTGATACATCTGTCAAACACTGCCAAACACCACACACAGCTCAATTTCAGAAGAGAGGAACCTAACATGAATATCCAGAAATCCATGTCGAAGCATACGCATGTTGGATGAAGTTCCTAAAAATGTACCTGTGTGCCCAACTTCAGTCACTGGACTTGTTTGGAAACGGGTCCTCAAGTGTTCTATATTTGTAGGTAGATATGAGAGAATGATGTTAGCGGATTTGCCAGTGCTCCTAATCCAATTCATCTTATTAAGTTCAGCAGAACTTGCCACCCTTGGCTTGTTGCCTCAGAACACTTAATTAATTTGGCCCCTATTTGTGATTTTCGAGGGAAAGATGCCTAGCTGAATAACTAGCTCTGCAAAATCATAAATATAGTACCTAAATACGGCGACAGATCCTTGAATTTTCTCCTAGGCACTATTGTGCAAATGTAAAAGAGATGAAAAGAGGCTCTTTCCTATGGTGATTTATCCAGAAAGATATAATACGAAGCAGCACAACAATAGGATTGACTTTCCCACTTTTTTTTGGATCCTGTTATCCCTACCTGATAAACAATTCTTTGGGGATTGCAGCGCAGCTGTTTAGTATTGATTAAAGCTCATCGTAGGCTATACTAATCTGGTTAGAAAATCACAAAGCCAGAACAGAACCTGAGCACAAGAGGCAATCCAGGCCTAACTAAAAAAAAATGTGTGTAACTAAAAGCAGCACAGATGAAGGAATGAACAGAACATTAATTTTGTATGTCTTCTGGTGCCCCTCTACAAATTCCTCATACTTTATGTCAATGCTGTTATATTTTTTGGTTCTTACTGTTTGTTTCTGTTGTTTAAATAATTAAACAGCATTATTATATTAAATAATTTGCTTTTCAAATTTTATTGTAATTATGAATTACAAAATAAAATATTTAAATAATATTGGAATAATATTGGGTTTACATTTATAACCAGGAGACAGTTAGAAGGTGTTTCCTGCTGGATAAGTTGTACCCAAAGAAGAAGGTAGGGTACAGTCCTTCCCTGGAAAACAAGAAATCTGAAGCATACAATCTTTTTGTGAAGCTTGTCTGTCATAACCAGACAGGGTATTAAGCTCTTGTAAACAATGTAAATGCCAAACTTCAATACTCTCCTCATCCTGAGGACATCCAATCCCAAATTGCCTTTTCTTTTCTTTCTAGTAAGAACTCTGTCCCTGAGGTTATCTATGGCCTGGGGAGGAGGGGAGTAAAAAGCTCTTCATCTCTCTGGCAACCGTTTTACTGAAGTAAAAAATATGAGTAATGTGATGAGAAGCCAAACAAGCATGTGCATATATAACACTGCAACTCTGTAGTGACAGTGTTTTTCTCAGTCATACCTGAGCTCTGTAGCAACCTGGTGGGAATATGTCTTCATTTTTACTTTATTTTTTTAATTCCATGAAAAGAGGGAAATCCAACATGTTCCAGCTTAGTTTTCCTTCTAGGAATGCTAGAAACATGTTCCTCTATTCACATTCCTTTTGGCTCCATAACTGTTGCATTCCTGGTTACTTCAGGGTAACAAAGAAAAACAGAAAAACAAACTCAGGGGTTTGTGCCTTTTTACCTCATAACAGCTCCCACAGCTTCTGCTTAAGTCAGAATCTTGAACAGTCTTCTGCTTCACACAACAGGCTGTTACCAGATTATCAAACCCACTCAACTCCCTTTCTTTTCAACGCTGGGGTGGAAATATTTTCTTCCATACAACTCTCTCCTTGACATGCCCAGTGCGTGCTTGTGGCATCTTCACTCCATCTTGTATCGGTAGCATGAGTCAGCACAGGAGCTGAAGCTGACTCAGACTGACAGTACTTGATTGATGATACATGGCTAAGTACACAGAAGTTCCTTGATGGAAATTACTTTAATGAGTGATTTGAATAAGCCTGATGCTGGTAGACTACTTAAATGTGAGATACTGAACCTCTTGAATCAAGAAAAATTAAACTGAGTTGGTGGCTGAGGTAGTATGAGGAAAACCAGCTGCTATAGCTTGAATTGCAACATCTGCTTTTATTGTTTGTAGCTGTTCTGGTAATATTATTGCCCCACCTTCTTGCCTAACACAAATGAGGAGGTAGATAAAGAAGACAGGGTGGGTATATGGGAAGGACTCTTACAGGAGAAGAAATGACTGAGTTATCTACTCTCCCATTGTCCCTTTTCATCACAGTCTTGTCTTTAGATCTCCTATGTTCTTTATCATAATTGTCCCTAAAGTCCCCCAACCAGTACAAAAAATAGCAATAATAATAGTTCCAGCAGCAATTTAGCTTGTAAATAAGTTCCAATTAAAACCCCAATCTTCAAATTGGCAGCACGTTGTGAGCTAATGAACCAACACAGAGCCCCACTGATTTGAGATAGGATAACATTCAGGCCCCAGTTTTAAATAGGCAGCCTGTGGGCAAACTGTTATAACCATATGGAGCTCCACTGACTTCACATAGGGTAAAGCTGAGAGCCTGGTCCTGCATAGTGCCGTCACAGTACCGATAATCCCAACCGCAAAATCCAAGGTCCAGATTCATCCCACCAAACTTGAGAGATTTGAGGCAGTAAATTTAGGAGTAAAGTGCCCCGAGGCTACAATGACCCTCCAGAGAAGAACGGAGACCTGAGGTCCCCACTGATTATGGGGAGAGAAAAGAGCCTCACAGATCCTAAACCAAAAGCATAAATTTAAATGAAACAAATTCAGGCTTTGCTTTATAAACTTCTTCAGGGGAGCAATCATAATTTGATTTGTTTCTGTGATGTGTTTGATGAACTTTTGAATAGAATAAATGCATATGGATACAAATGACTGAGTTCTAGAACATTTAGAATAGCCACTCTGACTACTGTTATCATCTATTACTACAAAAGCTTCTCCACATTTATTTCTGTAAGTATGAGTATAAACAGTTCACTAATGCTGCTCGGTTGTGAACATAATAATAATCATCATCATTATTTTTTATAAATATAGAAGTACCTCGTCACACTGAAATCTAAACGTTGTTTATGCAAGTAACTATGATGATTTCTGACATCATTGTAAAACACACCCAGAAATCAAATTGTATTTTGATCTAAATAGCTTATATGTTCCATCCCATCATTTGCAACATGACAAAACTGTAAAGCATCCCTAACTCCTTCTTTCCTCTTTTGACATTACAAAAAAACCTGCTGCAGTGCATAGATTTTCACAGGAAAATGCAGAATTTCCTGATTATAAAATATCTTTCTTGTTTAGCCCAAACTCTGCCAACAGCACTAATTTTCAAGAGGGGTTTTTGTTTGTTTGTTTGAAAATGAGAGGGATAAACAAAATTTAATTAATATGCCTATAATGAAAAGATAGTGTGGATCAAAGTAATGGACCAAATAACCAACTAGATAAGGTGCATTTAAGAGTACACTTCAGCCATCCAAAAAAAAAAAAAACCTAAGAAAGATTTTATATTGTTTTCAGAGCACATATGGAATTCCTCTCCTCTTGTGTTCTATATATCATGTGCAATAATCCTCCTGATTTGGGAAGATATAATTTCTTCCACATGAATCCATAATAGATGAGGGGAGAATTTTTTAAGAGCGAGGGATATATGCTGACCTCTAACATTATTTCCTTTGTTTCTTGGCACTGCATAACTAGCGTTGAAAGAGGAAAAGTGATATTTTTTCATAGAGAACATACATTGTTCACAATCTGCCTTGTGCCTAAATTTTAAAGTAATAAAAAAGAAAAGATTCAAACCGTATTACTCTGTCAGCAGCCCCTGTTCTACACAATATAAACATAATCACTTGTTATGGTAGCGTAGTTCTCGGAGTTAAACTGCCAGGAAAGACAATGTTGCTGGATGAGGGCCAGCAGAGAGGAACAACACCTCCAGATGGATAGACCAGGCTTTCATCTGATTCCCAGAAATCCTCTTGGGTGTCAGAGGATGCATAGGCTCCTTCAAAAGTCTTTCAGTCAAAACCTAATAAACACTCTGACAAATTTATATGGTACAGTTGGAGACAGCCCCGCAGATTGCATCAGAGGTATGTAAGCACATAACATCAGCCCTGTACCCTTAAACCCTGGTGAGGAACAGCTAAAAGCAAATAGACAAATTATTTGTTTAGAAATCTGTGATTTTTTTTCTTTCATATAATTTCATACCCTCTTCTGAAAGCCAATCTCCTTCTGCATGTTAGTGTTTCTAGTCCATATGTTCTTAGCATTACGGAGTTCCAGAAGGATCTCTTGGTCTCGGTGTGGGCAGCTTTCAGTAAGTTACAAAGGTCAGTGCATTAGGTCCGAGCCACGTTAACACAAAGGCTGCTTTACAGCAGTCTTGCTACTTTAAAAAATCTTTAAGGGAAATTAATAGAATTAACACCCACCTGGGTGCCCTTCTGTACTGCCAAGGAGTTGCAAAATATACATGAAAATTAAACCCATAACTGAAATACTTCATGAAATCTGTAGACAGAGGAAGTATAATGAAATCCAGACTTAAAAAAGAAATTTCTGAGTGAGCAGTTTTAGACCAGTTCAAAGAAACACTTTTTGCTGTACTATTTGATACGTGTGCAAAGGAAATTGGTACAGTATTCAGGATTATAAATAGAGCAGGATCCACACTAATCACTTCTTTTCTATTCTTAATTGTGGTTTTCTTTCATTTAGGTTATCTATAACATATAATTAGAGATTGCTGTAAGGCAGCAATTCATCTCACAAACACCTGACATTTCTAAATTTTCATGAATGATGGTGTCCGTTGAACCCCTTGAATGAATTACTGCCTTAAAACCACTTCTCTGAAGGAACAACCTTACAAATGCAGAAACCTTTACTTCTTGGCAACCTGTAGTGGCATTTGAAATTTCTTTGTCTCTGGGCACTTTAAACTAATATTTCATTAGTTGTTAAAACAGGGTAAGGTCTATGCTTTCTATTGATTGCCACATAAATTGTTGTGAGACATTATTTTTCCCCTCTAGTACATCACTTTTTCTTGTTTGCTTGTTTTCTGCCTCTGCTTCTGGAACATGTACAAGAGGTTTGCATTATTAGAGCTGAATAACATTATTGCTGCATATGAATTTGCTTTTTGCTATTTTTCTTGCTGTTGTTTTTTCCATATATTGAAATTTGATTTCTAACACTGCTTTTAGTTGTATTATTAGCCAAGCTTAACTAAATATAATTCACTTTGACAGTAAAACTACAGGTAAAAAATTTGGAAATATAATTGCTGTGTTAATATTCATAAAAGGTAGATTGCTGCATTACAGTTAGTAATAAAAGCATGTTGAAGAGTTGTGAAAACATCCCAAAGTCTCATTGCATCCTGATCTTCATAACCTTTATTCCCAGCTAAAGGTGGTTCATGATACTACATCACTCATACACGTGGTAAATGAGGTGGTCTGCCAAGGGTGAACAGCACTCTGGGCAGCAAAAACTGGATCCGCAGCAGTTTTTTCTATTCTTCAGCTCAGTTTCATTAACTATTGCAGAGATCAATCTCCTTTACCTAGTGCATTTCTAATCACATTTGTGCTAGATGAGAATTCATTAGCATCTGTAAATGGCCCAGACAAAGCAATGAGACTTAGCCACTGCTACTTTTATATTAAGCAACTTAAAAAGCAGGTCATAGACATTATTGCAACTTTCCTTTTAGAGTTAGGTACACCAAGAGAGAGCAACCTGGTACAAAGAAACAGTGGCTGTGTCTTTGTAAAACTCAGGGGATTGTTCACAGGCAGGAACATATTTGATGAATTTAGCTTTCATTTTACTAAAGAATTACCTGCGAATAGCTCTCATTTTGAAATATATGAACAATTTCTACTGTTATAAAAATGTAATGTGCATATATTTTAGTATGAGAGTAATCTTGAACCATGCGATTTGGTTACATCCATGACAATGTAGTATATATTCTACACTTGATGAATACAACTTTCATGGCCATGGAGATAGAAGAAGGAAGAGAAATTTAATTTATTGAGGTAAGTGCTTACTCTTGCACAGACACATTATTGTGAAATTTTCACTTCTAATAAGCATTCTTATAAGCATATAAATGCTTATAAGCATAAGACATTCTTTACATAATGCTTGTAAAAAAATCTGAATTCCAGTCCAAACAAACCTGTATGGGTTCCCGCATATATCACAATATTTATTCACTTCTCTAAATTTGAACATCTTTTAATGTATATGGTTCTGGATACACATACATACATCTGTATGTATCTATATCTGTGTTGGGTCTGGCTGCGATGGAGTTAATTTTCTTCAGCTCGTATGGTGCTGTGTTTTAGATTTGTCACAAAAACAAAGCTGAAAAAATGCTAATGTTTTAACTGCCTACTGAGGTTAACCCACAATAATATATTAGACCAAAATTCATATGATTAACATGAGTTATTTATTTTGGTAAGGATTTTTTTTCAATGTTTGCCACATCTGATTATTCAACATTTTCAAATGATGCCTTAAAAAGTTGCCTTTTCACTATTATTTGCAAAAGTTTGTAGGAATTTTGTGGAGGGACAACAAATTATTTACTGTGCTTGTATCCAAATCTTATAATCATCTAATGTTATCTTTCACAGACTCCCTATAGCCCTGTGGGTTCCAAGAGCTCTAGTGCATATATGACTTGTATCAGTATACCCATCTTTAGCTTTTACAATGGGGAAAATGTAGTAGCTAGTAGGCTGGGGTTTTTTTCCTCTTAAGTAATATTTTTCTGAATAAAAAATTTCTACTCATTTCTTGATTGCAATTATCAACTTCTCAGTCTTTACATTCCACTATGTGCCTATCTAACTTTAGTCCAAAGAAATGCTAGGCAGATCATTTTTTTTTTATCTTTGTAAAGGAATAATAAATCATAACAGTAATTGTCAAAATCTTGGGTTTGGGGGTCTAAAATCCCCTGAAGGTGGTTTAGTCCTCTTAACCCCAATCTCATAAGGAGTACTTAACTCATGGGGATTTATGCACTTTATGTACCTAGACCCTTTTTCTGTTCCACGTTTTGTGGACAACTACTTAAGGAAAAAACAAAACACATTCCCACCTCCACCAAAACTCCAAAACAGAGATCTTCTTTTGCATAAATTCTTAGTAACTGCAGTTTAAACCAAGGAAGAGACTTGGGGTTTAGACCTCTTTAAGCCTGAGGGGATTTGACCTACAGTTTCTTCCTAATAAATACATGTGTTCAGAATGTGCTTTCTTAGTGCACTACTCATACTTATGCACCCATTTTTAAAGTTGGATGCTATGCCATTTTGCACAACAGTGTCACTGATCAGAAAACTAATGGTGGGAAAATCCCTAAGTTTATTCTGACTGATTAGAGCATAAATATTCTGGTGTCTGGTCTTAGGACTGTTTGGTTGTTTTTGTTTTTTTAACGCACAGGGGATGCTCTCACATCAGAAGAGTACTTCAAGTGGGTGATGGTAGTGGGAGATTTGACTACTAGATATAGACAGATGGGTTTGTGATGCTTGAGAAAATTGGATCGTAACTTGCCTGCTGAGTGCAAATGCAGTGAACTTCACAAGATGTTCAGAAAAGCAGCTGGTGGTCATGGTCTATGGTCCATATCATTAATGATATAGGGGAATGTAGGAAAAACATTCTAGAGGCTAAATTCAGGCTGCAGTCCAGGACCAATGTCCTGAAGCTCTACCATAGGGTTCTGTGAAATATTTCTAGTCCCATGTGTGAGTGCCAGGAGGCAGCCAGGAATCAAATGTCTCAATGCATGACTGAGATTGGGCTGGGGAGATGAGGCATTTAAGATGTTAGGAAGGGGAACAAAAGAACCTGCACAGGAAGAAGTTGCACCTTAATCAAAATGGAACAAGGCTTCTGGGACTGAAAAATAAAAGGTAATAGAGGAGTTTTTAAAATAAAAATCAGGCAGACAGCTAGGTGTTGGGTGATTCTGACACCTGATACTTTCTTTGTAACAAGTAAGTCAGAAGCACTAAATAAATTTTAAGGAAGTGTTCGATCAAGTAAATAAGTTAATGTGTCACCAGGGCTGCCTGATGTTCACCATGCAGTTCAGAAGGAACCCAAATGTGAAGTTGTAGAAGCAGAGGCCAAAGTGTGTAACCTGTCATCACAAACTGCAGTTGTGCCAGAGGACTGTCAGGTCACCGATGTAACTCACAGGTATGGGAAGGGCTCTGAGGGGAATCCTAAGAACGGCAGACAAGTGAGCCTGGCTTCTTTCCCGAGTATCCATCTGGCAAAGGCAGTAATAAAAGATAAAATCACTGAAATCATGAAAACTTGGATAAACATAGTCTGTTAGGAAAGAATCAGAATGGCTTCTGTAAAAGGAACTCACCCCCCAAAACCTGCTGGTGTTTGGGGAGGTTTTGAAGAGCAAGTGGATAAAAGAGAGAGGATGGACATAATATATTTGGATTTTGAAAAAGTCCTTGGCAAGTCTCTATATCCAATTCAGTATAGAAAGTAAGTTGTACCAGGAAAGGCTTTTTCTGGTTAGAAATGAGGTTAAAGGAGGGAAAGCAAGTTTACTTTCTGGGTGGAAAAGAATCACCAGTAGGTTCCCCATAAATCAGTGTGAGGACTGGTTTCATTCGACATTTTCATTGATGACTTGGAGTAGAAGTCTGCAGCAAACTCTCCAAGTTTTCAGGTGATAACAAATTCTTGAGTTTCAAAGTAAATAAATGTAAGGTGATGTGTCTAGGGAAAAGAATTCTAAATCACATCTGAACTCTGAACTGGAAGTCACAACCTAGCAAAGAAACCTTGGCGTCAACATTGAGAGTTTTCTGGAAATGTCATCTCACTATGCCATCAAGAAAAGCCAAGGAAGTGTTGCTCACCATCACAAAGGGATTAAAAACAATACAGAGGTTGTTATCTTGCTCCTGTAGAGAACCTTGGAGTGTACACTTCTTGACCACTGTGCAGCTGTGTTTCCTCCACATTTCAAGAAAGACAGAGTGGAGTTAAAAAAGGCACAGAAAAGGGCAACTGCAATAATTAATGGTCTGGAACAGCAGCAGTCCTGCATTTTTAAATACCTTGCCTCAAAAAAGAACTAACACTGGTTGTATCCCAGGTCAGTGGGCCCCTAAAAGGCACTGGCTCCCTGGGCATTTGATGAAGAGAAGTGTTTAAGTCAAAGGAATTTTTAGGAGATTTAATATTTCAAGGAAAATTTAGGTTGCGTTGATAGGGAATTTAAGTGTTTACTTCAGGACCATGTCTTCAGGATTAGGAATGTGGAAACTGAGTGTATATCTCCAACAAAACTGGGTTCCATTTCAGATTCAGACACCAAGGGCTTGGATTACTTGCCTAAACAAGAGGAGGTGAAGGACCTTATGTCTCTAACACTTTTAAGGTGTTTGATGCACCTGCATAGGGATCGTGGATGTGACACCATGTCCTCTGGAGCAGCAGATGGAGGCCAAAAAGGATAAATTGGTGCACTTTGAAGTTATGTACAGGGAATTAAACTGCACCAACTGTAACCTATTTGTAATTTTAAATTTAAAAAAAAAACCACCTTGAAAATTATAGGAAGAAACAAAATTAAGAGGCTAAAATATGGCTGTGGTTTCAGTGCATGTAATAGCAGTTTTCTCAATGCTTAGTGATGTTGAAATGATGCTGGATTTCCCTAAAGAACTGAAACAGATAACTGCAAGTTCTACTCCACCCAAATTAGTGGATTTGGGGTTCTTTTACAACATTTAACCTTCAGGGAATATCTATTTTTGCCCTTAGAATTCCTTGCTGGCTGCAGGTCATAAGGCTTTATACAATGAAGTATAATTTACCTGCTAAGTTGTTTACAAACAAAAATAGATGATATCTCAAGCAGTAACAAACTTACTTTTAATGTACAGTTCATCAATTCCTACTAGAGAAATTTAAATGCAACATCTCAGTTAACACTAGTGATACGGCTTTTAGTCAGTTATGATTTCACTTCAAAATGTCACTTTGTCACCCTGGAAAAATAAGACAACTTAATGTGTAGTAAAACTGAATTAAAAATTATTATAGTGATAAAAGTAAGAGGCAGCTAGGTAAGAAACCTTTCTGGACTACCAAACAGATGACCCTTCTTTGGCATTCACTGTTACACTACGTCCTTCCACAAAGCTTTCCTAAACAGCACAGCCCATCTGCATAACTTGGAATGAGATTAGACCTCATCTCCTTTCTAGGCAACTGAGGTGGAAGAAAAAAGGGGACAACAAAAGAAAAAAAGAAGGCAAGACTCTACAAAGTATAGTGAATAGAACTGATCAGCAAACCTCAATGGACTTCGGCACTGGAACAGAAGAGCTTTGTAAAATGCTGTTGATTGTGTTGATTGTGTTTTCCTTCCAGAAAAAACACACAACACAGGGAAGGTGGAAACCTTCACCACTAACTGAATGTGATGGGTTTTGATATATCTTGAGCTGAATGTTTTGAGTTTTATTTTCAAAATGCTTTTCAGTTAGAAACTGAACTTTGTGAAAGTACAATAAAAAATAGTCAACACTGAAAGAATTATGTATTTTAGTTGAAGCGAAATGTTTTTACTATGATTTTGATCTTTAATTTCATGGAATATTCAAGTTTATTTCAAATTCAGAATGAAACCAAACATTGATATTCTTCACTAACAGAATCTATACCCCACCGCTCCCCAATACAAATAGTACAGCTAAGTAGATATAAATAAGGAAAGGCAAACTTATTAAAACATGGACAAGGCATAATCTCCTCAAAAATATTTATGGGATCAGTGATGGGAAGAAAACTCTTAATACTTCTCACCCATTTTATAAATTTTATTTAGTGGTTTGATGATAAGAAGTCACATGACTTCGCATGCTTTTTAATACTGTTTGGGTAGCTGTATTCTATGTATATTTTAGGCTTCACTTCACTGGACTGTAACTGACTTCATTTGGGGGACTAAAAGATCTGACGAAGAATTTAGATCACAAGCAGGATTCAACTATCAATTCGGGATGCCTGTTGCATGCAAGTAAAAAAATTCATTTTTACATGAAGATTTAGTAGTCTTTGGTCAATTTTCTGAAAGAGAAAGATTAATATTGTGTAACAACAATAAAATATTCCATTAAATGAAACTACAACACATTTAATAATTAAAACCAACCATTTTGTTTGCTCATTTCCCAAGTAAATTATTCAATTGACTGTCGCAAGATACTGTTAAAGAAGGGAATTGGCAATTTTTTGGTTTTTAATTGATACATCTCTACATATTCAGCCAGAGAAAGAAATGAATAATGACATATGGATGTATACTGGTATCACCCACAGTTTGCATGAACTAAATTTGAAACTTTTTGTTTGTTTAGAAGTTTATAAAATCACAAACTAAGAGGTAACCTTTGAATGAACATGGACGATGTCTTCTGAGCAGAATACTTTGTAATTAGTGGAGTACTTGCCATCCACTAAAAGCTTGGATACTAGCTGTGATGGAAGGGTAAAACGCCTACAGTGGTTCCCATGTTACTGCAACCAATGCCACAGAACCTGAGGATTATAATTCTTGGAGAAGGGATAAAGGATGTGCTTAGACAAGTAAAGCCAAATTTTGATCTCAAATGTGAAAAAGCTACGCACAAGGTTATGCACAAAAGTTAAAGTGTTCCTCCCAGTTATTTCTATCACTATGTATTTAATCTTTCCCACATAAATCTCTGTATTTTGAGCCTTATTTAATGAGAAAATGAGTTGAGGTCAGTTTGATAACTACACTACAAAGTGTAAAGCCAACAGTTCCATGTTTCTAAGTATTGTATCAAAAAAAATTAGTCACTGGTTTGTTATCTGTTTCATCTGTAGATGGGTTGAAGTAAAAGACAAGGGTTTTACTATTCTAGGAATATGTGTTGAGACAGGGGATGCTGAATAATTTTCTGATTTCCCTCTACTTTCTATTGTCTTATTTTCCACTGCAGACAAAGAGAAATGAGAAATTCCAGATGCACTACAAAATGCTTTTTAGGGGAAGAGGCTTGTTTTTTAGTTTTATTCTTTCTTAGACTTTTGGAACTCATGATTCCTAGTGGTTATCACTTTTCACTTTGCTGGTGTATGTTTTGTGTTGACAATAAATGCATTGTAGTTTCTGCCCAGGGTTGAATGCAAAAATAATTGGTTTTACATATAGTGTTACTCCTTTTTTTGATGAGCCTTTGAAATTGCACCCAGTATTAGAAAGATGAATTTTGCCCTCTACAAAACTTATTAGAGTGTGAACTTTTGTATTACAGGTCATTTATTAAAAAGTAAATAATGGATTCTCTTTAAGACTATACTGCATTTAATATAAAACCAAACATGATTGTCACTAATTAGTGTTAAAGTTCTGTATATGAGTGACTATTTCTCACTTCAGAATATTCTAGGTGCAGAAGGCTGAATCAGGGATAAGTGAAAGGGAGATGTAAAGCAATAGAACAGAAAAGTATAAAGCAAAAAGTGTCCTTATTCTGTGCAGTGACTCAGACATAGATGAAAGATGATTCTGTGTACCAGTCCTCAAAAAATTCATTTTGTCTTCACCATCATTTGATAAGTACTGTTGAAGATGAAAGTTAACCCAAAACTCCTGTCTGAAACAAGACGGTAAGATGTTGGGTCAACTAACCTTCTCAAAATTGAAAAGAAGGGAGGGGATGGAGTTAATTTTATCTTTGGATCCTTGATCTTGCAGTTGGTTAGGAAACTATTTAATCCAATTGTCTTATTTATTTCTCAAAGGAAAGTTTTGCATTGGGACTATGTTCATTACAGTTGCTAGGTTTTTCATAAGTTTTATGGAAAAATTGCTGTACAGAATAGTAAGAGACAATAAGGTATGGAGTGTCCTGAGAGACATCTCTTTCATGCTCTTCTACCACCAACCCATCCAGTTCCTCCTCCCATTTAACTTTGAGTTCTCATCCTCTTTTTCAGGCCCTTCTGTATGTGATGTATATCTATGATGCAATAAATGAAAACAGTCTATGTCACATCTCACTTCACAATAGCATGTACAGAACAAAGATTAAAATCCCATCAAATAAGTGTTTTCTCTCAGTGTTTTGTGTATTCTTGACACATGACCAGCTCCTTTTCTTGCAAATCATCAAAGAGATTTGCATCTGTCTCTTACTGAGTATTCACAGTCTGAAAGATTTTTGGGGTAGATGGGAAGAGACTATCTGGAATTCCTCTTTGCTGTCTCCTCATGCTAGGTTATTTGCTCACTAGGGTAAAATATGCATCTCTGCACAAGGCAAAAGGCCATGTCTAAATGGCAAAAGGCAATCTCACCTAACCTAATAATAATATACAAGGCCATTTAGAGTGATTACATAGACCTGATTCATTTTGCCATTGAATAATGTATTGGAACAGCTTTGCAATATTTTAATTATTTGATGACTGTGTGGTTTCCTTATCCATATTTTAGAGTTAGATGAGTAATCATTGTCTTCCAGTCAATTAGTCGATGTGCCTTTCCATAATTTTTGTTACTCAGTGCTAGCGATTTCCTACTGTAAGAAGTGATTCTATTTAAAGAGTTTTACAATATTTGTCTGGTGTCTTCAACCAATAACTTGATGAAAATATTCAGTAAATAATTCACTAGTTTATGTAAGAGCCAAGTGATTTTCCAAATGGAGGACAAAAAGATGCAAGGATAAATTTTCATTAACTTTTAATACTTATTTTGGGTTTTTTTTGTCTTATAACTGGAACTAGCCAAACATCATGACTTAGGGATTATTTAGAAAGGCTATAGCTCTGTGACAGAGTGAACACTAGTTCGTTTTCATTTTTCTCAATAAATTCTGGATTTCAAGAGTCTTTGACTAAGTCTTTCTTCTGTGCTAAGCCACTCAAATATTGGTGAGTAAGATTTTGAAAATGGTTTATTGTGGTTGTTCAACAAGATCCAGTGGCCTTTGGTGAGAAAGCCGTACAGTTATATATGTCTGAAAAAGCTGAAAAGACACTTGCCTTGATAATGCAGGCACACACATACTTAACTTGACCCAGTGATTTGACGTATATGTAGGTGTTTAAAACCTGGAGAGTCTGTGAGAATTGCTTTTTGCTGCATTAAAAATATAATGCAAAATATTACAGGTTTTTTCTTCTTGCAAAAGACAAAGAGAGGTTATGATGTGCCATAACCATTGTCTCTGCAAAAGAAGAAACAGCTATCACAGCCTTAAAAGAAGAAAACAATCATCTGGCTTATTCAGGTATCAACTTTTTTCTCTCATCTGGGAAGGTTACTCAACAATAAATTTCAGTTCTGTTTCTTTCCCTGATTGTCTCACCTTTCTGGAAGATAGATACCAGACATCCCCCTTCCAGCTAGGTCAGACAGTTCTTATTCTTTCAGACAGTGGCATTGCTATGGAGGAAAGGTTACAACCCTGCTGTATCAGACACTAGAAGATTCAATCACTTTTTCCTGGTTTCCTTAAATGCTTTCTCCTAACTCCACTTAGAATGTCGGTGTTTTGGGGTATTTCCTCCCTCTTTGATACCAGATTCTATAAAGGACAACTACCACAGGAAGTTGGCAGCAACTAATTTACTTAACTTTTCCCCACTACTGTCTCGGTTCTTTATTAACTAAAAACTATCTCCTTAATCAGTATTGATAAAATAATATTTTTTTTCCCTGACAAAAAAAGTGCACACTACTGCCTATAAATAATCCTATTTCTCCCAAATCATGCTTTCTGGTTATACTCAAAAAAACTTTAGCAGCCAAGAAGACAGTGGATGGGGCGCTGCAAGAACTGTCGTAGTAAATCTCTCGCCATCTGTCTTTATTACATTAACACGTAAAACTAGCTGGTGATGAGCCAGTTTCTTTCTGTGACTCTTCCAGCACTTGTTAGCTTTCTTTCTTGTTCAAATGGTCCACAAATTTTGTTTTGAATGTAGTGTAAATGCTTAAGATTTACCTGCATATGATTGATGTTGCAGGACAAACTTGCCATGTTATAACTGAAATGTTTTACTACATTACTTGGGCTCAGAAGGAGAAAGCATCTTCCATACCTTGCCAGGTAGAGGTGATACACATGCCTCAGCTGTTACTGCTTTGACAATTCACTTTATTCCAAAGGTTAATACAGTTTCTGAATGTCATTGACTCTATAGCATGCACGAATTTATGATGAAATTACAGGCCAATATATTATGGTTTCCCATTTTTCACTTTGTGCAGAATTTAGTGATAACACAGATGAACTACTTAGGATTCTAATTAGTAAAGGACATTATATTATACAAATTCATGAAAGATTGTTACTTGAACTTAATTTTCATTGAAAAAAGATATTACTCAAATACACGACAGTGTGTCAGCTATTAACACAGGCCTGCTCTGTGAGGACACTGCCTGTTGAAGTGACTCTCATAAAACAGATTCCAAAATCAGAAACTAAACTGCACAAGTTCTTTGCTGTTACTTAGATCATTTGTCCATATGAAGCACACAAGGTCATATGCAAGTTTTACGTAAGAGGTCAATTATCCTCTTAGCATAGTTGTCTCATCAGGTTAAGCTAAGGAAAACAAAAAAAACTCTGGGCAAATTAGACGTCTACTGGTTTGCATTAGCATGGAAAAAAATCCCCAGAACTTCAACACAAAATTTAATTTTCAATATTCATCTATGTTTACTTGATGCCAAAAGCACAAAATAACTTGTAACAAGCTATATTTATATTAGACTTGCTATACAAAACGAAGAAGGTTGAAACAGACCTATGCAACAGTGAAGTTGTTATATGACAAACAGTAACTTAAATACAGTTGTGATATGAGTATTAATTTCTTTCACCCATCTACTTGTATTTCTAAAAAAACAGACCCACAGAAGAATATTGTTCTCAGAATGAGAGAGGAATACCTTGTTGTTTGTAATGTGATTGAATTATAAGGTAAAAACCAAACAAACCAACCCCAAGCATTCAGGCAATTGAGAGTAAATGTGCAATGTGGATATGTGCTTTCCTCAATGTATTTCTTTTAAGCTGAAAATGGAATGCAGGTGTGAAACTGTTTTGGAAGAAAGAGAAGGATGAGGTGTACCAATTCTTCATGTTGTGTTCCCTTTCCATTTCTCAGAAAGTTTGTCCAGTAAGCATTTTTTCTTTCTTTTAGTGTTTTTTTAGGAGCTGGTCCTTTCTTGGTGTAGAAAAGCTGAGGCCAGCTGGCAAGAAAGTAACTGTAACATTGCCACTAGTATTAAATATGTAATGCAAATTAACGGAAAGTTTTGCACTTTTAAGAAGGAGCTCAATGTTTTTCATGTTCATTTTTATAGAAAGGAGAGTTGAAGATGATCTTGTGACTAACATAACCTCAATATATTGGAGTTACATGTTTATCTGCACTATGGGTACATGACTTGTGACTTTTACATAGCAATCCCATATTGAAGTGCATACAAAAGAAATTCCAGACTACATTGTTGTATGTCACTCTGTAACACTGCAAGTTGGGCTCTTGGCTCTGTTGTGGGCATAGGCTCCTCAATGGTTTTGTTACCAAAGCTTCTTAACCAGAAGTAGAAAGTGATTTCCATTTGACATCACCTGAGGTACAACATAAACTTTTCCAAAGAGGATTTGCTTGTGTTAGGCTGAATTGAGGTCCATACTGCACATCATGTTACAGTTCTTCATTTCTTTATTGTTAAAGTCAACAGCTCTTTATTGACTGTGAGTCTGATACTTGCCCTTCTGTTACAGATTTCAGATTCTCTGGAATATGAAAATAATAATAGAATCTATTAATAATTCTGTTCAAAGCATGGAAAACACTTTACTTACATGTTCACACAAGAACTCTTTGGAAAAACATTTGCACTCAAAGTAAAACTTGTATATTTTCAGTTTTTGCCAGTCGTGCTTTCCCTGGTATTTCATCTATTATTCTGTAGGAAGAATAAGCAGCTTCTGAAATTGCAAATGCATTCGCTGTGTTCCCACTTACACTTCTCTGTGTGTGCCTGTGCTTAGGCATACGTATACACACACCCCAGCTTAAAAATAAATGAGAAGAAAATTACAAGAAAACCATGAGAGATTAATTTGCAATGTTCTACCTAGAAAGAACTAATATTCCACAAAAAGAGAAATAAATTCTGCTGCTTTTGTAGACCTCTGTTCCATACATTGTATGTGGGGCTTTGTGGTGGATTAGCTTTGGCTAAGGGTCAAACTCCCACCCAGCCGCTCTCTCACTCCCCTCCTCAATCAGACAGGGAAAGAAAATAGGATGAAAAGTTTGTGGGTCAAGATAAAGAGAGTTAGATCATTTACCAGTTACCATCACAGGTGAAATAGACTGAACTTGGGGAAAATTAATTTATTGCCAATTAAAATAGATTGAGGTAGTGTGATACAAAAAGACAAAACTTAAAGCAACACCTTTCATCACCCCTTTCCCAGACTCAACTCCTTCACTCCCACCTCCTCTACCCCGTTCACCACCAAGCAGCACAAGAAGGATGATGGGAGGTTATGGTCAGTACATAGAGGTTTCTGTGCTGCTCCTTCTTCCTTTCACTTTTTCTCTGCTCTGGCATGGGCTGTTCCCACAGTCTGCAGGTTTTTTTCAGGAAAAAAGCCTGCTCTGATATGGGCTTTCCACACAGTTCCTGTCAGCAAAAATCTGCTCCAGCATGGTGTCCTCCATGGGCTGTAGGAGAATCTCTGCTCCAATGCTTGGAGCACCTCCTCGCCCTCCTTCTCTCACCTTGGTATTCCCTCTGCTCTGACATCCACTACAGGGGTCCTATGATGCCTTTCAGCTGGTGGGTCTGTAGCCCAACACATTTTATTTCCCAGTTAGCTGTTATTACCCAGTCTGACATATTCTTATTTTTCATCTGGTAGTCTGCCTGTCACAGAGTTCCCATCCTGTGTGTAACTGCTATCCAACACTTTCAATCAACCTCCATAAAGGAATTGGGTGATTTGCAATTAACTGAGAGACAGACTCTCACCTCTTTTCCCACTTCACTGACATCCTTTTTTTCCCTACCTTTTTGTAAGTAAAAGAATCATTACTGTGAATTAAACCTACACAGCTCCTGCCTTCCTCTCCTCAGAGCTTAACTCACTTGTACTGTTCTCAGTACTGTGCTGGCCAAGCAATACTAAATAAATTGCAGAAGGAAGATTACTGAGTATCATTCCAAATGTTCTGATTTAAAATGGTTTTACTTCCCATCTTCTTATTTTATTTGCTTGCCCCAAGAACTCATAGCGTCCTGTTGTATGTCCAAAATACAATGACAGCATTCTTAAAATTAGAGGCAATGCACCCACAAATGTAGGAAAAAACGGCATCTCTTCAGCGTAGAAATCATAGTGTAGGGTGGTATGCCACCAAATACGGAAGACTGTTTACGGGTCAAAGACTTAGGATATTATAATTACTCAACCAATTAAGATTTGGAGCAGAGAGGTAAGTGTGATACCTATTTGATCCTTTTCTGAGAGCTGCTTAATCTGAATCATCCTTTAGGACATTCCCCTTATTCTCAACTGTGGATGCAATTCTGAGCGTTTCTTGTGCTGTGACATACTTGCTTTACTGAATTATTATGTACTTTTCACATGGTGACAATAAGCTAACAGGAATTCTGTCTACGGCTAGACTCTAAAATGCATGTTTGAGTCTGGAGAATAATATATCCTAACCATTTCTAACAAGATAGGCCTACAATTTCTGCAAGAAAAAAGATATATATTTGGAGCATGTATTTGCTTTAGGAATGGAATATCATACAGGATTCCTATGTTAAGTAAATTAGCATATGAAATTGATCATACCAGTCTACAGCACCGCTGTAATCTCCTGCACATGAATGACCTAAAAAAGATCACCTTGGTTGAGTTTATTATATGAAGTGGTAAACTGAGTAACAAAACTGTCAAGGATCATATTGCTTTTCTTCAATCGATAAAAGTGGTTGATTAATATTAGCATGATGTTGCTAATAATCGTGTCCAATTACTTTTTAGTTTGTTGTTATGTCATGATGGGAGCTGATTATTACTGTAAATGGTAATTTTGCTTCCCATCATGATTTAGTATTAATCTTATGATTACATACTTGGCTTCCATTATTAACCACATAGGAAACCAACGATATATTATTTATGGTAATGGACATCAATTTAGATTTCAGGTGTGTTTTTCTTTTGGTAACTTCACTGTGATAGATATTAAAAATATATCCTCTTTCGTAAAGTATTCAAATCCATGGGATGACTAAGTTTGTCCTAAGAAATTACATGCCATCTACTACAATTGAACAAATAGACTGGAAAGACCTTTATTGCTCTGTTTCAGTATAGTGCAAAAGCTATGGGCACATAAGAACAGTAAAGTTTCATTTTGAAACTTTCAATGGGTGTAAAACAAGAATAAACCCAAACATATTGGCGAGCTCTTAAACACTCTTACTGACTTGCACTTGTCTGAGTAAGACAAAAAGAAAGTCCAGGACAGTGAAATATAAGTATGTAGAATAATGGTCTTCAATGAGAAGCATACTAGACATGTGATGTTGGAATATAGAAGACATTCAGCAGGAATCAGAAAAGAAGTGAGACAGTTTAAGAGACACAAGAAAATGTGAGGGTTTGTAGGATCATTGTGTTCAAACTTCTCTTATGCCAGTGTGCAGAGCAATCTGAAAATTTGCGTCACAGAGTGAATGAAGGGAGCTGAACACAGTAATGAATATGCTAACAGTATTGTATTATGTAGGTGTAGAAACGTTATGCCCATCTGAAATCTATTGAATAAAACATTGTGCAGATGTTATTCATCAAAATATTCTAATAGTATTATATACCTTCTATTTTTAGTTTGTCTAATTGCAGGTGGATCACGCTATCAATGCTCTGATTATACTTGGTGATTGATACACAGTTTCAGTTAAAGTTCCCTGGCCCTGTTGTACACACAGCTTATCCACAACCAGATTTACTTTGGATGAAAGCTGTGTGAGATGGGGAGATAAACATAACTCAAAAATTGGTCTTCTCTTCCAAAAAACAGAAGTCAACTTACAGAGGAACCATCACAAAAAGAAATATCAAACACAACATTTACTATGGCTGGAGAAAGGAAGAATGTAAAAGGAAGTGGGGGTTTGGTGATACGGGTGACTCAGTTTTAGGCACTCATTGGAGTGTTGCAGGTGTAGTCTGTATTAATAACAATGGGAGTTTTGGATGATTATAGCTCCTCTCCTGCCACTCCCCTAACACTTAGCTTCCAGTTTCTTTCCCTCTTTCAAAAATGTTTGGTTTGTTTGTTTGTTTGTTTGTTTTTTTCTTTTAAATGGTGTCTGGCAATCACAGCTCTTCATTATCTTGATAGTACCAAAGTGAACATGGTTGCCTTGCTGAGATTTCATTATTGTTGTTAGTGTTTCAATGTCATTTAACAAAAACATCATGCAATCCTTTGAAAAACAACAAAAAAACCAATCCTAAACCAAAATACAGCCTCACCTAAAAGAATTCAGTGGAAGAGCAAGTCAAGTTTCCCTCTTCTAAAATGGAACAGGTGGTGAAGGCTAATGGCCTCACTCATGAGGGTTCAGCAACATGGATGTCAAAAGAGAATTGGAGCATAGTGACATTTAGGAAGATGGCACTGCAGACATGTAGGCAAAGAAATCAGGCACCATCTCAGCACTTTTCTTTACTAGTTTACACGTGATAAAGAAAAGCAAGACACAACTTTATTAGAGGTGGAAAAAAACAAGAATAACTTGCTAGTTTTACAGGAATAAGAAAGCAAGCAGAAAACATTTTGATCACTGATATGATTTATCCTCATGCTTGCAGATGTTGGAAAAGTTGCAGAATTTTTTAGAGTATCCATGTCAAACTATGCTTTCAAGTTATTTTGAAGAGCAAACCCCAATGTAAATTTTAACTACTTTACCCAGTATTGTACTGTGTGTAGGCCACTTGTTCCCACGTAAGAGAGAACAAGAAGCTTTTCTCCCTTATTTATGAAGCCAGGAAAGGAGAAGAACAATAATATTCTATAGAGAAAAGATGAGGGTTTCATTCCTCTGCCCCTCCCACCCCCACCAGAAGGTAGAAGGACTCTGTAGCAAATAGTGGAGGGCAAGATCATAGCTCTTACCAATGTCAGTGGCTTGTTATTGATGTGCATTTATGTCCCGGTACCATCTAATTAGCTTGCTTTGTGATTTACTGACCCAGCTCCACTTGGCATTTTGCATGACAGAGAAGTGGAGGCCTCGGTGTTATTCTGCAACTAGAGACAGCAGTCTGCCATCTACACAGCCTTTATCACAGTGTGAGGCAGAGCCATGCATGCATCAGAGGACATTATTAGAGAGGGCTGCTTATTCGAAAGCAGTTTCCGTTATAACAGATATTATCACCCCTGATGAAAAAAAGAATTAAAAGATGAAATCAGCTGCTGTTGCATGTGGGGAGATTTAGCTATTACGCTGTCCATGCAATTCTGTGGTTGATAGGCTACAATCCAGTCTTTGTTTGTTTAAATGATGAAATGGTAACTGCAAGCTATAAATCCATGGGAGTTTCCACATGAAAGAGAAAAATGTAAGAAATATGTGAGAAGGGTATAAACCATAAAGCTATCAGCAGCCGCGCTTTTTTCTTCCTTCACTCACATCAACTACGGTCTCATCCTATCAAAGGTAACATCTCTCTGTGCAGAAGAACATTGTCTTTCATTTTGCCTGGACTAAACACAACTTCCAAGTCTCTTCAAAAGTGCTTATTTAAAAATATTGATCAATCATACTGAACAAAAAGATATTTAATAGATAAATATTAAATAAATCTTAATAAATATTGGTATTGCAGCAGTATGTAACCCCTGAAATCAGAGATCAAGGCGAAGCATTCTGAACATGGAACTGCTCTGTAACAATCCTTCAATCAGACCTAAATATAAGAAATGGGAGATGACAAAAAGTGAAAGGGAGCTGGGTCACAACGGGATGGTGTCGTGGTTTAACCCCAGACGGCAACTAAGCACCACGCAGCCACTCACTCACTTCCCCCCCCACCCACTGGGATCGGGGAGACAATAAGGAAAAAAAAGGTAAAACTTGTGGGTTGAGATAAGAACAGTTTAATAGAACAGAAAGGAAGAAACTAATAATGGTAAAGATAACAATAATAAAATGACAATAAAAATAATAAAAGAATTGGAATATAAAAAACAAGTGATGCACAATGCAGTTGCTCATCACTCACCGACCAATGCCCAGTTAGTTCCCAAGCAGCGATCTGCCCCCCAGGCCAACTCCCCCCAGTTTATATACTGGGCATGATGTCACATGGTATGGAGTACCCCATTGGCCAGTTTGGGTCAGCTGCCCTGGCTGTGTCCCCTCCCAAATCCTTGTGCCCCTCCAGCCTTCTTGGTGGCTGGGCATGAGAAGCTGAAAAACCCTTGACTTTAGACTAAACACTACTCAGCAACAACTGAAAACATCAGTGTGTTATCAACATTGTTCTCATACTGAACCCAAACCACAGCATTATACCAGCTACTAGGAAGAAAATTAACTCTATCCCAGCCGAAACCAGGACAGATGGTTATGAAGAGTGTGATAAGCAAAGACCACAGCATGCTGGGGTAAAATTTTGACCTCATTGAAGTCTGTGGAAAAGCTCTCATTAACTTCTGCAGACTCAGGATTTCCCTCCAGCTGTTTAACTGTTACAGAGTGTTTTATAGTCGTCATAGCATGGGTGTAATCATTTTCAAAATAAGCCTTTTCCAGGTTATGCTAGCTCTGGATGATTGGATCTGTAGAATTTAAAGGATTTGGTTTTGAATTAAGACCTAAACTGAGTAGGAAAAAATGCAGTAAGTGATGCATTTTGTTTGCTATTTTTTAAAAAGACTTATAATATGAGGACAGAAAAATTAACATGAGCTGAAGAAAGAGAAGATTCATGTGTTATCCTGTATTATATCCTTTTGAGAGAAAAAACCTGTTTCCTTCCTCTCTTACATGGCAATAATTGTCCACCCCTTCCCTTTTCACTGATATTGGTATCAGATGTCCTGGTCTCCAGATAGTCCTGACTGGGAGCATGACCCATGGGGCTGCGGTACCTCATTTGCAGCCTATGATCTCAGGTTTCTTTATTCTGGAATGTAATAGAGAGGAGTTTGTGTACATCATGACCTTTCTTGCATGTGGGGTCATGTCACATTTGAGTGCACATACAGGTTTTCTTCCCATTAAAATCAAGGCATTAGAAAAAACGGTTGGCTTGTGCTCAAGTGGTGCCAATGTCACCTCCATACAGTGTCATCACACAGCTCAGACATGCTCTATTTTAACCATGAAAAAAACCTCTTTCAGTGAAGGCCTAAGCTTAACCTCCTGCAGACCAAGGTACAGTCCTTTCCATTTTGTTACACAGAAAAGAAACTGTGTGAACTGCCATGCTGGTAAAGAGATATATTAGAAATGTTTATTCTTAAGCCATTCTCCTAAGGAAATTAGCACCATTTCTCTATCTGTCCCCTCTCACTTGCAAAAGCCTTTGATGTAATTGGGCAGTTCCAAGCAAATTTCACAAAGGAGTACAGATCTGAAAGAGATTATGTTTCTTTGAATTTTGAGAAAATCAGGAGATGGGTAAAGGATAGAGAATCTATTAATGTCTTCCCTAAGGGACAGCTGGGAATTGACCAGCTGTGCTATTTGCTAGCCAGCCACAACAGCTGTACCTCTTAACCAGAAGTACAGCGTGCTTTCATTTGCCCAGCTAGCAGCAGACACAAAAAGAAACTAAGGATATTGTTTGAGGGCTTATGAGCCCTCGTATGAAAAGAGCTGGGGTTATTGTAATGCATGCCAGAGATATGAAATGGAGAGGAAAGCATTGTGGGTTTGGTGCAGCTAATGAAGACTGAGGAGACTGCAGTAAGTTTTCTTTCAAACGAACTAACAAAGGACCTGTCAGTAGCGGGGTAAAAATCTTCGGGGAGTCAGGATGCAGATCCTCAGGGAACCACGCTTCATTGGTCCTCTGCTCATGGGACAACTGGTTTGAACGATGGTAGCTGCCAGAGTTTGCTTATAGTAGATACTGTACAAGCCAAACAAAAAAGATATTTTTCCTTCAACACGACTGTACATGTCAAACAGTCTGAAATGGGGTATTAGCAGAAAATTATTTGCAGAATTTGCCTACATCTATTACTAGCAAATGTCATTGATAGATTTACCAGTGATTATCTCAAATGATAATTTGTCTCAATTATGTGGTTGAGCACTGAGCACTGACCACTTACCCCTGGTTGCAGAGAGGGAAAGAAATAGTTCACAGTGTTTGTGCCTCTTCATTCCATGTAATTTTTAATCAATTATTCATTTTAGTGTGATCAGTTACCTCAGTTGTTACCTGATGGTTCACTTTATCTGTGAGACTCTAATGAAAGGTCTGTTGCTGATGCCTTAGAGTGACTCTAATAGGTACAAACTAATGTGAAGATGACAGGGTACTAATGAAGACACAGGAAAAGTGAGGATAATGTTTACAAATAGTTGTAGTGAGACAAAATGAATCTTTAATGATCGATTTCAAATTAAAGTGCTAAATGGCTGATTGTTAAATAGTGCTGAAACATTCAAGTAAGGCTGTAGACTAATAAAATGCAATTCTTAGAATATCATATTGATTTTATGATAAAAAAGTACTTAATATGTTGGGCAATTTATATGAGAGTAAAATAATGCTTAAATTGGAAATCTATTAGATGCTGGTGAAACAAATCCAGTTCTTTTTGATTACCATTGTTACTATTTATGCTGGCTAAAAACTTATTTTAGAAATATACTGTATATGTGGTTTTTAATTTCCCTATGTATGGAGGGAACTATGACTGCTGAAACTATTAATTTAAGAGGATAGTTAACAATGTTTCTATTATATCATCCAATTATTTTAAGACTTAATAAAAAGTGAGCCTCTGCCTTTGTCCCTTTACAATAAAAGGCTTAGCAGAAACATTTGCAAAACAAAATGTAGCAGCCAGCTCCTTTGTGCAACAGAACATACATCTATCACAAGGCATATTAAGCTATTTTCACATTGTTCAAAAGATACATATCTTCTCTTGTACAGACTATTTCACTAAGTAAGGATGACTTCCCATGAGGCTTTTGTATGAGCTTTTCAACTGAGAGTGACAACATTTTATGCATATTGAAATCTTTTAATCACCAGATGTCATCTGAATCAACATAATTGTAAATTTGTTTCAGGTAAGTTAAAATGTTATGGAAAGGTAAGGGTTGTTTCAACATATATAACAAAATTTAGCTTCAAGAAGAATGATTGCATTATTTCCAAGACAATTTTCCAACCTGCAGAGCACAGTTTGAAAAAAAATATTTTAAAAATACATTTAGTCTTAGAAAATTATAAACATAAGACCACAAAAGGGAAAAGAATGTACAAATATACAGAGAAATGAATGTAAACATAATGTAAAATATTCAGGATAATACATTTATCCTTGTAGAAATTTATTTCTATAAATAAATTAAAGTAAATTCATAAGTAATCTTCATGCCTCTCATGTACATACAAGAATGTAAACAAATTTAAAACATGTGGGAGACTCTTTGAACTAAACTGAAGCACAGTGGGAAATTAAACTGAAGCTCTTTAAAGAAGATCAAGATAAAACAGAAGAGGGTAGTGTAGCCTTCTAAGTAAAAAGAAATTTAGAAGAAAAAAAAATACAAAGAAACATCAAGTCTCAAAAGACAGATAATTAAGGGTATGATCCTTCAGAACTCATCATCCTGTATTTGTGAGAAAATAGGGCCTTCAGGAGTTGAGTTCTGCATAGCAAATATAGTGTGACCCCTCTGATATATAAAGAACTGAGCGATCCTTTTATTAGGTTGAGTATTTCAGTGGTAGGGTAAGATTCTCTACTAGACGCCACCCCTGTTAAACGATCTCAAAGGGCCAGAGTTGTCTAAAGGGATCTGAAAACCCCAGGTCCAAACCGACTCTCAGCACTTGTAAATGTCTTCCACAGCTCTCTTCTCAAACGCAGGTGTTGGAAGTTTGTCCAGAAAGGGCTGAGAGCCTTCAGAGAGGACCAGCAAGCAGAGCAAGAAAGATAATCTCCTCAGTAGTGTGCTTCCCTCTTGGTTACAGTAGCAAAGGGAGTCTTAAAGGGCATGTTTATATTGATAATTGAATGAGAGCAAGGGAGTAAGTGGATAGCTTATTCCCTGACTCTGTTTTGGAGCACTCCACATCGATGCCTCTAAGACAAGTCAGCGTTAAAAGGGCTGCTAGTCTTAAGAACCAAGGACATAAAACCGTCAGTGCCATTTTTCTTCAGTGCCAGGGATCAGTTTCTCTTTCTCTCTTGTTTAGCAGTAGAGGCATTTAAACTTAGAAGCATGACTGGATCCACAGTCTTATGCACCACACTACAAATTGTTAGCTGAACTCACTCTACACATATTAACCCATACGTGCAAATGTCCCAGATGAAAGAAAAAACGTTGAGCTGACTCTAAAAATCCTATAGCAAAGCTTACTTACAGCTTGATCACAGGCATATAGAAGTCAGTGGTAAAACTTTTCAACTGCATATAGGGTAAAAATGCATTAGATGCTTTTGCAGGAGGAAAAATAGAGATTCCTTGTTATCTGCAGAACAGGATCATTATGCAGCAACGTGAGTATAAGCAGCAGCTGCGGGCTCTTTAAAAGGTAGTAAAACCAGAAAGGAATATACTGCAGGACTAACATAGGAACAAGTGAGTGCAAACTGAAAATGAACTCAAAGCACAGCCTAGATGTCACATCTCTGCGACTGAACCCTCTGCGCAATTGAGGAATGAAGATACTTGCTCAAAATGGTTCTTTCCTGGAGATATCCACTGTCAAGGTGAAGATGACACTCAGGCAAGGGTCTTTCTACTGTTGCCAAATCTATCAGTAACTGATGAGTCGTCACTGAGTTCATCACTGAAAAGGGAATTGCTAAACAAGTAAAGTGACCAAACAATATTGGTGCCCAAGGATACTCCTGACACTCAGACACAAGCTGGGAGTCCAGGGAATTTAAGGAACCTATCTAAGAAAAACAGACTGGCAAAATAATAAATACCACACCCCCCCAATAAGTCTTTCATTTTAATTTAAAATCTGAAGTGCAGAATGAATAAATAAATAACAACATCATTTAGAGAAATAATAGTGGTTTATATATTATTATAGATATATGAAATGATAGATATATGAAATCTGTGATTACAGAAATAGTTCATAAGAAAAGGAAACCCAGATGTTTATACTCAAATCTTTATATTTTATTGTGAAGACCATTAAAATTTGACCAACATATTCGGGATGAAATCTTGTTTAATTTCCTTAACTTCAAAGACTGTATCCCAATGATGTTCTCAGGACATCTACAGATGGGAACTTTGGCATAAATACAAATTCAGCAACAGGGGAACAGAATCTTGGTGTAAGCCTCTCAATTATTATCTTATTGCTAATATAAAATTGTATTAGTCTATATAAAATAATTGGAAATTATTAATATGAAGTTATTCTGATTTGTGTATGGCAAACATCTATTCCTCAGTCATGTTATTCTATTAAAAAAATTTAGCTGTCTGCTGTATAACTGAGCTGGTCTGTTGACCTCTGTCTGGCTCATTTCTCATTTGTGACTCTTCTAACATGTCCCAGTTACTTAACCGTAACTAAAGTCAATCTGTTCTTATATTTTCTATCACTTTTATTATGCCTTGATAAGCTGCTTTCTGTATTGATGTAAAGTTATTTTTAAGGTTACCTTACACTAGCTAATATTCTAAGACCTACCAGATGAGCTATAGCTAGATGATAAATCTTTAGGGCATCAGGGATCTCGCTCCATCATAGGACAGTAGCTGGGCACAAGAATCAGGAGGAAAGGAAAATTCCTCCATGTTCTGACACTTTCCCGTTCCCGATATACACTGCAGTCTTGCAGCAAAGGATGTACCAAAGGTGCTGAAAGGTACCTTGTTCCCTGGCATTTGGCTGAAGACATCATCTAATAAATGCATGTTGGGATCAAGCATTCACAGGCAACCGTGGAGAAGAAAATACTCAGATGAAATCTTGAAGGAATAAGAATGGTTGCAAGGTTGGCAGGACAAATATTCTTCTAGTGAACAAGAACTTCCAAGGCCACTGCCCAGAGTCAGGATCCATAAAGATAATAGCAAAGTCCCTTTTCAATTAAACAGGCAGGCAACATTTTTGCAGATGACACTCCATTACAGAGCTAGGCTGGGGAAATCAGCTTCTTCAAAGGATTGGCAAGAGTAAGCTTCCTTTAGCCATTAGTTTGCTAGCCAGGAGAGGAGCCAAATACTGAGACTCCTAACAACTTATGATCCAATGAGCATTTCTTCACCTCCCTTTTCCCCCCCCACAGTCGCTGCGTCTCCCCTAGATGCAGCTGTATGATCAAAGAAAGCCTCACAAAAAGTGACCTTATCCTCTGCAGACAGAGCTGAGTGCAAGATCCCTGGTAACACTGGCCCACGCAACGCAACAGGCAGTGAAGTAACTGCCAGTCATCAGCTCAGAACATAGTCCTTGTTTAAAGACTACAGGAAGAAGCAATAATTTGGGCAGTTCAGAAGCTAACTGCTGGGGTTGTGGCTGAAATCACAGTATCTCCTCCCACATGAAAGGACAAGAACAGCCCCCACCGCACTCCCACTCAACACTAGCTCCAGACATGATGCCAGAAGAAAACCAATTATCAGAGATACACTCTGGTTAAAGACAGGGAACTGCAAGGCATGAGACTCTGCAGATGAGGCTGTGCAGGGAAATGCAATTACCAGCTATGTATTTATAAAACCTGGCTCAGTGATTTTGCTCAATATATGCCCTATCATTGAGCAGCATAGCACAAAAATCTGTCACAACCAAAGGGTGCAGTGCTGCAGTGCAATGTATGTGAAACCAGTGCCTGCAACAGCATCACTTAATGTTAACAATAAGAGTCCTGGCTGTAATGTTGTAAATCAAATGCTATTGGAGCCCTGTAATATATCAAGTTCAAGCAGCATAACACAATAAAAACCCAGCATTTGTTCAGCTGAAAGAAAGAAAGGCATTCCTTGTTTTCAAATAATGTCATGGTTTAGCTACTTGGTGTGTGGGTTAATGGAGAAAGGGGCAAGTGTATACCACAGCCAGTAGGCGAGAACACTTATCAGTTATCAGCCTTGGTCACAGAAGAGTTACAGCACACCCTCAGCACCGCAGTGATAACATGGTGGATGCAGAGCCTTTAGCAGCTGAGTGCCAACATACACCACAGGATGTGTCATAACAATTACTTAGGGTCCGGGGGTAGAAAACAGCAAATATCAAGCACAACAGTATAAAATACGTAGTAATTGAGGGTTACAGTGCAGGCAATGGATTAACAGAGTTTTTACTTCTTCCCATCATTTTTTCCGTAAGCAACAATTGCCAAAATAGTGATCCCTCTCAAATAATAGGGGGAAAGCTATGCTGCTGTATAACCCTTCCCCATCTGCTTCTTTCCATAACTCTACATCCAGTCCCAGTGTATCAGCTAGTTTAGGAATAAGTTCTTATGCATGATCCACATGCTGCCTTTGGGGAAATCAACCAAAAAACACACCACCACCACTCCCCCCTGCACTTTCGTGGTGAATGGATGAGAGAAGAAGTTCTGCTAATGATTATAAAGTGCAGTCATTTGACTCCGGGGCAGACTGAAAGCATGTTAATCCAGATAGCCTCACAGGTAACACCAATAAAGTTCAGTGGCGCAAGCACTATCACATGGTGGCAAAGTGGACATCCTCCAGGATCCCCATGTACAGACCGTGATTCTAAGTTTTTATAAAATCCCCAAGAGAGGACTTTGTTGTTACTCTGATCCATTCTGTATTAATTAAAATATCACAAGTGTGCTATCACATGCTCTAACCATACCTTCTGGCAGCTGTATTGGCAAATTTTTAAAGACATGGAGAACAATATCTTGCTCCAAGCTACATGTTGTGGTAAGAAATAGCCAGGGCAGCATGTGAAATATGAAGCACAGAAATGAAGCCATCCATGTTGGGGTTTAGTGTCAAATCCCCAAAAGTGTGCCGTGTATCTCACAGTAGAAATAAAGCATGGCTTCTGTCCCAAAGAGCTTATAATCCAATTTATAAATGAGTTACTGGACAAGAAGAATAAAAAAAAGAGCAAGAGTAGAGCCCATGAAATATCTGTATGTCTATGGGAATTGTTACATATGTGTATAAATATATATGTAAAAATTAATTTTGCTTATCATCATCCTCCCCACCTCCCTCACTTGTTTTATTTTTTTACTTATGTCCTGTAAACCTTGGCATTCTGGAGAAATGAGTTTTCAGAAATTATTTATATATGCCATTTAGGTTTTATCTATTGATATATAAATATATAGAAGCTATGTGCATATGCCTTTTATGAGCTTACATGTAAAACCAGGTAAAAAAGGAGGATGACCTCAGTTTAGGGTCAATTAGTAGATATGAAGGTATATAGAAAAGGTAGGGGCATGCAAGTATTTCAGTATCTGATTTATTTAGTGTTAGAAATATGAATATTAATATGTATGAATATTTAGTGTTAAAAATATGAATAGAAAGGTCGGGGGAAGAAATTACACAGCTAAAGCTAAGTAGAATGAGCCTTTACATTATGCAGGAAAGAATGATAAAACTGGGGAGGAAAAAAAAATGGGTCTTGGGGAAAATGGGAAGTGTTCAGAGATTAAACTGATGTATTCACTAGAATTACATAACGATCTGTGCCTAAACTGTGTCCCTATCAATATTTTCAATTAAGACACTTTATTTGTTGTAATAAAGAGAACATCTTTCTACCTTTTATTCTGGAAATTCTTCTAAGTCTTAGAACTGAAATTAAAGGCCTTTCATCAACATTATATGGTGTCTTGCTATAATTAAAGCTGTAAAGAATAATTATATGAAAGCTTTGGATATAGATACAAATAGAGTAAGATGTTAATGGATAATAAGCAGAAATACACTGTATGCCTAGTCATTACCAGTCAGGGGAAAAGAAAAGTCTTAATATCAACTGATCGTTTAGAAATACTATTGGAAACTTTTTTTTTTTTTTTTTTTTCTTTGGGGGCAAAGGACTCAAAAAGAAAAAGGAGCAAAAGTGCCTTCATTTGTCTGGTTCCAACAGAGCAGACAAGCCACAGTATAAAAATGCGTCTTGCTACCAGCTGCATGGAAATGCTGTGTCATCTTGGATTCAGTCATCCTTGATTATACTACTTAGGTGCTGAAAACTCATTGGATTTCAATAGCATCTAATGAAATCAAATTCCTTCACCTCCTCTGATAATGTGGACCTTCAGCTCTAGCAATTTCAGTATGCTCTCAACTGAACCAATAAACTCAGTTTTAATCACCTTTGCTATTTGGAATGATCAGAAAACAGATATATATTTTAAGCCATGGGCCACTTAAACATAGGGTTTGTAGATTTCTCTCATCCTTTCAGTCTGAAGGAAAAAAAAAAAAAAGTAAAGGCAAATAAAGGCCATTTGAGAGGTCCTGTATTTTTTGTTGGATAAAGCAAGTTGGCTTCTTAATTAGAAAAGAGCAGAAAGAAAAGACTTTCTAAATTCTGAAGTAGGAACCTGCCTACTGTTGCTAAGATTTTAATTGCCAATGACTGGTGCTTTCTACTGATCCCATTACCTGATTAATGGTTATTATTATTATTTGTTACTTGCAAAGTGCCTGAGGTGGTGAAGGTACTTCAAAGAGAAAATAAATGATGTGGTCCCGTCCCTAAGGAGCCTACAGTCTTACAATATGAAAGATGACACAATAAGTGAGAGCAATAAAAAGCAGCGGCAATAGAGTGAGAATAATTACATGGTTACTTAGGTTCATTTTATACACAACTTGATGGTACTGCTGTTTGCTTGATTTGTTTCTGCTTTTTTGAGCAGGAAGGACGATATGGGTATAAGAACAGAGAGGAAATAAAATGGAAAAGAAAAGCAAGGACTTATACCTCCGTGTGTATATATGTGTGTGTGCGTGTGCACGTGTGCATGTGTGTGTGTAGAGGGTGACAGGCATGGTAAAACAGAGATGTAGATTCGAAATTACACCAACAGAGCTACAAAGTGAGAAGGAAAACAGGTGAGATAAGTTGTGAGAATGAAGAATGAAATTAAAAAGGTGAAGAAATAACAGAATGGAGTTTGTTGTCTTCTTGGACTGTCTCCAAAGAGTGATCATGTCACATGGCCAAATGAATTCAACAGACAGTCAGGAGGGAATCTTGCCTCGGCTCTGGATAACAGGCTTTGGGATAAGACGAAAGGCTGGCATAACATGCATCAGTGGATTAAAGGCTGTTATAACATGCAAGTGACAGTTCCTCTAAAGAACTGTAGTGAAGGAGCACCAGATTTCATAACCTTCTACTTACAATTCTTCTTTTTGTGAAACTTCCATGTGGGACAGGTGGCTTATCCAGCTGGAATTTGTATCTACCCCATTATACTTACTAACTTTCAAGTGAATTTCTTCCATGAATTTCTTCAGTCAGTTTTGGCTTCTTGCCTCCTGTGGCAATAAATTTCACACCTTATACCTGTGTTGCAAAGAAAACTTTGTTTATTTTTCAAGTTGCTGTTCTGATAAGTTCAGTAAGTCCATCACAGTGCTTCACTTCGAAAAAGTGAGAAATCCTTCCTAATTCTTCTTTTTCACATTTCTTTCCCACATTCTGGGAAGTATCCCCAGCTACTGCCTGAAGTCTTTCCCTTCCCTTCCCTTTCATTCCCTTCCCTTCCCATTCCATCCCATCCTATCCCATCTCCTTCCACCATGTAGGGAATCACCTATGTTCCCCTCCATAGGGACAGAGGGAGACGTTCACCTCCAGAAGCTGACTTTGTCTGACTAACTACCCTAAAGGCTCAACTTGGATGCTCACACTAGGCATCTAATGCCATTTGAAATGCCTCAGCTTATTCCACAGAGCTGCTGCTCCACGTCTTGTGTCAGATGCCCTAGGGTTTCTTAAATGGCACTACTCTTATGTGTGGGTTAGGAGTAGTACTCCTAAAGGTTTTGGGCTTAATAGCTCTCTAGGATCCATTCACTGTACTGTTCAAATCTCCATAGATCTCCATGGCAACTTAGACAACTAGCTTATGTACAGAAATTTACATATAAACACCTAAATATAGGTGTTCTGAACTTGAACACTATCCTGCTAGGTTCATTTACTGCCTAAATTTAGGTCTCCAAAGTGTGGCACAGAATCTAACATTATATACCTTACTTTTAAATGGCAAATTTCAGTAAAATAAATTTCAACCTGCTATACCAGCTCTCAATATAACTAATTATTGCACATAATTTATGTTTGTAATTAAATTACAGTATGAAATAAAAAGATATTAAAATGTAAATTGAAAATCCTGCTTATTAACATATATGTTCAACATTTACTAACTAGTATTTTAACTTAGGGTAAAAAAAAAGTTAAACAATCCATGTGAAATTAGCTTTTCATTATAAAAGACAGTAATCATGTTTTTTAATTAGGGATGGGACTGAATCATAAAGCTTCACTTCCACTTCTCTTGCAGATGTGAATGCTCCCCAAATTTGATAACATTGTGGGCTTTTTCTAGTCTGTAGCCAATTTTATATAATTTTCCCTATTTAAGCCCTTTCTTTATGAGGCATTAACATTTGCAAAAGTATTTTTTTCACATTGTCTCTGCAGGCACAGATTTTTCCTTGCTGAAATATTTCACAAAACAATAGTTTCCTTAATACAATATCAGAGACTTTAACAGGATTGGATTTCTCGGACTATCAAGTCAAGTGCCTGTTTTGCCTACAGCCACATACTATAATCCATTTCATAAACTGATAAAGTTTTATATTAGAGGTTGTTCTGATCCAACTATTCTTTTAAAAAGTTGTATACTTCAATCTTGTGATGGTTAGAAATACTCTTCTAATCTCTTCCCTAAAAATATACATAATCAATTTATGGTTCTACATGCCAGTATTGTTTTTTTTGTCTTAAATAGTTTTTCCTTTTTTCTTGTGTACCTATAGACTGACACTTTGTGACACATTTTTCAGTTAGAGTTCACTTTTCTTATCATGGAAACCCTGTTCACAGTATTTCAGATAAAATTTCATCTGTCTGTTTAAGAAGTTCACTATATTGCTCTGTTTCTACTGCCTCATTCAAAACGTCCTAATATTTCATTTGCCATTTTCACTGTCACATCTGATGGTATGTTATAGTCAACCAAGGTAGTATTCTCCTTACTGGAAGAACGTTACATTTTTTTTACAACTTAGGTAGAAGTTTATTCTTCCTTCACTGAAGTAAGCATGTCTCAGGGCACAATTCATCACATCCCAAGGCAGATGCCTAAAGCTGTTTGCAGTACTCAAAAGTACCTATTTCTCTTCGCAGACTGCAAAAGGAGTTTGGGATGATCAACTCTGATATAAACATCTAAAATGTAGCCATCTAATGTTAGTTAAGCTAAATTCCACTCTGTACTAAGAAATGGGTAGCTTGACTCTTTTTCTCCTCTTCTTCATTTCCATTTGAAAATCTCAAACTTTATAAGTGAACTCCAGTTTTCAGACAATTTAGAGTTCACGCTTTTAAATTTAATCTGATTTACTCCTCAAGATTATTCTGATTTTTCTGGTGTATTTCATTAGTCCTCAGTTTTCATAATGATCTCCCAACTTAAAGCTGTCAACAGATGTAATTCAGTTAAAATAAAACAAAACAAAACAAAACATAAAACCTATAAATATCTGTCCATCATCTTCTTGTTCTTCAAGAATTCCAAAGGTAGTCTCATTCAATGATGATAGTTTCCTCTTTGTCATTATACATTGACAACAACATTTCAAACAGTTCTTTACATAACCTATTACCCTAGTATAAATCATTTTCTTCACATTGGCTGATAATTTCCATCCAGTACTGTTTCTATTTATTGAAGTTCAGATAGATGAAACCTAATACAATTCTCTTGTCTAGAAAATAATTTATCAAAGAGAATGAGTTATCTTATTCTATTGCTTTAACATTTTTCAACAAACTTGAGGAAATCCATGCTGCATTCAATCCCACTACGAGTTTTCTTTTTATTTCAAAGAGTATAGAAGCAGCATAGTTTTGGTAAGATCCCCAGCAGGCTAAAGTGAAACTATGCAATATAATGAGAATTTTATAATCATAGATATATATTTTTTCTTTAATTTTCCAAATAGGTAAGGTTATTCCCTTTGGAGCTTACCACTTTGCACTTACTTGTTATTTCCAGTATCAGCTAGAAATACAATATCATTACTTTTTGGTATCAAAGAACAAAGTAAATCCTGTTTCAATCCTCCATATTTTTCTTCTTGGTGATATTCTTCTATCAGGTTTGATATTTCACTAACGTTTATATTATTTTTGACCCTTCATTAGTTCATGGATTTATCTCTGTCACCACTATACTGTTATCTTCTACTTTCATGACTATGCACCTGCTGAAAACTTAAACAATACCTTTATCTTTAATGATTTTTAAAATTGCAGCTGTTTTCTCTATAGCCTTCTATAACTTCACAACATCTAGACATCAGAAAGTACAGCTTCTTATATGAGCATTATGGTCAGCTGTCCTGGCTGTTCATCTGTTTCAAAATCAATTGCAATATTTCCTCTTTTTAGTTGTATGTGTAACTCCTAACAAATCCCAATTCAATGTCACATGCTCCCTCATTTATTCTTCAGGATTGCTTCACATCTTTAATACTGATTAATTCTAGTGTTATTTTATTCTATAAAATAACTTAATTTTGAACTAAAAATTTTTCATAGTCAAATGCTGTTCTGTGACCAGCAAACAGTAGCCATAACTTTTTCCACCACCCAGGATTTTAAGGACAAGTTAAAATTTGAAGTCCAGGTTCAGATCAGAGGAATCCACATCTCAGGCACTCTTAGCTGCCACCGTGGTGGCTGTCAGAGACTTCATTAATGTGTCCGTTGTTAATTACATCACACAATTAAATTTAGTAAAAATTGAAATTATTTCCTATAGTCTCCATTTCCTCATCTGCCTTTTTACTTTTCAGTAGATTACAAATGATAAAAGTTTTAGACATTGCAGACACAGTCTTATATGTATTAGGATTTCTATAGCAGAAAAGCTTTTTAATGTATTAAGGTCCTACTTGGTTGAGTGCTGTGTTAACACAGTCTTATTGGGTGTCATTCATCTACCCTATATTAGGAATCCACAACATGTCTAGACACCTAGATGAGGCACATGCATTTAGTCACAGTTCAGTAGTCCAGTGCCAGATACCTGATTCTCTTATCTACCTTCACTGTAGATTGCAAGAACCTTTTCCTAAGGAACACACACTTTGATTAGTATGCATAGTGAGAAACTAGTTCCTAACAAGTAGTCCTGGAAGATGCTGCAAAATGTTTTTCTTCATGCACAACCCAGATAAGGCTAGTGTCTGTACTATTCCCTGGCTACTATCACAGTTTGGGGGCCAATGCTGAAGAGAGATATCCTTGCACCATTGGACCCTGGAGCTGCTGGTCTCAGTCTCAAAAGGTCTGTGGTAGAGTTCCCATCCCTGGGGGTTTTCAATATGCAATTGGACAGGGTGGTAGATAAACTCATCCAGGCTCCTGTCGCATCCCAAGTTTGGAGCGACTCAGGTTCATGGATTTCCTTTGTCAGAATTAAGGTGAAATGACACCAGGGGAGTTGAAATGACAATTAACATTTATTCAACCTAGCTAACCTTGCCCAAGTACAAGTGCACTTATCAATATTAACCTTGCATCATGTCATTAAGCTGCTGTTTGAAAAAAGAAGGGAGGTGTAGAAAAAGAAGCAGAAAAAGGAACATGAAACTGTGTCAGAAGGCGAGCCCTCCCATTGAGTCATGAGGTTCAGAGCAGACCCCCTTGCTTTCTGGACTCCTTCTCAAAGAGGAGCCCAGGGGTGGCTGGATCCACTCCTAGTCTCAAACTTGGTCAATGGTTTATGTTTAAAAGGATGAGGCATAGGGAGCATGGAAAAGAGAGGAGAGAGAGAGGGAGGGAGAGAGAGAGAGAAAGAAAAGAAAGAAAGAAAGAAAGAAAGAAAGAAGGAAAGAAGAAAAGGGTTTCACCAGTCTTGTGTCCAGCATTGGTCCAGCCAGTCTAGAGATTCAGTTCCAGCGGGCATGCACTGAGAACTCGTTCTCCCTTCTTTTATAGTCAGTGGTCTCAATGTGCGCAGTTCACGTTCCTGGGGTTGTCTGGAATCGGTCAGTGAGCTTGGGGGGTTCAATGGTGAGTTGCCTCTCTTTCCCTGCTGGCATGACCGCTTAAGATAGAAGCACAGTCCCATCCTCCATGGGGTCCCCTCCTCCAGGCACATAAGCTATGCTCCTTGTCCTAGTCACTTAAGATAAAGAATTGCGCCTTTGGAGAAGCGTGGTCCCACCCTCCGTGGGGCTTTCTCCTCCAGCCACATTGTCCTGTTCACACAACTCCAGCGCTTTTACAGAGGCTGTTTTCTCCACCAAAGTTCTTTAATGAATGTTTGAGACATTGACTGTAATTTGTCAGACCGTCACAGCTCCCCTTTCCACAAAAAATTGGACTAGATGATCTTTCAAGGACCCTTCCAATCTGACCTGTTCTATGATTATATGATTTAATAACATCACCAGGATATTCTTCAAATAGCTAATCTCAAGCGTATAACCTGAATCAGAAAGCTTAATTTACCTAAATTTTACTAACCTAAGCCCCAGAAAAACAGACTTATCCAAAAGCTATGTAACGGAGTGATCCTGAAGTGATATATGCATCGACATGTAGAAATTGACAGGAAAATTGTTTTGTACTCCTCTTTCAGGAACTGTCTTGTAAAAAAAAAATTAAAAAAAAAATCCTATTATTCTGATTACTTCTTTTAACAATAGGAGAACACGGGATGCTCTGCATTCCTTAGACCACATTGCCTTTTTCTGAGCCAGCTAGTCATAGGAGTTATGGTCGGCATGCTGTTACCTGGATTGTGAGGAAGGATGGTCACATGCAGTGAGAGTTTGACAGAGGTTTTACTTCTTACTGAGGAAAACAGTCACCAGGGAAGAATTGGGTGCTGAGGCCAGATTGGGACAGAACTATAGATCCTGTACACAGACCCTAGGAGCTCATCTCCAAATTTGGTCTGCAATTAAAACAATCACTCCCAATGGCCAATGTTTTCATGGCACAGGTCCACAACTGTGAGAAATACACCGTGGTATATTTGGGAGATTCTGAAAGATGTGCTTATTTGACCTATGGTATTCTGGGAATGTCAACTCATTAGAATAATCTGTGCAAACTCCAACTTCTGGCTACCTGGTATATAGTCAAGACGATGAACTGACAACAGTATTTGCCAAGGATGTTGATGAATTCCACTGAAATCCTCAAGGCTAAGGATTATCTGATAGTAATGAAGAAACATTCCCATATATTGGATGGAGTCAGTGGCCAAGAAACTGACTTTGGGGACCATGTGCACCTCCAGAGATACACTGAGGAGTGAGTTCAGGACAGAGGAGATCACAAACCTGGTATGTTGTTTACTCTAAGACTCAGTTCAGACCCTACTGATAAAGCTTTGGATGTTAGCCACAAATAGGAAGTTCAGTTATGTAGCATCTTGGCTACGTCCTCTTGAACTTATTCCTGTAGTTTCTAATATGATTCAGTTGTAAGTCCTGAGTGAGTATCAGCAGAAGTCTGGTAAATATGGAGGTAAGAAAGAGGAATTAAAGAGAATTACTTAGCTGCCTAAAAGCCCTGGCTGATTACCTAAGGACAGATAAGTTGTATTCATTTTTTTTTCTATATTAGGTGAAAGTAAACAGAACAACATTTTTCAGCAGTTGACTCTTCTGATCCTAGATGTATAATATTTCATAAATATATCTAATGGATCTCTTAAGGTTGGTCTTTATCTCACATAATTCCATTTGAAAGCATAAAAGTATTCAAAAATCACAAGAAACCTGATCAGTAGGGTGAAATATGTAATCAGTCTGGGCTAGAATATTTTTTGAATTTTTGAACTACAGCAAAATGTTCTGATATGTTTAGTTGTTGGCCTAGATTTGGAGTAGTTTAGGTGTCTCAACTCATTGCCATTCTGCTATTCTGTCATTCTCATTATTCAAAAAAACTTCCAAACATTTATTTTTATAGTGGTTTAGACTTTTGTCTGTTATCACTGATTGAAAGTTAGTTTCCCCAAATCAAAAGGCAGTTTATGAGACATTGTTACTGCAAAATTTATCAACCTTTCTCTATCCCGCTGAGGCTGGTTCTGTACAATCAGTGACTTCAACATGATCAGTTAAAAAATCCCAACAACTCTCTGTGGCATTTTAGTTAATTTCTCTATTAGGGAAATTACTTTTTTTCCAGTCCCTAATGATGGCTTGACATTCAGTTATGATGTGACTACCTGTACCAGGAGAATTATTAACGAACATTTCATAGCAGTTGCTTGATATAATTTTGTTGGTGTTTAATTAGTCCAAAGTTAAACGATAAAATGAAGTTTGGATATTTAAGACTCTGAATTTCTAAAAATTCTACATAATCTATAATGTTAATTAAAATATTTTTCCTATGTGTGGGTTTTTACATCTGACATCCTAAGCCTGACAAAGCCTAGAATGGTTTTGGCATCTAAATCCTTCTTTTCTCCTAGAAAATCTTCCTTGGTGATGCTCATGCTATGTATTGTTTACAAATTACCACCGAGTAGCACTTTCATCTGGTGTTCAATACTTCTGCAACATAATGGCTGCATGTTAATAGCGGGCTGTGGTTGCCAATGGCAACAACACTGCTTCAGCATTGAAAAGCAAGTACCATATTGCGAGAGCAGCCAGACAGATCCCAGTATGCTGGGTCTCCACCGTAAATTTCCCAGCTGCAGCAGCTGAATAAACAACACCTTTTCTGGCGGATGCCATAAGCAGGCAGGAGTCAAGCAGATCACATGTAAAACTGAAGTGTCAGGGGCTGAGCTCCTTGGACCCAAGCAGAGGGCTGAGAAGGGGTCATCAAAACAGTCCAACTCAGAGTTAGCTACCGCAGCACACCGAGCACAGCACCTGAAATCCTTTGGGTGGTGTAAGAAAGAAGAGGGTCATTCAGCCAATAATCACAAACAAACAAATAAACAAAAACCTTGTCAAATCACCATTTCTCTGAAGCCCGTATAATTTTAATCATTTCTCCTTTGCTAGGAAAACACAGCAGCTTTGAGCTCTGGTTTTGTTCTGCAAATGCAAAATTGGATTTAAGCTGTTGAGACTGAATATCGTTTAATGAAAATGTAGGAAAAGATTCAGTCTAGAGTATGTTGTATTAAACATTTGGCTTCACTGTGTGATAAACTGATCAAGTTCATTTATTTATTTATTTATTTATTTATTTATCTCTGTTTGAAAGGAAATGAACTCAGCCTGGGGTGCACCCATAAGAGCTGAGGAAGCTAACTGATGTCATTGCAAGGCCACTCTCAATTATCTTTGAAAGGCCATGGTGATTGGGAGAGGTTCCTAAGGACTGGAAGAAAGCAAATGTCACTCCTGTTTTCATGAAGGGGAAGAAGGAGAATCTGGGGAACTACAAGCCAGTCAGCCTCATCTAAGTCCTTGGATAGGTGATAGAGCAAATAATCCTGGAAAACATCTCTAGATAAAACAAAGGACATGATAGTGATTGGAAACAGCCAACATAGGTTTACAAAGGAGAAATCATGCCTGAGCTACCTGGTAGCTTTCCATGATGAAATTACTAGCTCGGTGGATGTGAGGAAAGCAGTGGATTGTTTTTTATTTTTATCTTGACTTCAGTAAGGCTTTCGACACTGTCTTACCATAGATGGACTGATAAAGTATAGGCTAGATAAGGAGACAGGAAGGTGGACTGAAACTGGCTGAACTGTCAGACTTAAAGGGGGGTGATCAGTGGTGCAAAGTCCAGCTGGAAGCCCATTACTAGTGGAGTACCCCAGGAGTCAATATTGGGTTCAATATTGTTTAACCTCTTCATTAATGACCTGGATTCTGGGACGGAGCGTGCACCCTCAGCAAATTTTCAGATGATACAAACCCAGGAGGAGTGGTTGATGCACCAGATGGGTGTGCTGCCATTCAGGGGGACCTCAATGAGCTGGAGAAATGGGCCAACAGGAATCTCATGGAGTTCTGCAAAGGGAAATCCTAAGTCAGGCACCTAGGGAGCAATAACTCATGCATCACTACAGGCCAGGAGCTTACCAGCTAGAAAGCAACTTTGCAGAGAAGGACTTATGGGTCCTGGTCTACAACAAGTTGACCATGGGTTGGCGATTTATCTTCACAGCTAAGAAGGCTGATAGCCTCCGTGGTTTCATTAGGAGGAGAGTTACCAGCAGCTGGAGGGAGGTAGTCCTTATTGTCTATTCATCTGGAGTGCTGTGTCCAGTTCAGGGCACCCAGTACAAGAGAGACAAGGACATACTGGAGCAAGTCCAGCAAAAGGCCAGGAAGATAAAAAAGGGATTGGAACTGGGCTGGGTTTTTAACTATTGGGCTGGATTTACCAGTTGGATGTTTGCGCTGGATTTTTTACTTATAAATTTCCAGGCTAGTGAACAACTTTTGTTTGTTTTTTTGAGATGTGGGAACATTTCAATAGGGAAAGTGTATTTTGGTAGAAAACACTGTAATACAATTAGGTGTACTACAATGAAATACAAAGCTTTATCTGTTATTTGTTGGTTATGATTTTGCTTTTCTTTTTGTTGTTTTATTGGTTTTACATTTTGTTTCATCGCTTGTTGGTTGAGTTAGCATTCATGATTTTTTCTTTCAGAGGATCACCAATCTGTAAATCAGATACATTATAATAAATGCAATAATGTGTAGCCTGGATCCAAGAGGCTTTAAGATGCCGTGAAAAATTGCTCTCAATATGAACATTTCTGAAAAACAGATGTAGAGATGTGGTATATTGCTGAATGAAATATGGATAGCTCTAAGGGAGGAAGGATAGATGAAAAGCTATTAAATATCTATTAGGTGTTTATATACCTGTCTGTAGTTCTATTCGATTCTATTCTATTTACTATTTGGCCTGTCTGAACTTTCTAGCCTATATCCTAACACAGTGCCTTTTGCCTCCTCCCTTTTCCTTAACTAACTCATCCACCCATCAAACTATTGCTGGCATTTGTGAAAATGTGACCTTTCAGGTAGATATTAGGTCACCTGGAATGAAGGACTGTATGACGCTGTTCACTACACGCACTGTTTGTCTACAACTAGAAAAGGAAATAAAATAACAAATCTTTTTTATTGCTTTTACATTTACCTTTTGCACCATCCTCACAAGTAGCAACAATGTGGGAATGAAAAATAAAAATTAATGTAAATCATATATAAGTACACGTATATATATATATGCACACTATTTTCTGGTTCATAACAATTTTTTTTCCATAAAAATTCAAAATGAATCAAAGTAAAAACCTAATTGTAGAATTCATTTAATTTAGAGAATAAAGCCAACCTAACCGTGAGATCCCCGTCATTCCAGACTCTAATTTTCCCATCAAAATCATGTTTCATCATGTAATGGAGGGCACTAGTCACCAGACCCATTGTGGCAATGTCCTCCAGACCAATCCACGTGAGTTGAACATGATGGTGAGAGTGTCACAGGGTGTCCAGTGGTTTAAGTGGCCCACTAAGGTGCGGTTAATAGGGAAATGATTCTAGATCCAAGCCTGGGCAGGTCTGTTAGCCAGGGAAATATAAACAAAGGGTATTTGGGTGCCTTAAGATTGTTCCAGAGCCCACAATAAGGCTGTACTAAGATTACACTGATAGGATAGATATAGAATATACTTATAGATATATTATATTTTGTGTGTGTTACCCATGAAAATTTACATTCAAACACCATTACTTCTATATGTTGTGGAAAATTCTACCTAAGTAAGAATATATAGTTTTTGAAACAAGCTTTGTGTTTCAAAGAATGGAAATTTTTTTTGTAACTTGAAGGTACGGTACCTTTTCTTTTTTCTCTAAATATTTCAAATGCCCATTTTTTTATTTATTTTTTTTTCTTTAAAAGGTAAATTAACTGAAGTCATCCAAATTATTAAATCTCTAGTATTTCTGGAAAAATAAATTTTTATGTTTTGAACAGCAAATCTGATGTCAGGTGTTTATTTTTGAAATTTACAAAGTGATGTCATAAACTAGTCTCACTTTACTATACTTTATGAAAGACCAAACTTGAGACCAACTATTCCATCTGGCATTCCAATATTATGAAAGTAAATTTGCCTGTCTGAGTATGTCAGGATTAATGGAGATCAATATAGAATGACTCTGCTCTATATTAATTTTACTAGCATCTAAAAAGTGCAGGTTAAACCAGAAAATATTTGAAACAGCAGCAGTGTGAAAACCTTGACTGCAGGTGATAATGCTATAAACCTTTGTATGGGGTGCAGCAGACGTGCCAAAGCTGATTCTCACAGTTATTCAGAGGCATAAAATTTGGCACAGGAATCAAGTTTTACAGTTTAATTGAATGAAAAGGAAGTGTGAGGAAAAATAAAAATCTCTATAGCAAGATTAAAAACTGAATTTTCTTTTTTTCTTTAAATGTAAGTTGAGAACCAGACTTTTTGTTTGGGGTCTGTTTTGTTGGGGTTTTTTTTTTCATGTATAGCAAGGTAGGAAAAAAGTAAAGTTACATCTGTACACTCACTTTTGAGTACATGTTGGTTGCATCATAGCAGACTGTCATGGTTTAAGCCCAGCTGGTAACAAAGCACCATGAAGCTGCTTGCCCACAAAGCCACTCGCTCATTCCTCTCCACTGGCCCTGGTGGGATGAGGAGGAGAAAATATAAAGAAACGCTCGTGGGTCGAGACAAGGACGGGGAGGGATCACTCACCACTTAAGGTCACGGGCAAAATGCAGACTCACCTTGGGGAAGAAATAAAATCAATTTAATTCACTACCAATCAAACCAAAACAAGGATACTGGGAAGTAAACCCAAACCTGAGCACACCTTCCCCCAGCCCTCCCTCCCCTCGGCCCACCCCCATCCCGGTTCTCTCCACCTCCTGCCTCCGAGCGGCGCAGGGGGACGGGGAATGGGGGTTGGGGTCAGTCCGTCATACCTTGTCTCTGCTGCTCCTTCCTCCTCAGGGAGGAGGACTCCGCGCTCCTCCCCTGCTCTGCCGCAGGGTCCTTCCCACGGGAGACAGTCCTCCACGAACTGCTCCACCGTGAGTCCTTCCCGCGGGCTGCAGTTCCTCACAAACTCCCCTGGTGCGGGTCCTTTCCGCGGGCCGATCTTCAGTCACAAACTGCCCCAGCGCGGGCTTCCCCACAGAGCGGCGGCCACCTTGTGGGGCATCCACCCCCCGCTCCCCTCCGTGGGCTGGGGACACACAGCCTGCCGCCTGGTCTCCCCACGGGCTGCAGGGGCATCCCCTCCTTCCTCCCTGCCCTCGGGATCTGCACAGGGGTTCCTCTCCCATCCCGATCCCCCGACTCCCGGCAGGTTTCCCCTCTGGAATCTGTTCTCCCAGAGGTGGGTCCGGCTCCCAGCCGGGGAAGCTTCCAGCAGCTTCCCGCAGCAGCCGGCCCTGCCCACCCGACCCTGCTACCTAAAAACCCTGCTGCACAAACCCAAAATATAGACATTTAGAAATCCTGTGATCTGTTGTGAGCTTTGAATACACAGATCAGCTGACCACTCAATAAAGCTGCTGCATTGCATTCATAATACTTTCTTTTACAATAAACAGTTACCATATTTCCAAATTTTTCTCAGGTCCATCTCCATTTGTTTTGGTTAATTTCTAATAACAGAAACTGTTCTTTGTTAATAATTCTAACAAAACTACTTATCCATATTATATGCAGGACCACAGAACACACCCTAAAAACTTTAATTTCCATCTCACCAGCAACATATGATCCATGTCCATGAATTACTACAAAGAAAGTTAACATTTTCACCTCTCAGGCATATTCTTAGACATTTTTGCTCATGGAGGAACATGGCCAAATATGTCTTTCTTTGCCCGTATATACAGAAAAATAGTTCTTCCGTAAAATTGCTACTTCTTTAGTCACTTCATGAAATGTCTGCTTTACTGTCATTTTGTGGAACAGTTAAAAATGTCAGTCATTTATTGAAATGATTGGCATTATAAGCATTCCACTTCACTATCTGATTTTTTCTGTTTGGTCATTACAAGAAATGTCTGAATCTTTCTAGAATTACATAAAATGACTGATTTTACTGCTCTGATCTTATTGTGAAACCTCTTGTACCAATGTTATGTAATGTGAAAAAATCTGGGAAAAAAATAATATCACCAGCAATTTCTTGCTGAACTTAATTACAGCCCTTTGCAAGGGGATCTTGACAAGAGTTACTTTGTTTCAAAGTACCTTCAAAAGAACAGTGGTGTCCTAATATAACCTCAGTCAATAGCCAAAGTTTTAGTTTTCAACTTTTTGAATATTTGCTTTTTCTAACTGTCCTTATCCTAGCCCTTAATAAAACCAGAACTCAATGTACTATGGATGGATGCAGAGTATTAGTCTTCTTTTTCCCTGGGTCATGGAAGATGAAAACACTCTCAAAACTAAAGGCAATTGAAACATATCTGTACGGTTACAAAGGATATGCTTCTAGTGGGCAGGCAATAATACATTAGATTACCCATGGATTTTTTTTTTATTTATTTTTGTTTATCTGATTCATTGAGCATATGCATTTGATTTGGTATAAAATGATATTGTATATAATTTATATAAAATGGTTTATTCAAAATGATATTGTGCTATCTATCTGTCCTGGTTTTGGCTGGGATAGAGTTAACTGTCTTCCTAGTAGCTGGTATAGTGCTATGTTTTGAGTTCAGTATGAGAAGAATGTTGATAACACACTGATGTTTTCAGTTGTTGCTAAGTAATGTTTAGTTGAAAGTCAAGGATTTTTCAGCTTCTGATGCTCAGCCAGCAAGAAGGCTGGAAAAGCACATGAATCTGGGAGGGGACACAGCCAGGGCAGCTGACCCAAACCGGCCAAAGGGACATTCCATACCATGTGATGTCATGCCCAGTATATAAACTGGGGGGAGTGGGAGCGGGGGGATCACCGCTCAGGGACTAACTGGGTGTCGATCAGCGGGTGGTGAGCAATTGCATTGTGCATCATTTGTATATTCCAATCCTTTTATTACTGTTGTCATTTTATTAGTGTTATCATTATCATTATTAGTTTCTTCTTTTCTGTTCTATCAAACTGTTCTTATCTCAACCCACGAGTTTTACTTCTTTCCTGATTTTCTCCCCCATCCCACTGCGGAGGGAGGGGGGGGAAGTGAGTGAGAGGCTGCATGGTGCTTAGTTGCTGGCTGGGGTTAAACCATGACACTACCTATCTATCATTAAAATTCAACAATACATTTTCCTACAGAACAAACACTTTACTGTCATTTGATACTAATCTGGGGGAGGGGAAGCCTTGAAAAAAACCCACAACTCTTAACATTTTCAGGAGAGATCATAGAATCACTGAGACTGGAAAGTTGACACTATACCCTCAAAAGAGAGGCACAATGAATTTAAAAAAAAATAAATTTAAACCAATAGATTATTTTTTCTCAGAATGAAAGAGCAACAAAATAAAGAGCATTTAGAGAGGTTGCCCTTAGCTGAATCTTTGCTTGAGTGTTTATTTGGAGTACAGTTACATACAGAAACATAAATTTTTCAAGGAATTTCTTGAATGATCTGATAGTATGTTAGAAAAGGAAGAGATGGACTACTCAGTACAGTCTACAATTAATCTTTAATGTTCGTCTTTTAGACTGCACTCATTATACATCATTGAGTTTGTATGTGTCATCTTGAAAAATCAGGTAGCATAAAGTAGGCACTCAAAAAGTGATTGTTATATCATGAATCACTTTATACAGACAGACCATGAATGCATTTAGGCTCATAATTAGAAGAATGCTTTTAACATTAAACTAGTAAGGCTCTGGAACTACCTTCCAACTAGAGTGCTAAGAGCAAGAAACCTAAGAAGATTTTATCATTAATATGAGCACAATTGTTACATGAGTTTAAAAGGCTGCTACCTGCCATAACGTAAAGGTAGGTACGTACTACATACTTAGAAACATTTTTGCCATATGATTTAACAGCATATAAATAAAAGGCATGGTAATGTATCCTAATTTGATTCCCACTTCAGCTTTGTTTCTTGTATATACGCTTCTAAATATATAATAAATGATTAGTCTTTGTATTGTGTTTACATATCAAGGTTTTCGTAGCAGGGGGACTACAGGGGTGGCTTCTGTGAGAAGCTGCTGGAAGCTTCCCCCATGTCCAACAGAGCCAATGCCAGCCGGCTCCAAGACGGACCTGCTGCTGGCCAAGGCCAAGCCCATCAGTGGCGGTGGTAGTGCCTCTGGGAGAGCAGCTTTAAGAAGGAAAAAATGTTGCTGGGGCACAGAAACTGCAGCCAGAGAGAGGAGTGAGAACATGTAAGAGCACTAGCCCTGCAGACCCCCAGGTCAGTGAAGAAGGAGGGCACGAGGTGCTCCAGGTGCCGGAGCAGAGATTCCCCTGCAGCCCGTGGGGAAGACCATGGTGAGGCAGGCTGTGTCCCTGCAGCCCAGGGAGGTCCACGGGGGAGCAGATCTCCACCTGCAGCCCGGGGAGAGAGGAGCCCACGCCGGAGCAGGGGGATGTGCCCTGAAGGAAGTTGTGACCTCGTGGAGAGCCCACACCAGAACGGGCTCCTGTTCTATGGTTCAACCTATACAGCTATAATAAAAGGACCAGTGTGAGTTCAGGAACGGGCTCCCTGATCATTCAGTGTCTCACTGTAAGTTTATTACTCACCTCAGGTTTTGATGGCTGCAGAGTTCTGTCTAAAAGAAATCTACCAAAGGGAGTGTGATCTAAGCAAGGATGTGAATTGTTCTGTGCTGCTTGGTTTGGAAGCAAGGTATTGTCCCTGCACCTCTTTTAGCAAAGTAGGCATAGCCAGCAATTATTTACAACATCAGTATGAACTAAGATACTCCTATACTATTAATTATACTTAATTACTAAGAAGTATAAAGTTTCTTATCTTGTCGACTAAAAATGAAGTTGTTGATATGACACCACATGATGCAATTTCTGTGTTCCTACTTTATTATTAACAAAAAAAAATTCAAGGCATTAAAGAGTTAGGAAATGCCAAAATTAAGGTTGCTTCTATGATTTGGAAATGTTAGAAGTTAGGCAAGATCTAAGGCAAAGAATTTCCTAATAGGAATTCTATTTCTAAGATTTTTAACAAAGACTGATGGGTAAGACAGTGAACATTGGCTAGATATTCCTGCTTTTACAGAATAGTTTATGTATAATGTGAAATTATTCATTTATACAAACTTTTCACAATGCTTTTTAATTTCTTATTGAATGCCTGACTTCAAACTATGGCAAATACTCACAAAAGGGTCTGTAGAGAAAAGAACAAAGAAAACAATGTACAGAACAACACAATTCCGTGGTTTTGGAGCAAAGCTGGAAAATACTGTCCATCAAATGTTTAAGTCAATCTGAACAGAATTAAAATTTTTCAGGTATTTTTTTCTATCTGAATATACCCCCCAAAAATACTCTCTGTAGGTTGAAGAAATGAAGGATATAGAAATATATAAGTGCTGAACACTTGTGTCATGTCTGCTTCTTCTCATTTGTTGTTTATGAGCCAACACCTAGTCTGAATACAGGCAAGCTGAGTAGCTTGGCGATTGTTTTAGTATGTACTATCCTATTCTCTGTTACTCTCTCTTTTTCTTCTCTTCCTTCAATGAGAAGAGACAAAACAACTATTTTCTAAGCCATTTGATTCTCTGTTTGCAAATGGAAAAGTATAGTTCATTGTGTATCCAGTCAGTTTGATTTAATTTCCTCAGGTTTCTCTTTGAGGACTTGAGCTAGATGTTTAGTAATTGGCCCTAAGTCTTGCTGCTGCCAGTCAAGGCCTGGCAGAGATGTTATTTACATTACTGGGCTCAGACTAACAGTTTTATCAGTTCAAGGATCACCTTGTGCTCATGTTTCTCAGGTTTAGGTACAGTGTTTGCGCCTATTCACTCATATTTCATCACTTCAGGCTTGGTAAATTTATTACATTTTGTTTCACACCTGAAATAGGATGCTCTATTTACTTCAGAGTTGTGGGAAAGAGCTTATCCAGTTCTCTGTATTTGAGTGAGCTCTTCTCTCCATTCTTCTCTATCTTGACAGCTAGAATTCTGTATACATGTCCTCATTTTTATTTTCCTTGTTTTGGTCTATATATCATAATCCTTAGCAGAAAATGAAGCAAATCATAGGTTCAGTTTTAGAGCCATAATAAATTCATGTTTAATCTTATTACAGTTTTCACAAGAGATTGTACCTACTTCTGCTTTCCATCCTGAATTTTTATTTTATGGTTGAAGAAAATTAGCTGTTTCTTGTAATTTAATTAGCAATATTTAATACTGGAATTTTGGCTTTTCTCACTGTGTTCCTCTACTTTTTGTTCTGACTTCACCTTCGAGAAGTCTAGCTTCCTAAGCAAGTGAAAGTATTTTCCATCTTTGACTGCCTATTTGCCAATTTAACTTTCTAAAAGTCTTTGTATGTCTTGGATGATTCATTATAAGTTTGACAGAGATTGTAACAGCTATGAAATTCCCACAAGTTCCAAGGAGACAACTACATAGAAAAGGAACGAACTATTAATGTCCTCACATCAGGTAAAGTTGCAACGTAAAGCCACAATTTATTCCAGTTCTAACTACCTACCAAGGAATACACATGGATAATTGCTTTTAAATCAAAAACACAAACCAAAGCTTCCTCAATGGTACTTCTACTTCTGTGGCTCTCTTCTGCTGTCTAACTTCATGTTTGAAGTGTTTATTCTGAAAACTGGTCTGAAGCCTTGCCTTTTAAACACTTTCTTTGTCAGGGTTAAAAAAATACACAATAATTTTTGACACCTTTTAGTTAAAAACATTCCAAGCTTTTTCTATGAATCCTTTCATTGTTTTCAGTCTTGTTGGCTTGACAAATTACTTCCTTTGTTTTCCAAAGTGTGCCCTTTGTTAACTGGGTATTTGTTTATTCCTCACTTTAATTAAAACTGGTGAACCTTGATTACTGGCACCTTTTTGTTTTATGCACCACACTATGCCTTCACAACTTTGACAAACCAAGTCTGAAATAATATAATTTCTCATTGTTTAGGTGAGTATCTGGTGGAGAGCCAGTGTAGCTATCACATCCAGGACATAAGCTGTTATATTTGGCTTCTTCCATTTTTAATCATTTCTTCTCAGAATTTAATAACCATGTACACATCTCTACATAAGAGACCTGCACCTGAAATGGCCATATGTTCCAGCAATTTAATCTCTCCCTGAGCAACAGTGACATCCATGAAAATATGGCCTATGTTTTGGGCCATATGCAACTGAATTGAGTCCTTGGTCTGTCAGTGGTAGCTATTCTGCTCTGGCTTGGTACTCTACCTCCTCAAGTCTCCAGTGTATCACATTTGTTCAGTTTAACAAGCCCATCATGCAGTGTTTCCTCCTCAGTGGATTTGGTGCTTATATCCTTCCAGAGGTGAATTTTGCCTACTTGTCCAGTTATTGAGCATCTGGCTACAATTTTTAAGATATTTTATATCACTTTCATTTTTCCACCTGAAATACGTCACCATTTCCAGTTGATGATGTTGTCCTCCCATAAATTTCAAAAAACAGCAATTCATATAAAAACAGCTTCTTTCAAAACCACGGCTGAGAGTAGTATGAACCCACAGTTTCTGCATACTGTCTTCTTTTCTGTTTCTTCTGTTCTGGAGAACAAATGATCCTGAAATCTTCTTTTAAATTTTTCCATGTTCTCCTTCTGTGTCATTACCATTATGCTGGTTGCCTAGATTTTAAACCCTCCCCCCCGCCCAACCAAATGAATAACAAAGTCATAGATGGAAAAGTTCTCCAAAATTACAGGTCCCAGAGAGACAGAATTTTGCAAAGTTATGAGCAAATGAATGCACAATCTTAAGAAGATCTATGCAACTTTCTGCTTTTTACCCTTTTAAGGTAACTGTATATTTTGTATTTTGTTTCACTTCACTTGCTTTGTACAATAAAAAAAAAAGCTCCAGAAAGGGCACTAGTTTACCCTTTTAAAAGATATAATTCTTAAACTTGTTAATTAAAGAAATTATTTTTCAACTTAATGAAATGTATGAATGATATAATACATAAAGTACAGTCTAAATTCTACCTATACGTAACCTATTTTACACACACAAAATATGCATATAAGAACTGTACATATGAAATATATTTGTGAATGCTATCACAAGAAGTGAGAGGTATTTAACTTCTACTAGTCTGAACAAAAATAGATACTTTTTACTGTGCTGTAAATATTGAGGGTTTATACATGTATTTGTATTCTGCCATTATTTAGAATAGACCTTGCATGGTTAATTTTTTATTTATCTTATGAAACAAATTTTATTCCCAAGGTTTAATAAAAGCTTGTCTTTTGGATTATGATGTTCAGCACAGTCTATCCATTCTAATTTTTTAGGATCCAGTACGTACCTAAATGAAACTCCAGCCCAACCTATCTGTCTCCTTACTAACACATACCAATAATTCCTGGTGACCATGTATAGCTCTGAATAATTTGCCTTTCCAAGACTATTGAGCATTTTTCATTGATATTTATTTCCTTTGCCTCATCTTTCACTTTCAACACATCACAAGTTGAAGTCAAACACTATCACACTCCAAAAAAGGCAGTGAGTTGTGATCCATTTTCTGAAGTCTTTCTCTTAAAACACATTGGTTAGCCTTCACGAGGTCACCTGCAGAACGACAATGCCACAATTTCTTAGAAGCAGTGACTACCCAGAGTTTCACAATTCCTTTATGAGCACGTGATTGGAAGGGCTCATTTCAATGTTTTCAGAAGGAAATAGCTGCCATAAAGCAAACATAGCTTATGGATACGTGCACAAAGCAACTTGCTTGCAAATGTACCTGGTTCATGAGTGTACAGTGGTTCATGCAGACTACAGATTATTGACATGAAGAAATTATTTCACTTTTATACTTTTTTAGACTACCATTTTCAGTGGTCTACAACTCTGATTTTTCTCAAAAAAAAAAAAAAGGAAGGATTTTTATTTAAAGGTTTTGTGTTAGTAAAGACATCAAGGAAGGTATCAAAAGTTTCTATTTAGAAAAGCGTTTCTGCCAAATACTATCACTTTAATAAGATATTTAACAATTCTTTTCATTTCACATTTATTTTTGGAACAAAAGCCTACACATTTGTTGCAAACAGGGCTTAGGCTTGAAGTCCTAACTAGTCTTAGGTAAATATTTCAAAAATGGTGTTGTTTTTAGGCAAGAGTGTGTTAGAAGCTGATGAGTAAGCCAGTCATAAAGTCATTTTTAAAGAGCTGTGATCATGAATACATTAGTAATAGGCTGGGGATAATAAAATTATCATAAGATGGAATTTATGATTCCTTTTAAAGAAGGTGTGACTGTTCAAAAGGTAATTGAGTGCTTAGTGGAATTTGTGTTGTACATCAGCGTTAGTGTTGATCTGAACACATGAATGTTTCCTAAAGGAAGATTTTGGAATTTGTCAAGAGAGAAAAAAAACCCTAAAGACAGAATAGTAGAATTCAGAAATTGTGTCCTGTAAATTTGAGTTCGTATGCCTCAGACTGTCTTTTCTCAAATGGTTTGACCTGCATCCCTAAACAAAAATCACAGTGTCATCTTTTTGTGATGGGAATAAGGTATCATGGGATATTTGGATATCTGTGCAAGACAAAAAACAGGTTGGCTGAGGATCCTGGTCTGTGGACGAGGCTGGGGGTATGATCCCCAGTTATGTTTTTCCAAATAATAATATTTTCCCTTTTAGATATTTGTTTCTTCTATATAAACAGGAATTATCCTAGAGAATATAGGTAATTATAATAAAAGTATTCTGTTGTAAATAGTTCTTTATAGGATCCAAAAATGATTTAGGCAGAAATTTTTCAAATAGATTTAATCATTACCTCAGGGACAGTGCATATTACAGAAGAATCTAAAGAAGAGTGTTTGTGAAATTACATTACAAAATAAATTTTATGCAAGAAATTCACTCATTTCCTGTAGACTTCAGACATTTCTTAAAGTGCAGAGATCTCTATTTTAGGCACTTAAGTGAAAAGGAATTCTGCAAAATTCTTTTCAGAAGCTGCATAAGATTAGTAGCCTGTATACCTGCCAGGGTAGAGTTTTATGCAAATATAAACAACAAATTTGCCTATTTACAAATGCATATTAGGCTTTGTGTTGTACATTATAACTAAAAGTAGCCAGAATTATTTCACCCATAAAAATCTCAAATTTATGAGGAAACAAACAACTCATCCAAAATTATTTTGATTCTGAAGTGCAATTGTTATACTTCATAGAAATGGTATTTCATAGAGATATATCTTTCGGGTTTTTTTAAACAAACAAACAAACAAGTCCCAACAATATTATACCTGAAAAAACAGAATATTGCTAATATGATAAAAAAACAAACAAACAAACAAAACCCGCAAAATGCTTCAGTTTAACCTAAAGGTATCCTCACCCACATGAGGTTATGGAAAGTGCTATGGGACTTAAGTGAGTTGTAAGTACAAAAAGCAGGTTTGTTCTTTAGTTAGAATTGCAGAGTAGCGTGGTATCAGGGCTGGACCTATGTGCTCATGCAGTGCACTTCAGTCATTAATTCTCTACATGGTCCAGCAACTCCCCATCCACTCATCTACACAGAAGACATAACAGTCTTGACATAACAGCTTGAGCTAAAGGACTTGAAACAAGGTGTTTCACTGAATCTTCACAATTAAACATTAGACTATTACAGGAACCTTCTGGGTGGGAATTTTGGACAGTTCTGTGAACTCCTTGTTGTACATTTATATGAGATTTGTATGTCTCTATGACTTTGCAGATAAAAAGCAGCAGAAAATAAACATGAAGATTGTGCTGGTTTTGGATGAGATAGAGTTAATTTTCATCATAGTAGCTGGTATGGGGCTGTGTTTTGGATTTGTGCTGAAAACAGTGTTAGTAACACAGGGATGTTTTCGTTGCTGCTGGGCAGTGCTTACCCAGAGCCAAGGGCTTTGCTGCTTCTCCCCCCACCCCACCAGCGAGCAGCCTGGGGGGGCACAAGGAGTTGGAGGGGACACAGCCAGGACAGCTGACCCCAACTGACCCAAGGGATATCCCACACCATACGACGTCATGCCCAGTATGTAAAGCTGGGGGAAGAAGAAGGAAGGGGGGACGTTGGGAGTGATGGCGTTTGTCTTCCCAAGTCACCGTCAGGCGTGACGGAGCCCTGCTGTCCTGGAGATGCTGAACACCTGCCTGCCCGCGGGACGTGGGGAATGAATTCTTGGTTTGCTTTGCTTGTTCACTGGGCTTTTGCTTTACCTCTTAAACTGTCTTTATCACAGTACACGAGTTGTTTTCTCACTTTTACCCTTCCAAATCTCTCCCCCATCCCACTGTGGCCAGCGTGAGTGAGTGGCTGGGTGATGCTTAGTTGCCAGCTGGGGTTAAACCATGACAGTCCTTTTTGGTCCCTAACATGGGGCCCAAAGGGTTCGAGATAACAATAGATTTGCTTGGAATGTGCTAAATTGAATTTATATCTGTTATTGCTGTTTAGCTATTAATTGGCAGGTTTCTGTGCTTGCCGTGGGGCTTGCTTGCCTTACTGTATATTATATTCTAGTGCTCCTTAGCGGCTGCTTTTTGCTTTCGCTGCTCGGTGTACTGCTGTACTGCTGATCATCTTACTTTGCTGTGCCTGGGAACGTTTTGATAACAGCAGTGGCGATGGGCCTGGGCTGGCAGATGGCCAGGGCATCGCTGCCATTCCTGTGCTGCTGTCCTGGACAGGCTGGAACTCCAGTGTGAACTCGAGTCGAAGGGACTGTGACCGGTGGATGAGTCTACGTGGGAGCAGGACACCCCAAAGAGTCTGTGGCTGTGAATAAGTCCGTACCAGAGCAGGTACACCTTGAAGTATCTGTGGCTGTGGGTCAGTCCATGCTGCAGCAGGTACAGCTTGAAGCACCAGTGGATGTGCACGAGGTCATGCTGGAGCACTCCAAAGTGTGTGGCCATGGATAAGCCCACGACAGAGCAGGTACACCCCTAAGGGACTGCAGGCTGGGGATAAGTCCAAGCTGGAACAGGGGCAAAGGGAGGAGTTCATTGCAATGTTAAACCCTATAACCTGGCCTAAAGGGACCAGAGGTGGAGCTTGTGATATAAATACCTTTAAATTGCTGTAACCCATGATTTGACAAGGCCCTGAGCAATGTGACCTAACTATGAGGCTAGTTCTGCTTTAAGGAAGCAATTGGATTACATCACTTCTAAAGGTCATTCCCAACCAAAATTATTCTATGATTCACTAGACAGAAACAATTCATACTGAAAATTACAAACTGCCTATCTAATTTATCCTTTAGTCATGGAGCTAATTGACCAGCCAAGTACAGATGGTTTCAAAAAGCAAATTGACCAGTCAAGTACAGATGGTTTCAAAAAGCAGTATATGCATCTCCAAAGAAGTGAAATTATTAATTTATACTATGAAGGACAAATTAATTTAATTAGTATACCGATGTTAAAGAAGTGTTGGAATGAGAGGATGGGTGTGGAGAAGAAGTAAATAAATTTAAGGAGAGAAGATGGGTTATCTTGGAAAAAAATTAAAAGAATGTTAACTCTAAATGTTATGTGTAGCAGCAAAAATAGCGCTCTCTAATGTAATCTGAGGCACAGAATACTCAAAAAGGAAAAAGGAAAAAAATTCTGGAAAAATATCTGGAGAGAAAATGACTTGTGCGAGTCATCTGGCTGCAAGAATTGAACTTTTCAGATTAAATTAGTTACAGTATACATAGATCACTAACATTTTTTTCTTTTCTGTTCCGTTTTCTTCTTTTTTTACAAAAAAAAAAAAAGAAAAAATACAGCTGGTTTGTCAATTTTTGATGCTGTAAATTAATATTTTATTTGCTTTTTACCTCTTTGTCTGTCTAAGGATAAAGCTTAATTCAAAACAACCAGTTAACCAGATGCCTTTACCTCAAGAATACTCCAAGCCAAGCATTAGAGTGTTAGGACACCCCAATAAGTGTCAAAAAACTCCAACATATTATTTATAGTATCTAAAAGATAATAGGTTACAACTTCCAGTTTCAAGGGCTGGCTTGAGAGCTAGTGTCATACTGGACAATAGAGAGAGAATCTTCCAGTGACTGGTGACTGACAAGGGGAGTTATCTAACCTATCTCAAGGAAGAGAAGATCTGAATTTTGAGGCCTTTGAGACACCTGAGACCTGAAAATCTTGGAAAATCTTGGAAAGGATTTTTATACACCAGATACTGTATGCACACCCTTGGGCAGGTAAGTTCCTCACCTGTGTGCTATTATTCAGTTATATGCTCCTTTGCCAAATTAATTCTTTAAAGTTCAGATGAGTAATGCCAGGCTATGAAGCTTAAAATACCATTAACTGCTAAAAGCTATGGCAAAAATGAAGAATGTGGAAGTTACTCTATGGACGCAGATGTGATGCTCATTTTAGACATGAGTTGATTTTGGCAGAGAAAATATTAGTGTTAAAATTTAATTTGGAAACCATAAAAATTCTAATATGTATATGACATTTTCAAAGGCTCTCAGAATGTTTGCACCTTTATTTCCATGTTGTTCTTCTAGCAGGAAATAACCTAATCTTCATATTTTCAATAGATTTGCTTTAGCATTGTTGTCTTCTACATTTGATGATACATTTTGTTGGTTGTTTTTTTCCCTAAAGATCACAATTGATAACTTCTGTGTTAGGTACAGTTTTAATACAAAACCAGGATAATTCATATAGATCACTCATCCACTCAGAATAAAATATGTAGTCGTTCACCAAACAACATAGCATAGAGTTATTAAACTATTTAACTATATTTTGTCTGCTTGACTGCAAAGAGCTTCATATATGTGTACATACATGAGTACAAGTGCCCAAACATGCACATAAGAAAACGTATATATATAGGTATTTGCATATTTGCTTTAGTTTGCTGGTGTTTTCTCTATGTTTTGGGGGTTTTTTTCATTTTTTATTTTCCGTTTTTGTGGAAAAGCAACATACTGCCAGTTGCTGGGTGGCCCAGGCCTTGTATGAGATTCTTAGGAAGCTGGAAGTCTCTACTGCTGAACTGATGTTTGATGCTATATACTACAGGTCCTTTGTGAAGCCATAAACAGCAGTGGGTGAGAACACAGTTTTCATACCTGCTTTATTGTTGGTACTTGATAGAATTACTGTATTTGAAGACATCTGTATTGGTTACACCATATGTTTTGCAATCATTAGTAAATAACAGTTACAATGTCTATGGAGGAAAACTTAAAAATCTGAAAAGTTAGCATTACTGTTTCAACTTAAACAACAAGACTGAAAATAACAAGATTGAAAATATCCAGCAGAATTATTTTAAAATGTCAAGTCTGTGACTAATAGAATAAGCTATGGAGACAACTGTTATTTATTATTTTTTAATACATCTGAAATAACTGTTCCTGACAAATCTGTAAGCCCATTACTAGTTAGAGAAGGCAATATGTTAATAATGATGCAGAAAACGAAGAAATGTTAAGAATTCTTACTTTGCATATGATAAAAACGTTATAGATATATATAGATATATATACCTCACGTGGAGATAATGAAAAATTTCCTGTTTCAAGGGAACCGTTAAAAAGCATCTTGGGATAAACAACATTAAGTCAGCAAACACACAATAATTTTCACCTTATCCTCAATTTAGGAGTGGGGAATGTTAGTGCTTTTCCAGTGTTTAGAAAGTAAGTAGAATGATCAATAAGAGTAAGCTAGTTGGCATGACAAAAATTTGAAGCAAGTAATAGAAAAAGTAATCTGAGATGGTGTTCATATTTATATTTGTACTAGAGGTTAGAAAGATAATGAATCTGTCAATCAATGTGTTTTTATAGGAAAATGCAATTGCTCTGTTTCAAATATTAAGATGCTTATGAGGAATTTGTCATGTTACCGTATGATAAAAATGTCATATATTATACGATAAAATGCATTATTTGTATCTTATACATGCTAGATTTAAAGCTAATTAAGTCCTGGATATACCCCAGTTTAACTTCATATACTTCAACTAGGCACTTTCAACAAAATCAAAGGGTGATTCAGCCAAAAAAAGTTCTGAGTTAGTCTTAGTGGTTCCTTCCTTTCTCCTTCAGCTACAGAGGAACCTGGATGAATCAGCCTACATCTGAGTTAGCGAGCAATGCAGACCATGTGAGTGCACTTGTATAGTGACTGTGTCAGGGCTGAGGGCTTCCTCCCCACGCTGTATATGCTTTGGGGAAAAGGCTGAATTTTTAAAAAGTTTGATTTCCTCCATGGTTAGACAATTCTGGATAGAAAGTACTTTTAGTTGAGGAAAACAAGACACAGCAGAGACTAGTGGCTGGAAGCTAAAGACAGACAACTTCACAGGGGACAAAAGAAATTTTTAAAGCAATTAACACAGAAAGAAAATGGAACTGATGATTCTCCAAACCTTGAAGACTTCAAATAAAGACTGAAAACTTTGTGAGTTAAGAATTATACTTCAGTACACTGAAGTATGGCTTAAAACCAATTGTTTCTAGGCAGAATGTAAACGTCAATGTCATATACAGCAAACTATCCCGGATGGCAAACAATACTTCTTGATCTGGAGCTCCATGAAGAGAAAAAGAACAAGACCCCATTTTTTTTTAGCTCTTCCACAAAAACAGTAATTTGAAAATCTAATAGAAATTTCAGTTGAGATTTATAACAAGATGCAACAGGTGGCGAAGTGGGGAAAAGAAGGGCAGTAAATCAAGATAAGCTCATTTTGCATATGAAGTGGCTACCACAGCTCACCACTTGCATGGCAATACTAGATTGAAATTGTCTTTCTGAGACAATAAACTTTACATCTGTTACAGTAACAATAGCAAAAAACATGCCACTGTTATATACATTTTCAAATACTTGTCAGTGTTATCCACTGAAAGTAGATGAATTAGTATGATTGTTTACTGATTTTGTCCTCCAAAGGAGGTTGGAAGAGTAAAAAATAATCTTTTCTGAAGAACACTATCATTTTTTGAAAGACAGCTTAATATTCAGGGGTCTTGACATTCAACTAACTAAAAAAAAAATTATTATAAAAGATGAAGCTTGAAAATCCACTAATCCTTAATGAGTATTAATCTCCTAACTACTTTAAAATAGAGGTGGTTTATATTCCTGGAGAAATCCTACATAAGAAATTATGTCCTGAGCATGTGCTGTTCAACATTAAAGTACCACCAGAATTAGTTTCAATTAAGAAAATTAATCTGAAATTGGTTTGTGAGCATTCTGACATAGCAGAAATTTGATTGTTAATATTCTAAACAGTTTACATTGGGGTTTTTTATGTGCAAACATTGAAGATATATTATGTTTCCATTCTTCTTTAATATGGATGGTTATTTTGATCAGAGTTGGGAAATTGTTTTTCCTCCAATTTTATGCTAGCATGGAAAGAGGCATTACGCTTTTCTCTAGTTATAAAATTACTGCACATATTTCTTTTGTTTTTCCACTGAGAACGAAAAAAAGTCTTTACTCTGTCTTAGTATGTCCTATTTCTATGCACATCAGAGTAATTATTGTCAAAGATTTACTTGAGAATCCACCTTGTTCCATCAAAATGACACAAAATCTTCTTCACCTGCATGTATTTATAAAAGTGCATGGCCAGTAGTAAAGCAAGGACAAATAAACAGCAGATGTCTAACTGTGCTCCAGGATCAATAAATTACGCAAATGGGCCATGCCACAGTGTAAACTCTGTAAAGTTTTTCTTGTAGAACAAGAAGCATCAAAGATAACGTCAGAGACACATCTTTGTGTGACTTTGAATTTGTTAAATATCCAACAATAGGATTCCTCATGGAAGACTGAATAGGAAGAGGTACAGCATTTAAAACTCAAATCTAAAAACCATATGAATATGAATAACACAAGTATGAATATAAATAAGTATATAAAGGAAGCGTGTGTGTACATATATGTGTGTATATATGCCACTGATGTCACAACTGTAACTGATAGAATTAAGTCATTATTGTGCTTATACTAGGTGCTTATGGCATTCCTGGCTAGCCCCTTAAAGTCTCATAGTCTTTAAGAAACTTTACAAAGTTGGGGGTTTTTTTTGTCTTTATTGCCGTGTTCCTGAGCCAGTAATTGTAAACCCCATGGCAGACTGGAAGCGGATGGTTTTGAGCTAATAAGCAGCTTTTGGGGGTATTTGGAGTGCCGAAAGAAGAGGCTAATAACAGATATTCTGGGAATCTCATACAATTGGACTCAATGTCCTATTTCTGGCAGCTTGTGCATATGAAGTATGCTAGAAAAGCAAGACACATTGCTGTAGCTTAGTCACACAGAGGGAAAATTAGAAAAGAGATATATAAAGATGTAGGGACAAACAGCCTGATGATTATCCAGATTCTTCCAAAATACTGTAATGCTGTTTTGTTGAAGATTCCAGCCTTAATTCTCTGAAATGAAGATTTTGCTTGTTTCAAAGGCAAAGATTACCTATAAATCAGAGTAAATATTCTGGGCTTCTCTGTGTTCTTGTGTCTCAGTATCTAATAAACTAATAAGAAGAAAAAAAACCAAAAACAAAAATCCATGATCCTATTTGTGCAATTAAATTCACTTGATCCATGTACTTTCCTAGAATTTTAAACCTTTATGTATGCTCCTAATATAGGACTACTAATGATAACTAATCAAGCACTGCAGTAAGCCTATGAATTCCATTTAATGTGATAACTGGCAAACATGACCTCCATGTATTTCAGTCAACATCTTGGGAACCACAACATTTGTATTGGTTTGTATTCTGTTTTTTCTGATTAATTTGATTCCCTTTAGCTGTTAAAACTAGATAATTTGATCTGCAAATGATGTGACACTTCCATTAAGATCTGAACGTTACTCACATACTGTACAGTAGAACATAAAAAATAGACCTGTCTTGCACAGGTTTGCAATACACAATGACAGTGGAGAAATGAAACAGGAAATAAACTTGCTGTAATGCAATGAGCATGTAATGAACATAAAACAGCAATGTTATAAAAGTGTTAATAACTGTTTATTAAATATGAATGTTTACGATTTCCATCAGACAAGTCTGTTTCATTTATCACAGTGTACTTTGGTGACAATGAAGGCACAACAATGAAGACAATTTATTTGACTTCATTATCTGAACTACTGTGCTTTAATGGCCCTGCTGTTCTAGCTTTCCTAATGTATCCTCTCAAGGATACCATTATGCACCTGCTATTTTTCTGTATTTTTTTTTAATTTATTATTGGGTTTGCATAGTTATAAACCACTAGCAATACCCAAATCCTATCTTAATTTGCCCCACACATATCCATCTCAATATTTACATTTATATATCTTTGTAAGGACAAAGTAGATCTGTTCTTTATAGATACCCACTGTTATCTTTATTATTATATTTATTTATGGGGCAAGAATCACACAATGTATTTGGATTCAAAGAATGAAACATGAAGGTTCATATAAAGTTATAAAATAGTCACACAGAAAAATCATAGTATTTCTGAGGGTATAAGGACAGAGATGCATCAAGGAAAAAGCAATGAACAGGAGGATGTAAGAAAATGTAAGCTAAAATACAGAAGCTTTATTCTGTTTATTCTAGGTCTTTCAGATTCTTTTATATTGGTTTCTTTTCCAGCTACAATGTCATCCTACTGTTCCATGATAAATTATGATATATCATTTACAGCAACTATTTGCATTACCTTAGAATGACTCTACTCAGCGCTTGTCAGGCTGCACCTGGAGTACTGCAACCAGTTCTGGTCCCCACAATTCAAGAAAGACACAGACAGACTGGAGAGGGTCCAAAGGAGGGCCACAACGATGATCAAAGGGCTGGAGAACCTGACCTTTGAGGAAAGACTGAAGGAGTCAAGCCTTTTCCCCCTGGAGAAGAGAAGCCTCGTGGAGGACTTCATTATTCCAGGACTTAAAGGGTGGCTACAAAGAGGACGGAGGCTCTCTCTTCACATGGAGCAGATGGAGAAGACAAGGGACAAAGAGTGCAAGTTGCACTGGGAGAGGTTTCACCTCAACATAAGAAAGAATTTTTTTACAGTGAGTACAATCATTTGCTGGAACAACCTCCCCAGGGATGTGGTAGGGTCCTCATCATGGGAGGTTTCAAGATGCAATGGGACAAGGTGCTTGATAATCTCATCTGGGCTCCCTTTCCCACAAAAGGTTGGACCAGATGATATTTTGAGGTCTCTTCCAACCTGGGCTACTCTATGATTCTACGAAATGAACCACCTACTTCACCGTCTTTCACCTTTCTTTGTGGTGACATCCATGAAATAAATGCTTACACTTTATTTTATTTGTTGTTACTTATTTTTTTCACAGGCAATTTTTCCCTACAGATCCAACAGGAACAGACAAAATAAAGTGTACTTTAACTTGACAAATTAAGTATCATAGCAAAACTTAGCCAGAAGATTTTTCCTTTTCATCCCTTACAAACTTTGGACTTCTTGATGAAAAAAATCATCACCAAAAATGTTTTGGGTGATGTTACTACAAATACATCTGTGTTCTCGCATATTTTATAGGCATCATAGTACTGTTGCTTCATGATTCTTTTGCCTACATGCACCGTTGTAGGTGTCAGCTATTGCCTAAGATACGTTATGGGGTCTTTTTCTTTCTTTTTTTTTTTTTTTTAAAAGGTTACTCTTCGGGTACAGGGAATGATAAGACTGGGAATCTTGGCAGGTATCCATTAGACAGAATGGAAATAGAAACATGAGTTTTTCAATTAGACAGCAAAAGGCAACACCTTATCTTTATGATACCTGTGTTCATCTGAAAGAATTAAATTATAACTGCAGATAACATACTTTTATTCTGGCCAAAAATTGTAATTTTCTAGAAAGGGCAGAAATCTCTTCTATAAAGTGCAACTTATGGCTGATAAGTAATTAAAACAGAACATTTTATCAACCTTACTTATGGTCAGAGCCTGTCATAGTGATGCTCTTAGAGAGAGACAGGTTAAATTGCAAGTCACAAGTACACTTAACTATTAAGCATTTTAGGTTAGGGCTAGATTTTGTGCTTGTAGGCAGAGGTTTGTATATGATAATGGCATGGTCTCATGCTGTTTAATAGGATTACATCAGGTGCAACAATTTAAGAAAATGCAGATCTCCAAACAAACCCCCAAAAGAATATGCTAGGTGTTTTTTTGTTTAGGGTAAGGGTAACTGTTGAGACAGGCACTACTGTGAAAAATTAATATCAGAAAGGTTTGAGCAGAGAGAAGGAGGTGGGGGAAAAGGATGGTTGTAGAAGGTTTCAGGGGAATGAGGGGCAGAGATCTGCACACAGAAAGAGGAAAGACAGGAGGTTTCATACATGGAGAGTGAGGTTCAGACTTATTTCTGGAAACAGTCCTATTAAAGTACTGTTAATCAGGGGAAGAAGAGTGGGTGGAAAAATACTGAAATAAGAGATAGCTTGGAGAATAAATACTGTACAGCTGACAATAAAAGGGAGAGAGGAAGTGGTCGAAAAATAAAAGGTTCGAAAAATAAAACGTTCAAAAAGTAAAAGGTTCGAAAAATAAAACGTTCAAAAAGTAAAGATGAGGAAGAGAATGGGTAGATACTTCAGGTAGAGAAGGAACGAGGTGACCAAACCAGTGTGCAGTGGGCAATTCTAGGAGGAAGAGAAAGTTTTCCTCCTGAACAGTTTATCTGGCCAGTAGGAGAGTCAGCAGCATGGTGGCAAGCATCAACAGACAGAAACTGGACTTTATTGTATTTTCAAGTAGAAAGAAGTATACTGGCACCTTCTGCTATTTCTGTGCATTTATCCCAAGGAACACAGCCACCTAACCCAAACCCCGCACTTTATTCAGAATCATATGATATCCTTACTTTTAACCCAGAATTGTTGGTTCATCAGAAAGCTTTTCTGCTTGTATGACTGATGTGTGGCTACATATTATACATGTATAAATTATGCATAAGCATTCAGGACCTGAGTAATGGATCTATCTCAACCAATGTAGCAGGCCCGGCAGTTTTGTATATGAGCCTACACCTTTTAGCGTGCTGATAAAATGTAGAAGTGAACATTTCCAATGCAAGGTGAGTGGAATTGTTTTAAATGAGAACATATGTAAAACTTTTCTCAACTCACAGTATTAATCTTTCAGTAAAGATCAAGCAAACTTGCTGAGGGTGCATTCTGCCCCATCATCCAGACCATTAATGGAGATGCTGAATAGGATTGGACCTAGTATTTCACTCTTATTTGTGTGACAAAACCACTCTAGTGGTCAAAGGAGATCTGGGGATCAATAGTAGACTTAGGTCTTCTCTAATGGAACATTTTCTTTTATGGTTTTTTTTTCATTGTTTCCTCAAGTAGCTGAAAAACTGTTTTACCTTTTCATTTTTGTTTTAGTTTATGGGAGTGATTAGCATGTAGCAGTACTTAAACATCTTTCATTTGATTTCCATCTTTCATAACCAGTGTATATCTTTCAGTTGCCTGTTTCCAGTACTGCTGGATATTTTGTCATATTTCTAGTATCCATGTAAGCAGGAATTTGTTTCCCTGAAATGTAAATATCTCAGTTTTATATCTGTAATCTTATACAGTTCCTCATTGACAGGCCTTTCCTTAATGATTTCACCTGCTTAGTGAAAGCTGTTTAAAATCAGTACTGTCTGTGTGTTCAATAAAGTATTCTCTATGTATAGATACACACAGGTATAATTAGAAAATAGATATGGTCTTCCCCCCTTCCTTTGACATTCATGTACTGATACACGAAATAAAAGTTAGAAATTTTCTGTTCCACTGTTTTTCATATACTATTACAATCAGTCACATAAGAAAGCATGCAATTGACAGCGTGGTAGTTTGCCACTGATATCACTGAGATGTGATTTCACCTCCTTGTGAGTACCTAGCTAAGTTTACTTTAGTTTTCCACTTCCAGACCTGAAAGATTTGCTATTAGAGAGGAAAATCTTTTATGAATCCATCTGGTCAGCTGAGGCAAGAATCTTACACAACTGAATATAGATACATTTTTAGGTCTTCTAAATTAATGCCTCATTTAATAATTCCAAGTAATTATTATATTCATGGATGAAGAGTGACTATCACACTTAGGGATGACAAACATAATTCTGTTCTCATCTTCTGTCCTTAAAGTTATCTGATTATTCTAAATCTTCCTATGCTGATACTTCCTTGCCTTCAAAATATCAATTTTCTCTCCAAGGCTAATAAAAGCAAACAAACCCCCCATGTAGGCATGTGTAGCATTCACAGCACCTACATCCCGGTATTTTGAGCCCAGTTGGCTCTGCCTGTGCCTGTAGACACTTTGATATTGATGCGCCTTGTCTAGAACCTGGACTTCAAAGTGAAACTGGTGTCATTAAAAACCTCACTGCTTCAGATCAGGTAAACTTTTAAACTCCGCTCTGAATGAAAAAAAAAAAATAAAAAAAATTATTTTTGAACTCAGCTTCCTCTTTGAAGTCTGGCTTCAATCCAATTTTAAAGAATCTGTCAGCAAAGTCAGCAAGGTTTGAGCTGGAGGCTTGATTTCTGCAGGCTATTCTGTCCTCAGCTCAACCCATAGAGATTCACTTGGATGCGTCCCTCAAACAGATGTGATCGCTGCTATTCCTCCTCCTCAGGAGCAAGCTCTGGCAATCTGCTCCATAGGATGAGGAGAAAAAGGTAAGAATAGACCTAAAACTGACAATTTTGTAGTCGAGACTTCTGGCGTTCTTTTGGCCTACTCTCACTTCACTCTCCTTCATCCATGTTAAAAGAGAGGGGTTAAAAAAAACAAAGGGAAGATCTTTGAAACCCGAACAGGGGTCTCGTCTTCAAGATCGCTTTGTAAAGAGCCCTTTGCGGTATCTCCTCGCTTGCTGTGTTACCTCCCACCGCCGAGTGATTCCCAGCTCCTGGAGCTCGACTCCGAGCACACGAGGAAATTCACTGAGAGAGCTACAGCTAACGGCTGTGATGTGAGGTTGTAAAGCTCTTACTGCCGCACCTATGAAAAACAGCTATGGTGCAGGAATCATAAATATTTCAGCTGGTTTTGGTCACAGAAGGAAAGTAAAACTAAATAGTTTTTTGTTATTGTTAACCTAGCAAGCTTTGAGAAATAGCAGAACGTTTTATTTTACGCTGGTTCGACTTCCACATTCTGCATAGCTATTTTTCCTCTTAAGAGTTGAAGTTCAATTGCCTTCTGCTTTAATTCTCTTTGGTAAACCGGACTTTCTTCATGGGTTACCTGTGACGTGATGTCGGTTCAGGGAGAATGAAGGCTGCAACATGTGAGGGAGGAGGCAATACAACCAGCCCCGGAGGAGAACGGAGGCGTGATGGAGGGGCAGGACTTTTCTAGGGTACCTGAGCAGCTTGGGAAGACGTGTCAACATCGAACAGAACAGGGAAAAATTCTTTCTCTTTGGTGTGCTGAATCAAAATGCTTTGCTGTTGGGTGAAAGCAAAGTTCAAAGTTGACACCTTTTTTTTTTTTTTTCCCCCTTCTCTTTTTCTAAAGAAAAAGAAAATAATTTCAGGAAGTTTCTAAGACAACACTTCTTTTTCAGAAGCTGCATTTTCCACCAAATTAAAAAATAAAAAATAAAAGAAGCAACAGCAGCATTAAGGTGTAGGAATATACAGAGTTGTTTGATAATATATTCAAGGACTGTATATAGTATCTTACAATAAAAAAACTTAAACGGCTATATTTTCTGCCTTGTCTTCATTATCAAGAGCTGACTTACTACATATAAGACCTTGTTAAGTGTAACTAAAACAATGGGTGAAAGTTTGGAGAGAAGTTCAAGCAGAACATGGTACAAATGCTATTTGCTGTGGAGGTAATGGATTTTAACTTTTTGATGTTTGCAAATCATGACTAGATTTAGGGAAAGTAAGCATTAATAAAATAAAATTATTAGGCTGGTGGCAAAAAAGCTGTCTGAAGCTCCTTGCAATTTTCAATAAGCCTCCCAAAAATTAAAAGCGGGTATCATTTAATATTCTTTAGTTGATATTAGCTGAATATTCAGATGCTCTTAAATTAAAAAAATATTACTTATGAGATAGTTAATTTAAAAAAAAGATAACCAGTAGTCAGAAGTCTTTAGTTCAATAGATTTTTAGGCCATAGATTTTTCCTGGTCCCTAAAAGGACCAACAAATGCTCCTTATTGTTTGGGAGTATTATGAGGATAAGTTTGGATAACCAGTTTGGACCAGCAAGCCCTTTGATTCTGTGCTGAAACACCAGATGTGGCATTTCATTTAAAAGTTTAGTATTAGTGCCAGTATTTCTCATTTCTATGAAAGAAGATCCTCCTTTGATTGTTGCAGAACACAACATGCATGAATGTTGCTTTTACTCTCTCTACTACAGGATTCATATCTGGTTTTGTATTTTTTAGAAATCTGTATTCTTATTTTAATTTAAAATGTAGGGAAAATATATTATCCTCCAAAATTAAAGTATGGAAGAACTCACATAATTTGTTAATATTTTCTACAAATAATTTTTTTTTTTTCCTGCGGCTTTGAATCTTTCTGTTTTTTCTTGGCAGGACATCATAAATGTCACACAAAATTCCAAAATATTTCTGGGCTTTGCCCATAATCTTTATGGTTGAGACCTTTTCAAGACTCCCTAATAGCCCAGCAGCAATTGAATTCACCTGCTTTCAAACAGCATCTAATTTTACGTTTCCCTTAGCTTGGTCTGAGATTTCCCAGTATGTCTAAATTTAACTATGTTCAGAATGTCTGTTCTGCATTTATCTCCCACCTAAAGCCAGACTCAGTCTAGATCTGAGAACCTGCTTACCCAAATTCCATGTAAAAGCCATGTAAAGGAGTAACCAAGGAAAAAGCTGAATCAGATAGAAAACCTGCGCCTCTATTCTCCGATGAAACTTGGGGGGATGAGTCTGGAGTGTATACTCCAAGATTTTCCCTTGGTTCCCTCTGGAATTAATGAGAAGAAGCTTAAACTAAGCACCCTGGAGTGCCCTTCTGGGCTGTGCTGGTCATACAGGTGGTTTCTGAAATTTAAGCAAACTACACTGGGTACCTAAGTTACAAGCACAAACTTCCATCTTTGATTTTCAGAAGTTTTATTTTGCATGTATCTGCATCTTTCTGTAGAAATTAAAGGAGATAAAAATGTTAGCAAAGCTCCATAAACCGTGCTCAGCTAATAATAATTCTTGCATGTCTTCAAGTTGTTATGGAGCTTAATATATGTTATTAAGTTGAAACATTCTAGAAGGCTGAAAAGTAACACTGTTGGTAACACATGTACAAATCTTGTCAAAAAATACACAAAACTGTGATATGTTTTCTGCTGAATGTTGTGTATTACTTATTTTTTTACTACGGCACTTAGTCTTGTGGGAGTTTCCTACATACATAAAAAGGTGAAAAATAGTCTTCAGGATCTAGAATGTAATAAATACAAAGAGCTAAAGAAGAAATCAGAAAAAAAAAATGTGGAGAAATCAGCCCGCTTCCCTCTAGAGTTAACATGACAGAAGCATCTTTATTGGGTACTTGAGTAGCCACAAAAAAAGTGGCAGAGGGAAGAAGGCAACCAAAATGTGTATTTAGGTAAGTGAAATAGGGGTAATCGTTCATCATGCTTATATTTTTTTCTGCAAATTGATTCATATGAAAGAACAGCTATGTCTATGACTAGTCTGGATCCCCTGATAAGAAACTTGTGCAGTAAATTCTGCCCCGGTGTGCCTCTTTCGTGCTTATACCCCAGCGTACCCTTACGAGGGCTGTTTGCCAGGTTCGGTGTGACTGTACCAGGCACCTGACTTAGCTGAGGATGCATCTACAGCTCAAGTGTATAGTCCTGGGAGGCAAACTAACTATCCTAAATCAGTCCTGCTTACTCATCTAATTCTCCTACACTCTTTGTCCTTAGCTCTCTCAAGAAAGACCAGTGCCTCTGAACTCTCCCAGAGGGCAAGTCAGTCTGTCTTAATTAGGTTCCTAAATTCATCATGCTGGATATGAACTGAAGTCTTCATCTGTATCATGCAGAAAACAGAGTATGACATGCAGCAATGTTAGATAGCTTTTTTAAGAGAATGAACTACTGTTACCTTATACCTGAAGTTCAAACAGGACACTTCAGCGTTACAGTTCTTAGGTTTTGTGGTTTGTTGTTTTCCATGAGCCCCAAAGGCTTAATTCAACAAAGTGGTTTTGTATGCAGTTGTATAACATCACTGTCCTCATAGAGTACAAAATTATTATGTGACAGTAAGCGAGACCTGCGCCTGCCAAAAAAGAAATAAGGGAGGATGCAATTTTTGAACTCTATACTACACAAAATGCAGTAGCTTCCACCTCTTAATGGTCCAGAAGGGTAATGATAGCACAGGCTAGACTTTTAAAAGCTATTAATCAGCTCCCATTGATTTCAGTGGGAGCTGGATATTTAAATACCTCTAAAACTTTTGTCCAATATACTTGCACATTTTTTAATTACAAGATTGGCTGCATAACTAGTTACAAAACAAAAAAAAAAAGAAAAAAGAAAAGAACAAGAGGAATTAATGTTTTGACCCTACTTCAGTAAGTTCCTAAGTATTTGCCTGTCTCTGGACATGTAAAGTCACATGCTGTTGTTAGGACTCCAGGTGAAGCATAAAGTAACGTGTATTTAACATCTTGCTGTATCAGAATTTCTTTTCTACTCCTTTATATACAAACAGATCGGTTCTGAATATATTTGCTAATGCTATGGTTTATCAATATGATAGTATTTTCATAAGTATATATTCTAACATATTGTCAGAACATATTTATCTTTTTGCATTTGTGAAAACCAGTCAGTGAGGGCTTCATTGATAAATGTGAGATTTTTGTTAAGCCAAAAAGAGATTTTTAAGGATGAAGGCTTTGTGGTGCCCTAATAAGTTTATAGAATTTTAAAATATTTCCAGTTGGGTGTCTTTTCCATGTTAGAATTTAGAAATCTAAGAGAGTGAAAGGAAAATGACAAGAAACAGTTCTTAAGCTTGTCATGTTCCAGTGGGTTTGAATTTTTAGTGTCTCTGTTCTCGGTGCCTTACCTCAGGAGGAGGAGGATGGGATAACCAGAAAATCAGAATAATAATGGGGAAATTTTATCTGTGGAGCTACTCTAGGACTAAATGTGCTTTAATAATGTCTATAGTCTTACCTTCACACATTTTTTGGCATCCTTAGTGGAAGTTTCCATCCTATTCAGGACTGACAACGCTAGCCTTTCAGTTCTTGGCATAACAGCAAAGGCAAAGAGGGATGATATAGTTGAAGAATACGATCATTAACATCCATATGATTCCATCTTATCTTGTTTTTACTTAGGCTAACAGCAAGGCACTTATTATATCACTAATCTACTGTTATATGAGAATTTGCCAGAAAACTCCATAAAAAAAATCATCTCTAAGAATTTTTATAATTAACAGTAAAGGGTACCTCAATGTCTATTTCAAAGCTGATTTGATGAATACAGAAAAGGTCAAACTAAAAATAACTAGACTGAATCAGTTATAAGTGTAGTAACATATGCCTCATTTAATAATGAACTCTAAATTTGCTCTGCAGTTTAGGTAGTATCATGAATGCTAATTCTGACAGTAAAGGGTTATGAACTACCTGTCTGCTCAAGTCTGGCACAAGGTCAGGCAGTTTTAGAACTAATGAAAACCCTGATGTACCAAAAGGTGGATGATTGACACGAGTGTGCTTGCTGAAGAAAGTGCTGAGGAACTCTGGTGCATTCAAAATGACAGTGTCCTGAAACACAGTTTACAACACTCCGTTTGTTTAGCCCAAGTGTAGCAATAAGCCCAAGTGCTTATTGCCTACATCAACAGTGCCAGAATTCAGGGCACATTGTATTAAACTTTACATGCCAATCACCAAGAAATTTTTTCTGGTATGGTTTGTGATGATCAACCTAAGGCCATTATACTCTGAATATGTGATTATGCTTAGAAAGACCTTTTTGTATATGATTCAGAGCATCCTGAAAGGATGAAAAGGAATTACTGTTAAATATGATTAATTTTCATCCATTTATTTCCTTTTTAGACCAATCTGCAATGCTGTGACTATTTTTATTTAATTCCCAGCTTTCTGCAAGTAATGAGAAGTTTTTAGAACATTGAGATACTGGACAACACAGCATGTTCATCTAATCACATATAAAGGGTGTCAGAATGGATAGTGTTAGAAAACAATTAAACAGAAATAGTTTATTCAGAAATCTTGAAAATATGCAATAGGTAAAACAAACATCTTTTTTCCTGAAGTATGGTGCTTTTTCTGAGACAATTCATTCACCAGTGTAGGAATTGAGCCACCCAGAAAATGATTAAAGGATATATCTGAGCTACAAAGTTAAGACATTAATATGGATTATCAAGATTTCATGATTTAGAGACATTCTGATCTGAGTAACATTCAGGTGTGCAGCAGCTCAGAAAATTTCAGTTCAGTTCAGGTAGGATCCTAATTTTAAGAGATGTTAAGAGCTATAGTAGATAGTTGAAAAGAAAATGTTTCTGGTCCAGTAACAAAAATGTGTTTGAATAGGCAAGACATGAGATCCTTTCATACTCAGAAGTAAAAGGGTTTTGTTAAACAGAGGAAGGAAGAGGTTTGAGTCCCATATGATATCCTCAGCTATATGTTTCTTGTATCTTTCTGGCAGGGCAAATGCTGTAAATGTGTAAGCATCACATCAGTCACCTCAGCAAAAGTGTCTAAATGTCAGCTTCTTTTTTCATTTGCTTACAGGATATCTATCAGATGGCATTTGAACAACTGCCTTCATCAAGTCTTCAGCGACTAGACGTTAATACTACTATATGCAGGTTGCATGGCTACCAGGAACACATTCTTGTAAAACCATTTTGGTAGTTACAGTATACCTCAGGATGTTTTCTATAATAGGCCACGTTTCTGACTTTAACTCCAGTGCTAATCATCATTTTACCTCAATTATTTCCCAAGCAGTCATTATTAACTATCAGGACTTCTAATCTTTTGATTCAAAAGGATACTTGGCTAAAATAGCTTTTTCAGGGGAGGTGGCTAAGAATATACACATACAAAAATTTTCATACTCCCATACTGTATTCATATATAAGTACATGAAACACCTGACCAACTACATTTTCCCGATATTTATACTATACAGAAAGAATAATTTTTACACTGAGACACCTACTATGCTAACCATACACTGACACTTGAACAGAGGATCGCTAATCCTAAAGGAACTGATTGTTACAGCTTGACCAAACCATGAAGAGCAAGATGATATTGCTCTTCCAGTCACACAGTAACTGACTGGAGACATGACTGAAATCTAAAAGAACATTGATTATCTCCATATTTTGCCTCCCATCCCTCCTTGCATCATCCTTCTTCCAGGTATCTCAACTTGTAGAATTTCTATGAAATTTACTCTTTGTAAACACATACTTTCTTCAAAGCTGTAAAGTTACTGTTTGACAAAGCAGTCCTTTTTTGAGTCCCACCAAAACATCCTCTGTTCTGTTCATTAGTGCAATGGCAGCATTTACTTATCATTTTTCAACTGTTTTCTTTTATAAGGATTTTTTATGTTTGCTTGTGTAACCTGGTGTAAAGTGGAGCTGAGATCTAATTCAGTTGAAACACTGATAGAAAGAGCAAGAGTACAGTCTGCTGGTCAGTAGAGACTATAATTCCCTTAGCTTCTGAGATGCTGCATACAGAATAATGTTTCTAGTTTTGAGTCCCCCAGTTCATCAAGTTATCAACATGTAAATGGGGTGAGTCACCAAAATACGTAGCTAGAGCATAGGATGTACATGGAGAGGCTGAGAGAATTGGGTTTGTCTAGACTCGAAAAGAAAGGCTATGGAGGGATGTGACTGCAGTCTTCCTCCCCTACCTAATGGGGGTTAAAAAGAAGATGGAACCAGGTTATGCCCAGAGGGTCACAGAGACAGAACAGGAGGCAACGACCACCAGTCACAGCAAAGGAAATTCCGGCTAGGTACAGGCACTATCTTTGGCACAAAGAATTGTTAATTCTGGGACAAGTTGCTTGGGTAAAGGCTGGACAAAGGCTGAAGTAGCCTCATCTCGTTTCAAAACTAACCCTTGAGCAGGAGGCTGGACTAAATAAACTCCAGAGGTCCCTCACAGCCTAATTAATTCTAGGAAGCCTAATGTTAGTTGTGATGGAATTATTGGTCTATAATGCTGGATAAACCATCTATGTGACCTTTTAAATGGTCTAAAGCTATAACTGGAGTTTAAGCAATGAAAACAAAATAAGGTAATAAAAAGTAAGACAAAGAAAGTAAATAAAGCATTCCTTATATTTGTATTGTGCCTCCTTGCGACCTGTCAGCTACAACGTAACGTATACATTCTTCTGTGGTTTTCAAACATGAATTTGCTGCTGCTTTATGTCACCATAGTAAATCTATAATAGCAACAGTGTTTGACTGTTAAATAGAATAAGGAAAATGCATTTTCACGTGATGGTGAGACGCAGGGTTCACGTTGGTCACATGCAGTCACAATGACTGAACCAGAAAAACAACATTCATTACCATTTCAGCACATGCAAGAATCAAGAGTTGCACAAAGCTGCTGAACAGAGCAGATTTTCACAGCGATTCAAGGCAAAGTCATTTAGCACAGATGTTTCTGTAATTGTGGTGCACTCAGAAAATTCAGTGTTCAGTGGTCCTTGAACACACATTTCCCATCTATATGGTGTATGTTGAGTAATTAATAAAAAAAAAATAAATGGAAGGAGCTTAGTCTGGATAAAGTATACCCACTTGAAAGTTACGGGGGGCAAGGAAGAAGATAACGAGATTTTATTTTGTTTATTTTTATGCTTATATGATTTGTTGTCCTCCAGCTTTGTTCTAGGGTTTTGGAGTTTGTTTGTTTGCTTGCTTGCTTGATTGATTTTCAGTATAGAGATTATTTAGCACACGCTGCTTCATTGTGGGCTGAGCGAATGGAAAGAGGTGTGATCAACCATGCTGGAATTCTGTTTCATTCTGTCATTCAGCGTGAAGAATGCCTCAGATCTGTTCCAAAAAGCAGGGATTGCTTACCAGTCCTTTAGGTATTTGCAGCAATCCAAATGGCAGAGTTTGCTTTCCGTTAAAATCTGATAATTTGGCTAACTTTCCTTTGAAATCACAACCACAGGATTGTGAGAGAATGAGGAATACATGGAATTTTCTTGGAAGAGGAGGAGGAAGATAAGAGAGAGTGTAGGAGTGTAGGAGACTACATAAAACCTGCCATCCAGAGAGGAACTTAATATGGGGATGAATTATATCAAAAAGAAACATGTCACAGAGAGAAAAGGCAATATGAGGGAAACCTGGACACCAAATAGGATTATGAGACAAAACATTCAATTCAGAGTGAAGAGACTGGTACAGAAGACAGTGGTGGAACTTGCTGGAATATGCTACTACTTACAACCAAGTAAAACAAGAAAAGACAAACCATTGTATGACCAAGTACTAGAAGAAGGAAGGTTATGCACAGAATCTCTATATTAATTCAGTTCACAGTCCCATCTCACCATTATGTCCTGGCCTCCTTGTTCTGGCTACGCCTCCAGGCACAGTAGCAGGATCCCCTACCAATTAGAAGCAGCACTAGTCTGGCTCTCTGTAGAACTAGAAGTAGCTATGTGTCATGAAATCCAGTCTCTTGTCTTAAAAAAGCACTTTGTCATTTTTTTTTCCCCTCTCCTTACCTGCCAAACAGTATTTTCCTGAGGATGTGTCACAGTCTTCAGTCATATACATAGCTGATGTTGAAAAGGACCACACAAAAGAGAGCTCCTAAAGCTTCCTATTCTCTTTCTTTTTAGCTGTTAACAATAACAGTGAGAACAGTGATGTTGGAAGTGGAAAACCAGCGATCATTTATCCTTTTGCCTTTCTGGATCTGAACTTTCCATGTGACTAAGAAGAGCAGAGTCCTCATTCATGATCCAGAGAAAGCTTATCCTAAATATATATATTGATAAAGGTATATGAAAAGAGGCTATTCCTTCTTCATCACATACACCATGGCTTGTCGTTAGGTCACAGAGTGACACACGCTCTTCTGTTCTCTCAGGGACCATTTACTCTGTAATCACTACACATGAAGTGGAACTACTTCAACAATAGAAGTTGAGACTGACCTACTGCAGATGTCCCAGAGACTGATCTTCAGAGCTCTGCTGCGGGAGATAGAGATGTTACACGTGGAGGTGCTCTAGCCACGTACTGCTAGATAAAAGGCACAGAACTCTCTCTTCCACAGCCTGTCTATTGTGAGATGAGGCATATATAACTATCGCAATCTAAAACAGGGTTCAAAGTTGTGAACCCTGCTCAGGTCCTCCCAGTAGTGAAGACTGTACCTGTGTATCTAATTAATCTTTAAACTTATATGGCACAGGGAAGCAGCTTTTAGAGGAGCAGTGAAGAGCTTCCCCTCACTCATACTCATGTTGTTCCCAGCTAGTACTTGAAGGTGGAACAGTTTCTGCAAGATAGGCTTTGTGCGGTTTGATTCCCTTGAATCAAAAAGGAAATTTAGGGCAACAGTGTCTCCCGTTCTGTGTGAATGTTCAGCATTCAGCTATACTGTACCCAGGAACTACTGGATAAAGCAAAGTAACATGAATAGTTACTTTAAAAGTAGTGACCACTATTCTTTTTTGAAAGAGAAAGCTTAGTCACTTCCTTCACAAAAGAGTTCATGGTTGCAAACTTAGGCAGAGGTAAAATACATCACTTTCTCCAGTACTCCCCATCACCTACTGCAGAGAGTAAAACATCCATTGAGTAGTCTTTTCTGCAACACTTGACCCTCCCACAGCGTAAAGGATTTTTGCACAGAAAACTCTGTCAAAAGACCTTACTTGCCAAACTCAGGGCACTTTCAGGACTAGACTCTTAACATGTCAGATGCTTTGCACGTAACGGAGCATCTGCTGTTATCCTGCAGTCTTTTCAAATGTTACCCAAACTTCGCCTTTGATGGCTCTCAGGGAAAAATGATGTGAGGTAAAGGCCCATATTCTGCAGTCCACAATAATTTCACACTAGTATAATCCCATTGATTTGGATGAAGTTTCACAGGTACGTGGCTGTTGCAGCTGAAAAGATAGCCAGGCCAGTAGCATCAGGGGTTGAATGGCTGAGCTGAGCTCAGTCTCAGCTACCAGATGGGTGGAGTGACCTGATTACCTGCATATAATAGCAAGAGAGGTTGGAGAGGTCAGTCTCACTTCCAGCATGATACGTGTTATGTCAGAATGGTTTGTGACAGCTCCCACTGGCTCAAGAATGACTCCTGCTGACTGAGAAATGCTTATGACAGCTCCTACTGACCCAGCCAGTGGGAAACAACCCTTTAACTCAACTGGGATAGATGGTACCGACAAAATACAAGAGGTTCAGGTCAGATCTCAAATACTTTGTTAGTATATTGTACACAGAAAATAAAGTCACATAGTCTGGTCCTCCTCCAAGTAGTTAATCCAAATTGGAGTATCACAGCTTGCCTGATATGCTTAATAATGTATTGGTAAAGATCCTAGGTGATTAATCTTCTTTCTGCTTTCTCCCTTGCTCAGCTTTTATTGTTTATAATCGTCATTATTCATTGTATTTAAATATTTATATGTGAATATATATATTTTATATTTTACATGGATATTTGTATAAAAATATACACTTATATACATTTATATAAATATTGCTGAAAAAAGTCCAGAAAAAAAACATTGGTCTAGGAAATTACTCTAACCATGAATATTAAAATACATTTGTGTACAACCAAAGTTAACTTATTTAATCAAGATGCTACATTAATATATTTTAAAAGAATGCCATGGCTCTGTTCCTGCTTAGAGGATGTTGGGTCTCTTTCCCCTCATCCCCTCTGTATACAGAGAAGTGGCCATAACATAGAGAAAAAAGTTCAAGCTGTTCAAGCTGGTTGCCACTGAGACAGAGAGCTGAAAGTGAATGATGTGCTGAAACACAAAGCTGCAGGATGAGATCAATATTTCTGCCTTTTAGTCTTGTCTCCTCATCTTCTCTGCTTGCATGCTTTTAAAACTTGCTGCTCACAGCGCTGACCAGTAATAATCACCATATTTATATTGGAATTCATCTTCTTTACATCTGTTAGCATATGGCTTTCAAGATGCTCCATCCTTTATTGTCAAGAATGTGTAACTTCAGGGTCAATCAAGTGCAATCATTTGTGTTTTACATCAGCAGAGTTCGTTTCAGTATATGGAAACAAAAGCCTTAATGAGTTACAGTGAATCATATAATAAAGATCTCTCCTGACTTATGCAAATTTCTCACATAAATTTGATCCAAATAAGACACAAAAAAGGCCTAAACTATAAAACAAAGTCTGACATTGGTGACACATACTTGATCTTTGCATGTGTGTATTAGTAATTCCTTGTAGTGCTCAGTTCCATTTACTCCTTAAAGTTTTCCTTTGAAAAGTTTATAGTTGAGCAGACATTAGTATTGAAAGATTCAAATCACTTTTTTGATAGAATGCCTTGCAAGAATGGCTTGTTGAAGTAAAATATCATCTATTTGCTCCACCCTGGTTGTTATATATAATTGATCATACAAATACAAATTCATCTTGCTACGATTGCTGAACCATAAAAGAGCCAACGTGGAGGCCTGCCTACAGCAGGAAGGGAACATTTTTTCACCCAAGTCAGAACCTGGAACCAAAATAAATCTATCAATTGACTAAGATGCCTGCTGGATCAGTCTTACCTGCATTGATCTTATGAATCACATGAATTGTGCCTTATCAGTCTCTGCTTCTTTCCATTCACTATAAAGGAAGCACAAAGTACCTAGCACAGAGAAAACCATCTCGATTGTCATCAGCTTTTTTCTTCCACAAAAATCTGACCAATTTTCTGTGCACATTTTCAAAGGTGCTTGAATTCTGATACTTAAGTTCAGCAGACACAGCTAAGCCCCCACCCAGTCATTCACTCACTCCCCCCAGCAGGATAAGGGAGAGAATTGAAAGAGAAGATGTGAGAAAAACAACCTTGTTCATTGAGACAAAGACAGTTTTGTAAGTAAAGGAAAAAAAGGAAAGAAATAGCTGATGCAAAGGCAGTCATTCACTACCTCCTACCAGAAGAGCAATGACCAACAATTTCCTTGGACGATCTCTCCCTCAGTTTTATTGCTGAGCATGGTCGTATGGTACGGAATATCCCTTGGGTCAGTTGCTGTTGGCTGTCCCGGCTGTGTCTCCTCCCAGCCTCTCGCTCATCCTCAGCCTAATCTCTGGGGCAGCAGAGTGAGAAACAGAGAAGTCCTTGACGCTGTTTAAGCACTGTTCAGCAATAGCTAAAATGTTGGTGTGTTTCAGCACTGGTTTGGTCACAAATCCAAACCGCGGAACCGTACAACCTACTATGAAGAAAATTAACTTCATCCCAGCTAGACTCAGTACAAAAAAGATATTCGTAAAGACATTCCTCAATTGTCATTTAGCCCTAGGTTTCATGAATCATGTCTGTATAGAAGAGTGAAAACAGAGTGTCACCGCATTTCAGCTGAAGCAGTACAGAAGCTGACAAAACTGGCATGTGGTATCTGCCAGGGAGACCTGGAACACCGTCACGCTGTATCAGGTGCAGGTACCCAGGCATTGGCAGGCAAGGGCTGCAGGGGTGGCCTCTGTAAGGAGAGGTCCCAGCTGGTTCCAGCCACCTCCAAGCGACCCACCGCAGACACAGCTGAGCCCCTCATCGAAGATGGTGGCACCTCTGGGAAAACAGATTTCTGAAAGGGCAAAACACTGCATGGCAGGGAGGAGTGAGGGCACAAGTGTGAGGAAGAGCCCTGTGGACACCAAGGTGAGAGAGGAGGGAGGGGGAGGAGGTGGTCCAGAAGCCAGAGCCGAGATTCCCCTGCAGCCCATGGACAGGACCAAGGTAAAACAGGTATTTCCACGCAGCCCGTGGAGGATCCTTCACTGGAGCAGGTGGAGATGCTCTGAAGGAAGCTGAAGCTCATGCAGAAGACCACAATGGAACAGGGGAAAAGTGTGAGGAGGAAGGATTGGCAGCAAGGAGCTGTTATGGGCTGACCCCAACCCCCATTCCCTATCCCTCTGCACTGCCTAGGGAGCAGAGGTGTGGGAGAGAAGTCGAGAACGAAGGAGTGAGGTTGAGCCTGGGAAAAGGGGGAGGTGAGGGGAAGGTGGTTTAGCTTTTGTTTCTCACCATCCAAATCTATTTTAATTGTCAATAAATTAAATTAATTTTCCCCAGCTTGAGTCTGTTTTGCCTGTGATTGTAACTGGTGAATGATCTCCCCGTCCTTATGTCAGCCCATGAGATTAGTCATCTTGTTTTCTTCCCCTGTCCTGTAGGGGAGGGAGAGTGAGAGAGCTTCTGGGTGGACATCTGGCACCCAGCTGAGGTCAACACACCACGAGGTTAACCCACCAATAACTGATGTTGCTCTACAGCTAACAATTTCCTTATGACTAGGGTAAGTCCTTACTGAAGTCTGACTTTCATACAGATTTCACCTGTTTTGAACTGCCATTTTCATAGTGACACTCTCGACATCAAACACGCTCTAAGGATGTCCAAGATAGTGTAGTCTACCTTAGCAGAGGAGTAGCGAAGTTGGCAGGGTACTTACCTGAGCTGTGTAAGTCAAAGATTCATGTCAATCCTCGTATTCAAATTTTAATTCATATCCCACAGGAAGGCCTTCATGCTAGGGGTGAACCTATTTCCTCTTTGAAACATTCAGAATTACTCAGGACCACAGTGTCCTACATCTCAGGCTACTTTATCTGTGTACCACACCCAATGAAAAGTGCGTGTGAAGTATGAGATGCTTTTTGCCCAATGAAAGAAGAGATTGTGTTGATACAATATGGCTGCAGCAGCAGCAGCCATACATTTCAGCACAGCAGTACAGAGGAAAAAAAATCACGTTGTAAGCTTTTAAACAAGCTTCTCTCTGGCCAAATGAATACTAAAGAAAAGTCTGGATCACAAGGGTTGCCCAACCCAGTAAAGTCTAATATTTGGAAAATTCACTTTAAAATGCTATGTTTGTGTTCAAGATCTCACTTCATGCAAGAAAGTGAATATGTCTTTATAAATAAAAAGTCCAAAATCCTATGTTGGGGGCTATTCCTTTTTCTCAGCCTGAACCTCTGGTTTCTATATAGGTTGTGCTACACTCAGTGCAGAAACATGGGGACTCCTGCTGCCTACAAAGATCCATCCATGAATTACCTTTGAGGATTAAATTATTAAAATAAATGTTCAGACAGACTTTGTTTCAGACTGTAAATGCAGTCATTACTAGTAGTATCACTAGGGCTCTCAGTGCTCATTTACCCATTTGACAATGAATGCAATAATATTCACCTCATATTGCTGTCCTGTTCAATTAAACCCTTGGAAATTCTTACCAATTTCCCGAGTAAATTACATATAGAGTTAGTAATACAGAACCTCCAGCACACCTCCCTCCACTTCTCTAAGACCCTCTGTGCTTACAATTTTGCCACCTGTTATTTGTTTAAAGATCTCTAGTCTCTTGATGTTTGGCTCAAGTTGAATTTTGAAAAGACGTAGTTAAAACAGTTATGTCATTTCTGAGAACAATTACAGGGAAAAATACTTTAGCTGATTAATGGCAGTAGCCTGCATCCAGACTTGGTTCTACGCAGCCATGTTGCTAAAGTAGCTCCTACAGAAAACCCTGCAGACACTGTTTTTCTCCAAAAGCTGGGGTATATGGAGGAACATCTGTCCATGCTGGTTTTGGATAGGGACTGGGTGTTGTCCTAAGAAGTCTGAGTTTTCTCTTTTGACATTTCCCAAAGACAACCACAAGCCCAGTCTCAAATCCAGGCTGGAATACAGAAAATGTGGATAAAAGGCAAATTTAGACTCAATTGAAGGTTTGGGCCAATGTTTATAATATAGGGTAGAAATTACTATTGATTTTCCTTTTGCCATTAAATTAAAATCCTCTCAAATTTGGCTAGGTCACATATTTTGCAAAAAATAAGCAACCCACCCATATGATCAGAAGATACTTTTTCAGGCTTTAAGCGGATACACTCTAAAATACCTTGTACAAACGTATTTTTGTTCCCTGTGTCAACACTGCCTACCACTACTTTATGATTACAGTTTCAAGGCACAGAGGCAATTATAACACATTCTCTGAAGATTTTAATCTGTAAAAAGAATATATAAAGATAAAAATGTCTCTAATGTTTAAGACCAAAGTCTATCTCACCCAGCATCCTGTCTTTGAAGTGGCCAGTAAGGGATTTTGAACAAAAGAATTTAAACATAGCCCACTAAAACAAAGCAAAACAAAACAAAAACCCACAGTGCTAAATTGGAATAAACCCTTTCTTTGTTATGCTCTTCCAGCTTCTGGCAATATATGCTTTAAGGATTTCCTGAGCTGGGGAATCACTTCATCATGTTTAATAGGTCTTGACAGACTTTTCTTTCATTAATTTGTATAATCACTTTTTTAAACCCATTTATGCACATGGCCTCCACAATATTCTGTGGCAATCAGTTCCACAATGCAATTAAGTGACCTGTGAAAAAATACTTCCTTCTATCACTTATAGACTTGCTACCTAATAATTTAATTGGCTGCATGTAATTCCGATTGCTGGCATGAGAAATATGCCCCCTTTTTTCCATGATGCTCTTGACTTTACCTTTTTTTTATTACAGCCTTCCTCAGGCATTTTTTTGTTTTATTTTTCTTCCTTCTGTTCTTTTTTCCTCCCCCCTAAGATTCCTAGTGCATTTAACTTGTCCTTGGACATAAGCTATTCTGTACCGCTGATCATTCTTGTCACCATCCTCTGTACCTTTCTTAGTTCTCATATATCCTTTTGAAATGAGGGATTAGAACTGTGTATTGTATTCAGGATGTAAGCACCATCATAAAGTGAATTTCTATGGATTTCTATAGTTATATATTATTTCTTATTTTCTTCTCAAATCCTTCCTTAATAATTGCTAACATTCTGCTTGCCTTCGTGACCACTGCAGAGTATCGATCTGATGTTTTCTGAGAAATATCCAATGACTCCAAAATCCTTTTCTTGGATTGGAGTCATGAATTTAGAGTCCATCACAGTGTATGAGCATTTACTGCTGTTTTAACCATGCTGATTGCTTTGTACTTGTTGACATGAAATTCCATACTACATTATATCATGCAGTCAGTGAGTCTCATAAGTTTTTTCTGCAGCTCTTTGCAGTCAGCTTTAGTTTAGTGTCTCCTGAATAATTAAACAAGTAATTAATAACTGTAGCATAACATATACACAAGAGGACTGAACAAAGATAGGGCAGACATTTCTTAACATTTCACTGCTTGACTTTGCAGGTTTAGTGTTATTTTAGTATTTTAAAGCTATGCTTAAAAATGTAGTTATATTGTCTCAAGTGGACATCAGTAAATAATTATGTGTACACACACAGGCACACACAGCCACAAGCATACATACGGTCACTAAAATAAAAAAGACTAACAGCTCTCAGAGTATTAAAACACTATTCAGACTTACAGAAATGCCTTAAAGAAAAAGAAAAGAGTACAACTTGTCCATAAAAATGCACACAGGGACACAGACAAGCACCCACTTAGTGTAAAGAGATTGTGTACTGCAGTCAATTCCTCCAAGACACCTTAGCGTACAGGAAAGTGTCTGCATGGCAGTGGGCATTCTTCCACTATACGTGAGTAACAGTTGTCTTGTAGTCAGCACATCTTCGTTTCAATTTACATATTCAAACCCCCTGACCTTTAAAGTAAAAATAAATAAATAAATAAATAAGTAAATAAAGCAAAGAAAGGAAAAGTAAGTTTGTTTTACTCATGGCGTGGAGTTTTGCAGTATTGTATGATTGACACAGAAAGAAATATTATGTTGTACAATTCTATGGCAGACAGGCCCAGGGCTATTCAGATGAGAGAACTAATAACCATGCTGGCAAAAGAAATTTCTTATTAAAACCTTGTTAAGGAACTACAATAATTCATTAAGGGTTATATCATTATAAAAATCCATCATTGTTATAGACTGTTTCCTGGGGCTTCAGTTTAGTAAAGTTTGACATGCCCTTTATGCTCTGAAATTAGGTAAAGCTAAAAATGATTTATGCACCGAAAATGTTAAACATTTTATAAAGCACAAAAATAACTATGCACAGCTTCCTAACCTTGGCATAGTACCTCAGGGGTTCACAGCCTAAGAAAAAATATCTTATAAAATGGACAGTTTAAAGCCTTGTATGTTCAATGGGTCAAAACCTGCTTACATTAAAACAGTGGGACTGCAAATGTCTTCAGTGGGAATAAGCTTTTGCACATGGAAAATAATCATGTGAGAAGAACTAGGGGTAACATCAAACTGGTCTAATGAGATGAGACAAAATGAAAAAAAAAAGAAAAAAATTAAAAAAGGAAGAAAAAACCCCCGACAAATATGAGCAACTGTGATTTAAAAATACCATGAGCTAAGGCTCAATAGGTATTTTGCAGGATAAATTTCTGTCCTTGTTCCACGCATATTTTCACTTCTGGCTAAAATTATGGAAATCACCTCCTCCAAGCACAAAAGCTGTTTTATTATTTAAAATGAAATGAGGAAAACTGCATCAGATGCAAAGATTAGTTAAGGTTCCCTCAGAGAAGTAATGGGCAAACAATGTGCAAATCTTTGCCTGCATAACAGTTTGTGAATAACGCTACGTTACCCAGCGTGGTCACCAGCAGTACCAGAGTGACATTAGCTGCAGAGATCAACATCCCATCCAGAAGGACAAACTGCTCTGAACGGAGCTGCGGAAGAGTGTCTGTCAGTAGCGTAGGTTCATGATGAAATGGGTTGTTTGGACCCCATCTACTAGTGGGCAGTGGTACAAATGAACACTAGCCAGTCCCTCACCGGTCATCAGCCAGATGTTTATAACCAAAGTTATACACTTTTTCATATGCATCATTAAGATCCATTTAGATTAATCCAATGCTCAGTTTTATTATACACCCCAGTCACAGTACTTCCAGAATGTCCAGACTAGTTATTTTTGCGGTTAATGCTGAAATTAATAGAAATATATCACACTAATTGGCACACTTGTTGGCTGTCATGCTGACAGGTCAAGTGCTGAGTGGGTCGTGGAAACTGAAATAACCTCTCACTTTTGAGATGGTCCTTGTCAATCAGAATTGAGGCACACTGGAAAGCGAGCATAGATAAGCCCGCATTACCGACGCTTTAGCTGTACTAGCTTTTTGGAAGGTGGTTGATTTTTCTCTCCACAGTTAAGAGAGACGACTCTCATTGGCAGGACTGTCAGACATTCTTTGTAAGTACTAAATTCATATATGGCCACTTGTGCGTGCTTTTGGTGAAAATGTAAAAGCCATGCAATGCATATACATCATAATGCTTGAAATCTTACTTTGAACAAAGAGGAAGCACACATATAAAGACAGTATTTTCTTGTTAGCATAACTGAAATCTTAGCAATCTATTTTCCAAATCTAATTTTTAAAGAAAAAGGAAGAATACTAATACAGATGGAATTGCTGTATGTGCACTCCCTAGTTTCTAGCCCTTTTCCTGGTGGTGTGTTCGCCCTGTCCCTGCTCCTTGAGGTCCGAAAGTTGGTGGTTTCATTCAGTCTGCACCCCATGCTTTATCGTCCCACTCCTGCGCTCCTCCAAACCCCATCCTGCATCCCCCCTACTCAAGGACACTGCTATTGTACCAGGCCTGCATTTCTTTACGCTACGGAATTGCATTAGAGTCTGTTACCGCTAAACTGAGTGAAAAAATGCTGCGGGCTGGTCAGGACAAGTTCAGGCAGAGCAGGCCTGACCAACCTCAGTCCTGAGGTTTTTGCAATTTCAGTACAAAGCTTATGGCCTGTTGCTTGCAATGGCAGTACTCTATTACAGGGCTACAGGGTAACAGCACGTCCTGTCTATATTCCATGCACAGAGGTTTTAAAAGTAAAAACATTTCTTACAGACTAGTGTACTTCCTCTAAGGACAAAATATGTCTGTGAAAGTTTCCAAAAACACAGAGATCCCAACCCTCTATGATATAATTTCACCCCAGTGATCCTTAGTAATATGTGTTTAATTGGCACACACAAAACAGTGTTTCTTTTTATTTTAACTGGAAAGAACAACGGCTGACATTTCAGCATTAGGGAGGACTAAGCAATGAACTCTCCATGTAAGAAAAATCTCCCTTTTTCCTCTGACATTTACCCTGGAAAGGATGTTTGACATCAGGGTCTGGAGGTATGGAAGGATGACCCAGGGAACAAAAGGGAATAGGTCATCAGTCAGCTCTGAATGTAAATGAAATGTAGACACCAGGGTCTTTCTGGTTTCTTTGAAAGTCCGAAGCCAACAATGGGTGTAATATTCTTTATAACTCCTTCCTGACATCAGATAGCTATTAGTTTCTTCTTTTCCCTGGCAATATTTTGAAATGAAATAGGTAGTGCCACCTGCTGTGAATATTTAAACCTTTCTCTCTCACAGCTCTCTGAAAATGAATAGGCTCATTTATTTTAATGTAACTCCTTTTAGTATGCACTTCAGGTGTGTAATCTAAACTACCCAACTCATCAGCAGAATGGTAGGTAAAACAATGTATAGAATTATCACACAGAATGAACCCCGGAAAATGTGTCAGTCCAGTTTGAAAAATGCAGAATTCCTGTCTGTTCATAATTGTATGGGAATAATTTTGATTTCTGCTTAACTGCTGTTTTGCTCTCTTTGCTGGTTGCCAGCTGGTGTGGACTCGGTTCAATGTGTTCAGTGTTAAATGTTAAAGCCCTATGTGGTTGCATCCTAGTTATTTAGTTCAGTTCAGTTTTCAGATGAATAAATGCAATAAGAAGGTTGCGCCTCTTCAACCTCCACAGCATGTTTTGTCTCACCTGTGCAAAATGAAGAAATAGTTAGGACACACTGCAGTCTCTCAGAATTGCACTGACTCCACGGCATAGTGTGTAAACCTGAGCAACTGCACATTTTATGCACTTCTGCAAGCGCTCGGAAGTTTGCGGTGAGCAAAAGTTAACTATGTTTATGACTTCAGCTACTGTTATTCTAAAATGGGTGCAAGTGTTGATCTTGAGCAATGAATGAATTGACACAGAATATTTTCCAAAGCAGTTAGGTACAGCAGGAATGGGACACCGATGTCTATTGGACTCTGCTGTGGCTGAACCGGATATTATATCGTAGATATAATACAGATATGGTATATTTAGATATAATATAGATATGGTAGATAGGGTAACCATTCAAATGGTGCTATCTCATTTTAACGTCTTCACTAAATGAGAAGAATTTTCCTTTCTGTTGTATGCATTTCACTGTAAGTCGGTGAACTATCATTTGGGTTACTCAACATACTCTGTATAGGATTACGTTTTTCTCTAACTGACTCAGGATATCTTGTGTTACACATCCTCCAATAATGCCTGCTGCTCCCCTAGACTGTGTTCCAATACTGCAATGATATTTAAGCCAACATTTCCTTTAAATAGATTGACCACACTGCTTTTTGTCTTTCACATTACTATCTCAGACAAATACATGCACAACCTGAAGAGGATTGGCTGCACAGGCATATAGATGGCTGTCACCATTTCATGTAGTCTGTATCACACGTATGCCATGATTCAGAGCTAAAAGGCCGCAGGGCAGCAAATCTCAGATGCATTAGCCATCCTAGTAAATCCATGACGCACTAAGTTGTTTCACCTTCCTGTGGTATTGCTGGCATCTCGAGCTCTGACTGTGTGATTTGTTGTCGTTCGTGACAGAAAACTGTCAAAATTAATACACAGTTAACCACCGAAGACTAACTGACCTGACTCACTCTGTCCTTATTAGCACCTCTTCCTTCCATCAATGGCCAAGGTTCCTCTTGCATTAGAGCCTAAGGTGCTCGCTTTCCTACAGGCCAAATTGTGACCACAGACTATCTATCACCACCTGAATGCCTAACAGGGGCATGGTTTTCCTCAGTTAACAGCAACTAGTGCTTACACGAGCTATAAATCCCTGATGTGGTTTGAGACAATTTTATCTTTATTTTACCTTTACCTCTTTTTCTGGTTCTATCTATTCAGCATAGCAGCATTTTTTGTTGAAGTCAGAGGAAATTTGTATGTACTATGAGATTAATAGATCATCTTTCCCTATTCCAATTTAAAACAAATGAAAAACTTTCCCCCTTCCTTTCTTCTTTGTGCTAATGATCTGAGCTGTGAGTGACGCATGTAGAGGATCTGCAATCATAGAGTGGTCTAGTTCTATGATTCCCTTAATTTTCTCTTTGTTCTTGTCTCCTTTGATTATTCCTACAAGGGGTTCATTTGGCATGAGCAGGAAAGAGAGAGAAATGCAACAGGCAACATCCTCCAGCAACACCACTTTCCTGTACTTAAGTTCTTGATCGTTTCAAAACAAAAAGCACTAAAACATGTTCTGGAGAACAGAAAACGTTTGAATTGTCCCTGTTACAGCCAGAAGCTCTGCTTTGTTGCAAAACATATACATAGCTATGTTGCTGAGCCAAAAGCAAACTCAGCAGAATAGGAGGAAGGGCCAGATTTACTGGGAGGACTGGAACTGCTCTGCAAATACGAATTACCACAAAACTAGTTAAACTGGTTTGATATACTGGCCTAATAACCGATTTGCGTCCTAGAAATGGTATAAATAAATCATGGCTGGAAGTGGATTCTGGCTTCCTTTTGTTTTTCTTCTCATCTTTGTGAACATGCTGTATGTACGTGATACCAAAGGAAGAATGAATTCTCTCCTATGTTACAGGGCAGAGAACAAGAGAGATAGAAAGCAAAAAAAAATTCCATGAAAGATCCCAGACAGTGTTTATGCTATAACATGCTTCCTCAATAGTGCCTTTTGTAAAATTACAAACAGTCAAACTCCTTGAAAAGTTGAAGGTGTACGAAAGCAAATGCTATCGTAATAGATAGCTGCAATCACACAGCAGGCGTGTGGTGGTGGAGCTCGCTGCTTCTGCTTTCTCTGGAGAAAGACATGCAGCACTAAAACCAGCACCAATCTTTTAGGAAAGATGCCACTGATGACCCGTTTTATCAAAGGGACAGACAGACTAGCTGCGGAGCATTTGCAATCCCACCACCCTCTTCCAAAGATGACACATAGAAGCATCTAATGAATACAGAGACTTCAATCCCATAGAACTTATGACAAGTGCTGCCAAAAATACAGGGAAAAATATCCTTTTTGATTTAGCTGCATGGTGGTTTGGTGGGGTTTTTTGCAAGGTTGGGTTTTGGGGGGTTGTGGGGGGATGTTTGGGTTTTTTTAATAAAGAACCCTTCACTGATATGCTTCAACTAGACAACTATTAGAGTAAAGACACAGATTCATCCAAATGTCAGCCTGTCTGATACAGAAGTTGAATAACTGAAACTAAAAATAAAATGCAATTGTTTTCATCTAAATGATTTGTCCTCTGAGATAAACACAGAAGAAAGCCAGCTAGACTTCTGAAATGTCAGTCTTTGAAAATAAGTTAGGCATATATTCTTTTATAAACAATTGTCCTCTCCCTTTCCCCAACAAAAAATATAAGCTCTTTCACCGTCCTTGGCAGAATCTGTCAAAACTAAAATCTACTGTTTACTAAACTTCCTGAAAAGCTAAAGGGAGGAATACCAAAGGGGTATCTTGATTCTGCCTTTGAAAAAACCTTTAAAATTTAGCTGCAGACATAATTCTTGCATAGATTCAAATACAGAATTCAACCGACTGTATTCCATGGGATGTGGAATTTTCAGCTCGGTGTTGCGTAGAAGACTGTTTATTCATTTTCTGTGGTGTGAACAGTTTCAGTGTTCTATTCCTTTTATATCCCCATGCAGGGGCCATGCAGAGCTGGCTAGATGTCTGCTCACTAAGGGATGTACAACTCCCTGCCTTGAAGATGCTACAACTTCAAGAAAAGAGTAACAGAAAAAAGAAAGGAAGGAGGTTGTTTCTCACTTTCCTATCGTGGGAAACCAAGTTCTAGAAAGAAAATACTGGCTTATACTGGAAGCTTTTAGAAGTACAGACTAGTTAATCAAAGTGGCAGTCCCAGGTTGGAGCTGTAAAAACATTTTGTGTGGGAGCTGCTGGCATTTCCAACCCATAATGGCAAGTGGGTTTTGTTTGTCCTAATTCTATCACCTGCCTGTACAGGTTTTTGATGACTTCCCTTGCCAGGACAGCTGCTAGTGAACTAAAAATACATCTGCACATCCAAGTGCAGGTGGGACGAGGTCCCACAAAAAAATCACCATTGTATTTGTCTCTTAATCATTTGTGATTTGGTTATTCATTTTCGTATTTAAAGAAGCTCCCATCCGATGCCTTAGGCAAATGTGCATAAAACTTGAAACAACCCCATCAGTGTTTTCTGAGGACTAACCAAGCAGCTGGTCTGAACAGAAAGAGCTTTCACCCGGGATCCTGCTTGCTCCCAAAGCAGCTCTTTTCCTCCCACAAAGGTGCATTTCAGCAGACCTGCTGGAAGTCTTAAGTGGCATACAGACTCTCCGGGTAAACCAGTCTCCAAAATCTGCTTTTAGCTCCTCTGGCAGCTTTACTACTCCAGAGATTTCTGAGCTTCTGTTCTTTGCTCTGATGCAGAGATGTATGGTGGGCAGGATAAACACATGAAGCAACAGAACAACGGCACATAGGAATCTGGCAGTGAAGACGAGGAGAAAGGGATTAAAAGATGGATATTTTGAGGAGATAGGAGGGCTCAGGTGTCCATTTGTATTAAAACCAAGTAACTTCTTTAAAACATGCTTTTGCCTTCACTCTGCCAATCAGCATGCATGGGAATAAAACATCTGGAGCTACTTTCTGTCTGAAGTTTGAAGTTTATTTCAAAAGAAACGAACTTTTCAAAGTTCGTCCCCTTGCGCCTGCTTTGAGTGTCTTCTGAAAACTAAACAAAAAGACAGCTAAGGAAAAGTTGGCAACTCTTTGCTAGAGAGCTAGGGGATTATCCATGTGTTTTGAGGCTCACACAGTGAGAGAAGTTATTTGTGTCTTCACATTACGAAAGCCAAGACAGCCCTAATTGTAGTAGTGATTTGGCAGATTTCCTTATCATAATATTCAATATTTATATTGATATAAGCTTAGTAAGAATAGTCTGGTGGAATGGGATTTAGATCCAGATTTAATTTACCTGAATGTAGGTGTCTAAAGAAAAGATAGATATATATACATTTCTTATGTACTTAACAGAGATTTAATCAATACAGCCAATGAAGCCTGGCAAGCAAATCAAAGACCAGCCTTTAAAAGTCTACCTATAAGTGAGGTGAATTGCCCTCCACATTTCTCAGGCTGTCCTGATCTACAGCCTCCTCCCAAACTGCTAGAGGACCACAGGATGATCTCATGTTGACTTCAAGCCTGATTCATTTCAAAACCTACATCTTTTTCCTAGTCCTCAGCAATGCACCTGCATATGGACACAAGATCCCTTACCTAGAAAGTCCTTTCTATACACCTTAGTGTAGTGAGATGGGGTCAAGGCTACTGGTAAAACACACAGAGAGAGGCAGCCTGATTTCAGAGCAGCAGCCTTTTAGTTTAAGAGGATACCCTCAGACACTTACCTCCCTATTTAGGTCTCAAATAAAATTAGTTAAATTTTCAGAGGGCCCGAGTACTATCAGTTCCTGGTGAAGTCAGTGTTCTTACAGACTAAGGAAAGTTTTAGAAATTGTTTGGGCAGCAGGTCTAACTGTAAAAGATATAGCCATGTTTATTTCAAAATGAAAAGAATTGTATTTGGGAGTCATACTGACACCCGATGGTGTGAAATCAGACACTGGGAAATTTGCAACAGTACAAAGCTATGGTAAACCTTATAATCAGAGCAATATTTAAAAAATGGTAAAAGATTTCTGTAAATGAATCAATAACCTATTTCAGGAATAAAAAGCCATAACAGAAGTTTTACACAAATTGAAAGAATAGTAATGGACAGAATTTAATGAGAAAAGTTTCAACCTTAAAGATACAATTCCTGCAGCACCTAATGTTCAGCATGCTGATGTCAGGGTACCTCTGATAACCTCAGCAAATGAACTTCAGGACAGCTTGGAATTGGTTTTATGCCGTGGCAAAGAGACGACTGGAGCACCATTGCATGTGCACCCAGAGCAAAGCACCCAGTAGTATGCAAATGTGCACAAAGGGGAAAGCGGTGCCTAGAACTCAAAATGTTTATGGATATGAGGTTTTCCACACTTATATTTGTGGGTCTACTCGTAGCTGAAGAATCAGACCACAAACTTCTCGTTACTGTCTTAAAAAAAGGTCTGGAGAACGAACCTCCCTACATACCAAGATTGCTATTCGTATTGCACAGTTATGGTCTGTGGATTGTGTGGTCATGCTTACGTACACATATATCACGTGTGCACATACATACCAAACATTACGTACAGTTAGAGGTGCATTTATCTTGATTCTTCTCTCGTTCTGATGTAAGCCAGAATTACCTTTTAAAGTCAATGCAGCTCTAAGTGTAAATGGGAGGAGAATAAAGGATTTTTTGTTGTTCTTGGTTTTGGGGGTCTTCCTTCCTTCCTTCCTTCTTTCCTTCCTTCCTTCCTTCCTTCTTTTCCTTCTTTCCTTCCTTCCTTTCTTCTCTTATTGTGGAGCTGAACCTAAGTCTAGCAGAAATTTGTGATTTGAGAAAAACCTAAAATAAAAACTGGTTCCAGCATATAATTCTTGCTTTTCTTCAACTATGTAAGAAAGGTTGTCAAATGCACTATGATCTTAAATTCAGTCTTTCTCATAATGGTACAAATTAATATTTATTTAATTCCATAAAAGCAACTAGAGTTAAAGTCACGCTGGTATTAATAAGAGGAGAATCAGGTTTCAAAAGATAACGTCTTGCTGTCTGTTACAGAAACTGTCAAAATGGATGAAAAAAACCTGTTATGTTCATCCAGAGCATGTACCTTTAAAAGCAGAACTGTCAGTGATTGATGGAGTTCCAATGAAAGATACAGCAATTATAATGCTGCTACATATGTGAACGTCTCTCTGTACATGAAGGTCATTTAGGCATAAATGTTTTAAGTTGACCCAGGCATGTTTCTTCTGCCAAAAAAAAAGAATTAAATGTAAGATATAGTTAAATATAAAATATAGTAGGTATCTATTACATATTTCAGGTTGAATTCACCAAAGAGTTTCTGGGAAAAACAGGGGAAATTTGATTATTCCCTCAAGGGGTGCACCAAATTAAAAAAAAAAAAAAAAGTTAAGAAATATTTCTAAAATAATTGAAAGAGATTTTATCTAGTAGTTAAGGAACTTACCGAGGATGTCATAGACCCAAGCTAAACCTGCTCTCCCTCTGAGGTGCTTTGAGTCTACATCATTCAAGAGAAGAAATTAATGAATAGTCCTTCCTGAAAAGTTTTATGACATAGGCTGGCATGGGACATTTTCAGTACTTTTTGTCTTTAAAGAAACCATGTAAATATTCATTGGAGCTTTAATTGGAAATTTGTTGGAGCTGGGCTTGGAATCAAAATGAGTAACTCATTTTTTAGCAATTAATTTAGTTTTAATTTTCACTTACTCTTTGGCTTTAATTTTCACTTACTCCTTGCATTCCATGCAATGTGACAAATGAAGGGATGACTGCCTCTGAATATCTTCTAAGTTGATAGCTAAGATACTGCCCTTCAGTACTAGAGCTCAGTGACATTGTCTCTACCTTTTTGACCTTCAAGGGAATTAGTGAAGCATTTCTTACGGTATGACTTGTTATCCATTTTGCACAGGGAAACAAGACCGGAGGAGAGTGAGGGTGTGAAACTGGTAAGGGCACCTGAAGAAAAATTGAATTTAAAAGCAAAGGGAGAAAGACAAAATTGAAACCAAACAGCATAAGCAAAATTTGTACCCCATTCTTCCTGCCTGCCTGTTACCAATAACGACCCCCATCCTTATCTGCCACAAAGGAAACAAACAGCCTTTCGGAAAGGTAGAGCAAAAGGCAGGGCTGACAGTTCTGCAGCCAGCTCAGCAGCAGTCTTTGCTGGATGCTGTCTGCAGCACGAAACCTGGGCTGCGGTTCCCTTTTAAACCCTCTTACGGAAACATCTCCTAACTAGTAATGATTGATGCATCTTTTATCAAACACACATAGCAAATCCAGTAACTGGATCTTTCACATTTACGTGGCATTTTCAAGTGCATGAAGAACAATTAAAGCTGGCCACTGGGACGTTCACTTTTTTGTCATAATTCACTAAGGGCTGGGGCTTCAGTCATTGCATCTTCTAAAGCTCTACAATATTTTTCTATGGCTATAAAGGAGTTTTCTATTCTGCAGATTTTAAGACTGTGGTTGGAGTTTTTTGTTGCTATTGTTCACAGCTGAAGGAGAAGGTTATTTGTTTTACTAAGATAAGGTTTCTAAAACATCCTGCTTAAAAAAATACAACAAAAACAGATGATGTTCTCTCTCTTTTTCTAGTTATCTATTATTTTCTAAAGAAACTGAAATGTCATCTTGCCTCCTGGATAAATTATCTTTTTGTTTAAAACACAGGCGAAAAATCTCCAAGATATAAATAAAGGTCAGCTTAGAGGTTCGGTTTAGAGTAGGCATTGCTAAACACAAAGTTGTTTAGCTGGACTTTCAAAAACTTGGGTATTTTTCTTTCCTTTTGTTGAACACTCTTGTGACTTTTACGCTATTTTACGCATTGCAGTTGCCCTTCTTGTTAGTCCTTAGCACAGCTCTGTCCTCTGCGAGCTCAGACCATCTCAGACGATGCCCAGGTACAATCTGGGAACTAGCTCAGGTCAGAGACTATTCCCAGCAATCAGTTTGCTTGCAGTTACATTATTTAAGTGTTAGAGCATCTAGCTATTAGCTATGATCTATACTATGCTGACTTAAAAAAGTCTCCAGTCTGTTTCTCAGTATAGATGTAGTCTTATTGCCAGACCAGAATTTCACTCTTTTCATACACCATGTGACCTTTGCCAGCAACTCCAAAATGAAGATTAAAATTGGAAATTATTTCATTTGTACTCATATGCTGTATCAAGGACATGGTTTCAAATTGCTTCGGTGCCAGATAATTATGCTAAGGTATCTAAGCTTGCAATACTATAAAACATTTTCTCCTGGGTTCAGTGAACCCCATGAACAAAGAGGATCATCATCTCAAATGGCATCAATGCATATCGAAAGTTTGAGCCTTTGAAGAGAGATGTTTTCAGAGACTGCACAACCAAAATCTCCCACCTTTATTTACATAATTCCAGTTTGAGCAGGCCATTTTACATATCTTTGATTCAGTGGCATAACTAACAGTTCTCAAGCATAAATCTCATATTGAACTTTGTTCTACAGTGAGATAATTATCAGGCAACAGGTCACTTCAGGACTCTGTCTGCTTTCCCCTTTTCTTCCTTACTTGTAGAGATATAGAAAACATCTTATTGGTATCTAAAAGACCAATATATGTTATGACTTGACATAATAGCTTAGTGAATTAAAGGTAAACTGCATACATGGAAAACAATAATAATATTGCTTGTCTTTTTTATTAAGAAAGGAAAACTTTGAATTCCAGATAAAGAAAAAATGCTTATTTAAGGACATTAAAGAAATATAGGACACGAGTCTTAATCGTATTCAAAATTTTGCACAATCCCATGGAAACTGATCGCATTCCACTGAAATAAAGCAACTACAACAGAATCAAAAATCAGACCAGGTATCTTTCCCTCTTTAACGTCTCTTCAGTTGGAGAAGAAAAAAATAAGTTCATATTAATGGATGGCATTGCATTATGTAAGTAAGATTAGATAGGTAGATAAATAGTGTGTTGTCCTTGTCTTGCACAATTACTTATAAACAAATACCCAGACGAAAGCTGAACTGCAGCCTGTGAAATAATGTTCAGTAAAACAGATTTATAAAACTACTTATAGGTCCAAAAAGAAGTGCTTCAGAGGATGTTTGAAGATTTGCCTTCTTGGGAGTGTGATTTGAGAACCACGGTCCTTTAAAAAATTCTTGGTAGCTAGATATCTGCATATTTATAAGTCTAAATATATAAGAATCCCAAAGTATTTCAGTAGTGCCTAAACTTTGACATCTTCTTGATATGCACAGGTTGCTGCTGCCTATTATTGCATATAAGGTAAATCACATAGCCAAGGTCACACAGTTGAAGAATATAGTAGTCTTATTTGTCCAGGTGAAACTAAGACCCATCTTTTCTTTCTCTTTCCCTTTCATGCAAAATGCAGAGGTCTCAAAGGACTGTAGTGACAGGTCAAAAGTTAAGAGCAATAGCTTTAGATCCTTTCTTCTGCTAAGGCATCAGAAGTCTCTTTTGAGTACTCTCTTTTTTTTTCTCTCTACATGAACTCCTGGTGAGAATTTACTTTCCTTTGGGGCACTATTAGTTGTGTTACTTTCTCAGCTTTGAGAAATCTTATTCACTGTCCTGTCTGCCTGAATCTAATCCTGAAGTTTAAACTGCGGATTTTATTTGGCATAACTTGTTTGTCTCAATATTTAAATGGACTCAGAAGAGAAGTATTTTCTGGTATTATATTAGATAGGTGTCTAGTGGGATACTCAAAACCTTTTTATGTGCACTTATTTGGTAACAACTATCTGCCTTACACTGTGTTGAAGTTATTATTTCCTGTTGGGGATATTAAAGGAAAATAATATCCCAGACACTTTTCTAAGGCTTTTTTATTTGTGTTTTTGTTTGTTTGTTTGTTTTGTGATGTTCAGTCTAAAACTGGTGGAAAAAGAATGGAAGGACCCAATTATTTCTTAATCATATGAAAACTGACAATTTTAAAAGCCACGTTAGAATTCAATTATGAATAAGAACAGCTTTCTGTTCTTCAAATATATAGAAGTAACTACCCTAGAGAATAATGATTGTTTTTTCAAGGCGCACTCATTGTGCCTGCAGCAGTTTGTGTGTAAATCGTATAACTTTCTGAGTAAAGCACAGTATTAAATTACTGCAGTATGAACCTGACTCCTCTCTCTATGCTGACTTCCCATGGACTAACTAGACAAGTTCAAAGGCTTTTCCTCCTTACCTTCAGTTTCCTTAACATCTGGGTCTCAAAATATATACAACAATCCTCAGCACATATGTATTTGTCAATGGGAAAACATACAAAGCTAAAGTTTAAGTGACAAATTTTACCTGTATTTCTTAATTCATGATTCACATATGTTCAGATACTAGAGACAAGAAGGGTTTGAGAATCTATACTGAATAGAGTGGAAGTATCAACCAAAGGGATTTTTACAAGGACCTCCTGCTAGGTATGAGGCACAGGCCAGGAATAAGCCTGGAAGTGATTGTCTGAAGTGGAACAAATTGTGCCACGGACAGATCTGGGGTAGGAGCTAAACAAACAATTCTGAGAAAGGTGACTTTGTCAAAGCAATGGGTTAGAAATAGTACCTTTGCAGAATGGTTCTTAACGGATGTGTTCAGGTCAATACTGAATTGTCAAGTACAGTGAAAAGGGCAATATCATAATCTATAAGCAAGGTGATCATTACCTGGGGAGTATGTTAAAAAAAAAAAAAAAAAAAGCAAGAAAGCTATATCTTAGAGAAGTTATGCCAAAAAATAGATATACCATATTAAGCATCCTCTGAAGATTTCTAGAGGAATTAATGGAAGACAAGTTTAGGTACAAACTTGGCTTCCTCCCTCCCTCCCTCCAAGAATATTGCTTCTAACCACTAAGGTAACTGGAAAGTCACACCGGCCTTTGTTCTGTGTGTGATTCCTAATTCTCAGCCTTAATTTCCATTGTTTTACTTTTATAAATGTTTCAACAAAAGGAGGTAACAATTAAAGTAAGAAAAAGAGGAAAATATCTTGTCCATTGCAGAATAAGCACCCCTAAAGCAGCTGTCCACAAGCATAGATAAAAATGGAGGAAAGCATTAATGATCCACACTCTGTGTCCTGACTTGGATGTTTTCTTCGGAGTGGAGTGTCATTTTCAGAAGATTCTGAGGTGGTTTGATCTGTGCCTTGTCTGGTGTACTGGAGGCAGATGTCTGATGAGTAGATCCCTGATGAAATTTTGATTTTCAATATTGCTGGTTGCCCCTGAGTCCTGCCAATGTGTTTGGACTGAGAGCTCCAGACTTTCTAGACTTCAGTTGTGAACCAGAAGGAGTTCCAGGACCTTAAGGCAGTGGCTTTGGAGGTTTTGTGGAGCTTCATAGATAAGAAGCCTTGGCTTCATAACACAGGCATATACACCTGAGCATAAGCTAAAAAGTTCACAATTTTACTTTCTCCTTGACTCTTAAAACACCTTCATCTCCTGGGCCTGACAAAGTCCCATCATGCATGCTCTCCCTCTTTCTGACATATGTTAATATTGGCTTTCCCACAAGCACAAAAAAGCATTCATCTTCAAACTCTGTTACAGCTTCCTAATTCATTACCCCTGTTCATAAAATTGTTCTACTTTGAATGGGTCAGTGTTTTATATGTCAGTATGAGCATCTATTTAAATATAAACCAAAGTTTGATATTAATAAATATTATCCTACAATCTTTTTTTCCTTTTAAGAGTTCTGAAAGACATTTTGTTTTGATTCTGTTTCCTAGGAAATTATAAGAAAACATGCAATGTTTGCCTTCAATATTATGAAAACCCAGAAAGGGCTCACAAAATTCCAAGAAAGCCCCATGAGGTTTGTCGATTTCCAGGTAAAAGCGAATGACTAAATGAAATTTAAACTAACTGACAGTAAACCAGGGTCAGACAAAGTGCATAACATTTCAAGGTCAAAAGGCAGATGATTCTGTGAGACAGTAGCTCTGAGAGCAGAGGGCAACTTTTTTTTTTTTTTTTTAATTGCAAAACCCATGAGTGCTGTTTTGTATTCTTTACAAGTTTTAATAAAGACAGTTTTCTGGTGGGTACCCAAAGTAAATACGTGTGGAGATACCACTTTCCGTCTTCAGAAATGTCTGCAGTATACAGTGTTCAACATTTTTATGCCTTTGTGACTCTATGTATCCTTGATTTCATCACTCCCTTGGTACTGTAGCTTATTTTCTGAGTTAAACAAAGGCATTGGCAGAGAAACTACAAAGTGTTCTAATCTCCTGACCCCCACATTGACAGTTCAATATATTTTAGAACAACTAAAGATATGGAAGTGGAATTACGAAACAAGCAGGCACTTCAGAAGAATGTTCTATAAATTTATTGCTTTACTGCGTAGTGGAACTGCTATAGTTTTAAGAGAGCAAGGACATACATCTGGAAAATAAAACATAATGGTAGTGGCTCGCTGGAAGTAAAAGATAAAAACAGCTGTCAAATACAATTGTACAGAAAATGTGAGATTATTGGTTTCGTTGGGATTTATTAATTTGATATATTTCAATTCTTATCTGCTAAATGAGGGTGGGGGAAACTGCCACACAGCTGATGACTTGCAATCACTTTATAAACGGTTCTGGTTTTATTTTTCACCTATATCTAAAATTCATCCAGTTAACTAGGGAAAGGTTCTCTCCCCTCAGCAGGCAGTTTCTTGCAGTAACTCAAAGCACACATAGTCAAGCATCAAATGTCACCACATTGCCATCTTACTGTGAATGACTGGAATTTACTTCCTATTGTTAGTGGTGCTGAAAATTGCTACTAGATTCCACGGAGTTCATAATGTATTATCTAAACCGAAAACATTTTCAGGGACCAAACTGACCTTTTAGAAAACTGCACTTTCATCCTTAAAATGCTGGACTATTGCAATATTTCATTTAAAAGGTTATTTAAACTTTTTTCTTTCTTTTTTTGGAAAAGGGTAAGGATCGTTGTGTGAAAGAAGTATCTTCATATAAATCTTCTGTGTCAAAAAACAGGGAAGAATACCACTCATTAAAGATGCTTCAAGAAAACTCTACAGAAAAGACCACAGCTGTTATTCTCCCTTAGAAACAATCAGATAATTCTAATTAATATTTAATACTTGTGCTCAAGTCCTAACTGATAGTAAGGACTAATTTTATTAGAAGTGTTAGAGAGAAAGTGTTTCTCTCTGTGAACATCTTGACAAAAGATGAAAAGCAGAAAATGTGTTTTTTTTCCATGTTACTGACTTAGAACTGAGATACAGAGAAATGGTGAAGTGTCCACAGTCAGAGAGAAAAATCTGCAACAAGGCGAGCAACTTAACCCCTGCTTCTTCAGTACCAGTTAAATGTCCCAGCAAGAAATATCCTCCCCCAATACGTGGCTGAAAAGGGATTGATTACTTGTAGAGCCTAACCACAATACAGCACCTGTGCATTTAAATGAAGGAAAAAGGAATTGAACTAGATTGCAGAGTTGCCAGCCTGAGGAGTGCTGACCACAAACAGCCTCTTCCCCCACATTTTATCAGAGGAAGGGAAAGGAAGTATTAAAGATAGGATTAATCCTCTTTAAGGGGGAGAATGTGGGAAATGATTACTGCAAGCACTGGTTGGCTGTAGTGCTAAGGGATCAGATTTTAGAAAAAAATAACAGCCTGCCTCTGAATGATAAATGAATATGTGAGCTTCGCTGATGGCACACATGACTGTTTTTAGACTCAGAAGAAGTGACAGAGGAAGATGAGCAGTCATGTAAGTGGCAGGGTAAGTGTATTAAAGGCATAGCATAAGAGAAACGAGCTGACATAAAGACCAGTGACCGTAAGGAGAGGTGATAAAAAAGAGAAGGGAATATATTAAGGAAATGAGTTAACTCTTCATGTTCTGAATCTTCTGTAACTCTTAGGTCAATGAAGAAAACAGCATTGTTCCAGGAAATAAGTGAAGAAGTATGGAATTAATAAGAGAGAGAAAGAAATATAGAAGAATTAACTGTATATTTTGCAGTCATCATCTTCTTAGAAAAGTTGACATGTATTCAGTACATTTTTCATGATCACAATGATGGACTTTAGATGGGTATTTGACATTTCCAGGGACTGACAGAAGGCTCAAACACACGCGACTGAGTAAAGAAGACATAACAGGCTAAGGTACAGCCCAACCACTTGTTCCTGGCCTGGCTCAGTTGCTGAGTAATGCAGATTCCTGCAACTTTTTCCTTTGAAGTTGACAAGAAATTGTGTTGTCTCGCAGTGGGCTGGGTTAAGAGTGCACATACAGTAACTGAGGATCAGCCAGCGAACGTAACTTATTAAGCTGCTATAGCCTATGTATTTCAGCCACAAGTCTCAAACAAAAATGAACTAAATGAACTGAAACGAAGCTTTTAGGGACTACTGCAGAATTATTAGACCAACATAAAATATTTTCTGCTAAGGAAATATCCATCATACTTCAGAAGAGGGTATTAGACTGAGGACCACTTAAAAAGTGGGCCACTGGTTTTGGAGGCAAGAAGCCAGCACACAAAGATGCTCCATTGCTACAAACTTCTTGAAGCAATGCATAATATAACTAAGGTTGTACTTATTGTTTTAACTTCTGCAAAGGTTGAAACAGCTGCCAGTAGATCCAGAGGGAGAAAACATAAACTAAGTCCATGCTTTAGCCCTGGCACCGGCACAGTCAGGAAGCTGCTTCTGAAAGATTATTTCCTTTCCTGATATTGCCCTATTAACTAAATAACCACTTGGATCATTTACTGCAGTTGGAGCTGTCTTACTCGATAATTATGTGAGTTTTATAGTAACAAAGCACAATAGAGAAGCAATGCTTTGGGCCTCCTATTGACTTGCAATTGGTGTAGCTTCCAACATCTTCTCTGTCTAGGTATAAAATATTCATAGAATCATAGAACGGTGTGGGTTGGAAGGGACCTTTAAAGGTCATGTAGTCCAACCCCCCTGCAATGAGCAGGGACATCTTCAACTAGATCAGGGTGCTCAGAGCCCCGTCCAACCTGGCCTTAAATGTTTCCAGGGATGGGGCATCTGCCACCTTTCTGGGCAACCTATTATCATTTTATATCTTTTTTTAACTAACTTTTCACAGGTCTTAATGACTGTGCATAACACAAACAAATGGAATATTCAACCTAAAATATCTTTTTTGTTGATGAAGCTGGATAACAAAGGATTGGAAAATATTTTCTGCTAAGAAAGTATCTGCCATACCTCAGAATAGGGTAGTATAGTGATGTCCACTTAAAAAATCAATAGTTTTAAACAGGTACCACTTTCTTTTTTTTTCTAAGAGACCTTTTACATAGAATTATAAATAGCTGTGGAAAGTAAGATGCCATGCAGTGGTAACTATGGGGATAAATGCTTACATTTAATAGTCAGTAATATATCTATGTTGCTGCATCAGGAGCATACATCTTATGGTTGTTGATTTACTCCCCCAGATCAAATATGCTGCAGATGTTCAAGACGTGAAATGATATGCAACACTGTACTGGACAAAACTAAATGCAACTATAATAGATACTCAAAACCAATAATTACCCCCTCCCCCCCCAAAAAAAAACACTAAAAACTACAATTACTTCTTATCCTGAGGATAAAAAAAATACAGGTAATATGCCATCAATACTTAGTGAAAAATGTGGGGGGTGGGCAATTCTTGCACATTAATTTGACAGATGAAAAATAGACATGAAGTTAAAGCTGGATGAGGAAACCAAAACTATTTGGATAACAATCCATTTTATCACTTGACATAGTAAAACATTGCTCTGGTTCTATACATATATATTTACTGTTTTTATTTTCTTTTGAAAGAAATATCCAGTTGGAATTTTTATTCTTTCCTTTTAAAGAGTTTATAGTATATTGTGATTTTGAGTAGAGCTTTTTGATAAATTTGCATCAAAACCTGATGAATGTGGAATGTGTGTTTTCTTTGATATTGATATTTTTCATGGGTAAATGTCAGATTACCACCCTTTTATTTTTTTCTTTTTTCCTTTAGGGAATGTACACAGAACATTTTCTTTCAGGTCAGCATCATGTTAATCCTTGCACCCACTGAAGCTCTGCATTTCCCCATAGGAACTGTAGATTGCAGGACTTCTGGGTCTTGTGGTGATGGGACTTTTGGTTCATCACTATGGTGCAGCCACTGGCAAAGATCTTCCTGGAAAGATGTACTCTACATGAAGAATCCAAAACACAGTAAGAAAGAATCAGAAAGTGATCAAAATCAATTAAATTGTCTACTTACCTATTATTACAGACTAGAATAAGAACAAGAATTTGAAGGATCAGGCTCTTAAAAATCTTTCTCATTTCATAACTCATTGTAAATTTATAAGCTGCTATGTTTTCTTCACACATATTTAAACACCACTGAGCAAGCTCTATCTGTCCTATTGGTAGTTATTTCAGGCGACAGGAATACAAAGCTGTTTAGGGACCACAGTTCTAATTTCCATTGATTTCACCAGGGACTCAGGCATCAAAATCCTGTTCGGTCAGGCACCTACGGACAGTTGTGAAACCAGCAATCGTTACTCATATTGTTGAGAGCTCACCGATTAATCAGTGTAAAACTTTTGAATCGAGAATGACATATTTGTCAGTCCTCCTCACTTCCCACAAACATTTTTGTTGATTTTCACTTATATGTACAATATGAAATGAGTGGAACAGTGCACTTTACTGAATCAATACAGAGCATGATGATTTAGTCAGGATATAAGGCAAAGATAAGGAAAAAACAGGAGGCAAGAATAGCAACATTACTGAGAAATGAAATAGAATCTGCTGAGAAAAATGGCATAAACACTTGGAATGACAGTAGAGAAAGTTTTGATAGAAATTTGGATAATAAAGGCAGGCAGGTAATTCACTGATGTAGTTACAGATCTCTTGGGCAGTTAGAGCAGATATGGCAGTACACTCAGCATGGCCTCTTAGAGCTTAGCTTTAATATTTATCAAGGGAAAAGTAATTACTTTGATACTGATTTTGGTAGAAACTAAGCAAAGACCTAGGAGGAATTTTTTTTTCCAAGGAACTATAAATTGTTGGGAGGGAGGTGGTGAGGAAAGAAAGGTGGGGGTTTTTGGTTTAGTTCTTTTGGTTTCGTTTTTTTGCTAAATAGCCTACATGGTTAGATGCAGTTCTGTGTATAATGCAGTGACTTGAGACAGGTATAAATAGGGTTGATATTGAGAATATGCAATATCTAACAAAAAAAAACCCCAAACCCAAACTTTAGATTTGGTATACTTATGAGGCTTCTTAGCAAGGAAAGAAACACACTAGGTTTGATGTCAGAAAGTCTGACGTTGAGGGAATGTGAAATGCTCAGTGGAATTTTGATTGAGATTTTATAACACATAGGAAACGTACTACTAAAACTGAAATAATGGAAGAAATGGCAATTGAAATTCACTCTGGTATAATCCAGCCAGGGGAACAAAGTAAGCTAACATGGAATATGAATAATCTTGATATGTGTAAAAGAAGGGGAAAAAAAAATTAAAGAAATTTTAAAATTCTAGAAAGAACAGTGAGAAAATGAGGGGAAAAAAAAGGAGTAGTGAAAATAAGAAGATAGAAGATAAGTCATCTTTTTGTATGGAAATCACTTTACTTGTCAAATTCAGGGGCAGTAAGTGAATATAGGTTTGCAGGGCATGTGCCATAAGTACTTGTATTGGGTTTGAATGGGATAGAGTTAATTTTCTTCATAGTAGCTGGTATGGGACTATGTTTTGGATTTGTGCTGGAAGCAGTGTTGATAACACAGGGATGTTTTCGTTACTGCTGAGCAGTGCTTACCCAGAGCCAAGGGCTTTGCTGTTTCTCCCCCCACCCCACCAGTGAGCAGGCTGGGGGGGCACAAGGAGTTGGGAGGGGACACAGCCGGGACAGCTGACCCCAACTGACCCAAGGGATATTCCAGACCACACGGTGTCATGCCCAGCAATAAAAATTGGGATGTGGGGAGACGTTTGCAGGGGTTACCATTGCTTGAGAACTGGCTGGGCATCTGTTGGCTGGTGCTGACCAACTGTTGGGGTTTTTTTCATTTGTTTTTCTTGGCTTTGTTTTTATTTGTGGGTTTGTTGGGTTTTGGGTTTTTTGGGGGGGGAAGGAGGGGTGGGGTCAGAGAGGGGAGGGTGTAAGCAAGTAGTTATGTGGTGCTTAGCTGCCTACCATGACAGCACCAAAGGTGTTGGATGGTAAAAGGAAACAATCAATGATGAGAAATAAAGACGCAATAGAAGGAGCTTGCTTAGCTGTGGGTTTTGCCACAGTTTTGCCCCGCCTCCTCTATTCACAAAAGCACTTCAACGAACAACTTAAGATTTGCTGTAGATAGTTAAAAAAAAAAAAGTGATGGGCTAAAAACACTACTGCCGAATTCTGGCTGACTTAAACCATTTAAATCTGTTGAAGTTAAAGTCCCTTATGACCTAAACCTTCACAAATATAGGCTTTGCCATTTCGCAAGCATTACTGCAGATAAACTTTGGGCCCCAGAAAAAATTCTAACCCAGAAACCTTTGTAATGACAGTAAGCCAGAGCTGACATAGGAATCAGTTGCCTAAAAGTATGTGGCTAGAGACAGGCTAGGCACCTTCGGTCATCCTTCCAGGCTTCCAGCTGCATCTGTAGACAGGCATGGATTTTCTGCAGTTCCTATGTTGCACGTGCCAAGACCATGCATGTCTCAAATATCCTAGGGCATCTGGTACCGTATTTGGGCACTCAAATCACCCTTTGGTGAACAGTTTATTTCAACACTTTTCTTTAAAACATGCTGAAAGACACAGAAGTTAGAGAAAGAAGAGAAATAATGAGATACATAATTAAACTGGGCTTTTTGATCAGTGATTTCTAAAACCTAAATAGACATTTGTTATACTTGTAAGCTGTCCTGTTCCCAGTCTTCGGCTCATTGAATCAGATGTAGCTTAACTGCGCCTAATGCCAAGTGTTACACAGCGATTTTTAAAATAAAAGATCTTGAATTCTATTTGTAGAGTCTGCCAATAAGCCTAAATCTGCTTCTTTGAAATCTGTTTACAGTGAAAGGAAATTTGGCTCAATGTTTTCATTCAGTTGCGTATTTCTTGTTTGGTAAAGTAAAAATTTTCAGGTCTCAATCGTCATTACTGCATTCAATAGTTCATAGAAGCACATCAACAGAGGATGGACAAGTTGTATAAAACCTTATTTCTTACATTTCTCTAGGGTTTCTGACTCAGAGCTGTAAAAACCCAGGAGTAAACTAGTAAACAGACAATGACTCAGCCATGACCACTCACTCCCCTTTTTGATCTGTTTTATTTCCTTTCACAGAACAGTTTATTCCCTTTTGTTCCTGGTCAAAGATTCAATCATTCCCTGCACTTCTCTAGACACTTTTCTACCCTTTTGCTTGCAAGAAGGATTAGCATGTCAGTCTCCCTTGCTCTCTTTTTCATACCCAATGTCATAGGCTTCTCTCCCTTGTATGCTAGAGAAAGGCTGTGGAAATACAAACTTAAATCAACTTCTAGCAGTCTGCTAACTTTCTTCTCCTTTCTTTCCCAGATTTTAAATCATGTCCCATGTTCCTCTACTGAGTACTCCCTTAGTCTTCTAAAAGAATGATTAAGACCATGGGAACAGGTCTTTTACCATGGATGCCTGCCAGAAACACGGGCTGTGTTTCAGGAGAGCCACAACCCCCTTTCACCCAAAGCCATCCAGCAATGGGTACCATAGGAAGGAGACAGAGAAGATTGCTGAAGCGATGTGTCTGTTCAGAACATTGCATTAGCAAGCCCAGCCTGCGGCTGCTGGGTGTTTCTGAAGTTTGAATTCAGCTCTGGCCCCAAGGCACAGGAGGGGTACGACATCTTTTTTTTCCACGACGATGCAAATAGCAAGTGCAGCTGGCCACTCACTCGCCAATATGTTCTAGAGCTGAAGCAGTCCAAGGGATTTCGCAATGAAATACATTCACACAGTGGCTGCTTAAAAAACACGAAGGGATAATACTTCATCGTGGAAGTACAGCTATTAGAATAGGAGATGCCCATTCTAGGATTTACAGGCATAACTCTATTTAACCTCTGTGGCAGATCAACTTGGCTGCTTTAGTTTAATCTCGGATGCTTTACTGCTTTCCTAAATCTACCCAGTCAGGGTAAAAGTATCCCCTACTGAAAAAAGCATAAAGTCCAAAACTATTGTAGGATTGGAATAGATTTACTGTACAAACCAGATTTCTGTTTTAAACTGTTAGATGGGGAAAAGTTAAATATAGAAGCAACTAAAAGGAAATGCACTTGTTGTAATGTTAAAAGATGACAACTAAAAGATTGTAAAAAAGCTTCCTATGTCTTAAATATATCATGATTTTAACATTAAATCTTTGCAGATTATCTTAAAAAAAAACTTAAAAGACTGCATATTTCATGCTCCTGACAAAATCCATTTGCATATTTCCATTTGCCATTTGTTCACCCTGCAGGAATAATACCCATTTCTTTTTTATTTTTTAAATACTGCAAAGCTTTCAGCTAATAGCAAGAGAGCAACAGTTTATTTCAAGCTAATATTGTCTTGGTCACATGAGTCCTGATATTTAAAGTATTTTAATCAATGCGAAAGAATAACAGATGCTGAGCTCTCCAAATACAATGATATTTACTGTATAAAGCTTCTTCGACAGCAAGTTGAAAAAGAAATACTTACAGGGCTTTTCTTTGCAAAATAAGATTTTACCCTCAAGGTCTGTGTTTATTTTCTAATCTCTCTTTTCTACAAGGCCTCTTTAAACCTCAAGTTTCTCTCCTTGTCCTTTTCCTAACAGAAATGGCCAGACACTCATTTGGCTTTTTTATGAATTCCACATCGGTTGCAAACATACAAAAAAAAGAAATTGGAAGTAGGAAAGTCTTCCAGTGATCTGCCCCATTTCTGCACCGCCACAAGGCTATTCCTTACTGTGCATTCCACAGTGTGCTGGTCAGTCTAGTTTAAGTGACCTAAATAGCGCAAACTCTTGTGCTTTTCTCCACTCAGTTCCTTAAACTACAAAATTTTGCTGTTAAGAAACATTGCTTTGGATCACGTCTTCCGATGATGCTTTGATTCCAGCAAAATATTATTGTTGATATTAATTTGAATTGGGGAAAATGTTTTATGTTGTACTGCAGGTAAGTGACCGTGAGTGCCATAAGAAAGCCCTATTGCCTCATATGTGGGATTTCTGATTTGCAAATCATATGCTGGCTAAAACTACGTATCACTGGAAAGCACCCACTTCTGACTTTACCAATGAAAGCTGGGCAGAAAGGATGAAGAAAAAGGAAAAGTTTTGGAGCTGGAGAAAAAGAAAAAAGAAAAAGGACCAGAAGAAGAGCGAAGAGCAGAAGCAACCGGTACAGTTGGATTGATGAAAAAGCTGGATAGCTGTTAGTTTAAAATCAATAGTATGTTCAGTCATGTGGTAAGTAGAATTCCATGTGGTTGAATGAGTTATTGATGTGGGAGTTTATTTATTTTGCTGTATGCAAGGTATCACAAGCCAAACTTCAGCAGAGTGATTAATGTGGCTGAAAAAAATTCTTGTAGCATCAGCTGGGAGTTCTGTTTCAGGATGTCGTCTCTGCCCACCTATGATGGCAATGAAATGGTGTTAGCAAGAAGAGCCTTTAAATACCTTGGCTTTTGAGGGCTAACCACCAACAGTTAAGGATGAAAGGGAAGTTCTGTAAAGGGAGCTTCTACAGTGGGGACTTTGACTCAATTCTTTAATGCAATTTTTTTTTTTTTAAATTCTTCATTTTTTAATTCCCAGTGATACTTGGGTTTTACAGTTATATGACACACGGAGAAAGCTAGATACTTAAGAGTTGTGCTGGAGAATGCTCTCTGAGTCAGTCAGCAGCCAGTATGAAATAGTGAAAAGAGGTTTGTCTTAAGTCTTGCCTCTCAGAACTTGCGGGCATGGGAGCCAAAGCCATAAGCCTTCTTTCATGAGAACCTGATGGTGCCCCTTTGGTAGTAGAGTGGTTAGTGGATTCAAGTGAGATGAAAGAGAACTCATTTTGAGCCCCTGTTCTGACTCAAGCAAAGCAAAGTCTGTATTCAAACACTGCTGACAAGTGATTATTGTCCTCCCGTTCAGTTGACACAGAGCGGTTCACATTCCCATGGCTCAAGGCCAGTCCATAGAGTGGCACTGGTCCAGACAATATTGTATAGCACTTAGCCCTTGATGGTCCCCCCATGTCCCTAAAGCTTATATATTTTTATTGTTATTGTTGTTGTTACTATTCAAAGAGCATAAGCATAATATGGAGAGTGAACAGAATAGTGTTTCACAATATGCTTCCAAAATTATCTTGCATCTCTTTGGGCATTGTGCTTAGGAATAGACGGTGGGTATCTGAAAAGCTGCTGGAACAGGAGGAGATGGTGCTGTAAGTGCCAAAAGGAATTGAAAGGGTTAGTTTAACCTCATCCACACTGCCTGTATTGAACAGATTCTCAGAGCTGCACCCTGATTTACCTGGAAGACATCACTTAGTTTTCTCTAAAGGACATCCCAAGAAGGAACTAAGACGTGTTGTGTGCCTGCTCAGAGGATAGGGCCCATGTATGAATGAGAGGGCAAAGTTATTTCGCAGTAATACACATCCAAAGAACATTCTGTACCTCGACTGTTGGACCACACTAAAGAATTATGGGCTATTTGGAGTCTTTTTTTCCCTCTTTTTCTAGATGAGACAGAGACAAAACTAAAGAATGGCTTTTAAAACTGTAGTTATGACACTCACCTGCAATGTAGAAAGCAAAGATTCAAGTCCCAGGTCTGCACTAGACAGAGTAGAAATTTGAATTAGTGTCATGTTTCCTACTAAGTGTTCAGTGCCCTATTCACTCTGTTTGCTTTTCTAAGGTTGATTAGTATTTTCCCTATTTTCACCAGAAATTTCTGTTCTGCTTCTAAGACAGAGTTCCTAACACATTTTCCAATAAAGGTAGTATGTTCTTGTGGAAGAAAAATTTACTTAGGAAAAATCAGCATTTTTCAGACAAAAACTTTCCCAACTCACTCTTTGAGACACACATGGGTTATTCCTACAAAACTGAAATAAAAGAAAATGCATTAAAGTTAATCTGATTTGGATTCAAGTTTTAGTGAAGTAATTGTCTTGGCCTTCCCCTTTATTAAGTGTATGAGGAACTAGGTCCTCAAGAGCAGAAGCTTAAAAGAACAATCTGACTTCTGTGCCAGCTTCACATTTTATAGTCCATAAATAATTCTTTGCCTGTCTAGTGAACCGCTACACACAGACCCAATAGAAAAAAAATAGTATAAATTAATGCCATCCAGCAACTGAGAAATACATGAGATCCTATCAACTCCTCTTCTATTATCAGAAAAGCATAACACATAACAGGCAAATGTGACACCAGTTTCAGAACTTCATCGTTGTTATTTACAGCATATCCTAAACTTTTCTGACTACCTAAACAGAGGCTGGAAAGAAATGTGATAGAAACAGGTATTCTGGGCTAAATATGACCCATTTTAAATTTCAGTATATTTTCCTTGTGTGCTAGCCGGAACAAAATTTGTTATTCCTACTTAAAACCACACCCAATTCAGCCCACATATTTCTAGCCTAATTACTTAATCAATAGATCATTAATTCATTAAAAAGTCATAATACCTAGACAATTATAAACTTTTTAGTGTATTTCCTTGTTATTTACACCATTGAAGGGCAGATCTTTCAGGGGAATGCAGTCACAGCCTTCATAAACTTGAGTACGTTTCATGAGGAAGGATAATGGAATCCATTTTTGACAGTTACTCTGAAATGTTTCAGATTTCCATCTCTCATTTGCTAATTTTGAGGACTTTTGTATCTCCTTATTCTTTCACAGCTTGTGATAGAATTTTCTAGGCAAATATATATAATGATGGAAACAATCCCTTTATTATTGTTTTACACCAATATTAAATAATTAGTACAGTGATGTGTATCCTCTTCCTGACCACAATTTACCAAATATTTTTGTTTAGAATATAGTATACATTACAATAAAGGTCTTTGTTCTAAACTAAGTTCATTAGATTCTAGTTCTTACCTTTCTTTATTTTGAATTTTGACTTTTTATGATACCTTGTAATGGAAAAATTTCATCAGAATTTCAAAGCTTTCATGAACACATAACAACCAAAAGACAAAAATCAGCTCAGTCTGTTACTGTGGTGACTATCAAGTTGATTACTTTTGTTTCTATTACAAATTGTTCCTCAAATTATGGGCACAATTTACTAGTCAAAAATACATGTAACAGTAACCATATTTGAGAAGGAGATTTTATATCAAAACCTCATACTCCTAAAATACCAAGTTTTTACTCTGATATTTTTTCTTTACATGTTATAGAGGAAGATATGCTTAAAACCAGGAAAACATTTTTACAATGATTGCACTAAAACCCAGGTGAAACTGGGTGATTGTAGTGGTCCCTTTTGGATTTAAAATCTGTAAATGTATTTTACATATCCTTTACTTTCTACCACATTTATCTCAAAGACCAGGCAGATATTAATTCAAGGGCTTTCTGTATCTTTTTTTTTTTTTTCCTAACAATTTACCTTCCTAGCACTTTCAGATTAGGCAACAAAATACTTCACAGAAATATATAATTCCCAATAACACTATCTATTTTTCCAATCCTTTTTATCTTCTTGATACTAGCAGATCTCATTAGCAGAGTTTTCAAAAATACATGGCCAAATGCAAGAATAATTTTCACTTGCTCAAGTCTGAGTCTCCTTAAGTGCTGCTAGTCAAAAGACTTGCTATCTTCTTACTTTAATGTTATTTATTAATCAGCCACTGACTTTCTTTATCCACCATTAAAGGCATTTTGCAAAAGTGTAACCCATGTTATCCCCCCCATTGACACACCATACACTGTGGAGTATCACTGCTTGGACATGGAATCCCAAAGCAGTAATGCTGTATTTCATATCCTTAGAGCACAGACGATATTCTCCAAAATGTAAACAATTTCTCATAAAACTTCCTCCTATCACTCAGCAACGCTCTTATTAAACACTATCTCATTAATAAAGTAGCTATACCCTAAGTAAGAACATTACTGGAAACCTAATGAATAGATCTCAGAATCACAGAATGGTTGAGGTTGGAAGGGACCTCTGGAGTCATCTGGTCCCACACTCTGCTCGGGCAGGGCCACCTAGACCCAGCTGCCCAGCACTGTGTCCAGACAGCTTTTGAATATCTCCAAGGACGGAGAATCCACAACCTCCCTGGGAAATGTGTACCAGTGCTCGATCACCCTCACAGTGAAAAAAGAAGTGTTTCCTGGTATTCAGGAAGAACCTCCTGTGTTTCAGTTTGTGCCCATTGCTTCTTGTCCTGTCTCTGGGCACCACTGAGAAAAGCCTGGCTCCGTCTTCTTCAGAACTTCCCTTCAGGTACGTACAGACAATGATAATATCCCCCTGAGCCTTCTCTGCTCCAGGCTGAACAGTCCCAGCACTCTCAGCCTTTCCCCGTAGAAGAGATGCTCCAGACCCTTCATCATCCCTATGACCCTTCTTTCGACCATCTCCAGTATGTCCATATCTCTCCCGTACTGCTGAGCCAAGGGCTGGACACAGTAATCCCAGTATGGACTCACCAGTGCTAAGGGGAAAGATCACCTCCTTCAACCTGCTGGCAATTCTTCTTCTAACACAGCCCAGGATACCATTGGCTTTCTTTGCGGCAAGGGCACATAGCTGGCTCATGTTCAACTTGGTGTCCACCAGGACCCCCAAGGCCTTTTCTGCCATGCTGCCTTCCAGCTGGGTGGCCCCCAGCATGTCCTGGTGCCTGGGGTAGTTCCTCCCCAGGTGCAGGACTTGGCACGTCTCCTTGTTTAGCTCCATGAGGTTCCTGTCGAGGACCCTCTGGTCGGCAGCACGACCCCCCGGCTTATCAGCCAGTCCTCCCAGTTTTGTATCATGCTCGTTCCCATCTCAACTTCCTAATACTAGTCCTTCCCCTGGCTCATAATTAGAGAAGCGTGCTTGGTACCTTTATGACCACGCACATCAGTACTAATATATTAAATACACAGTGTTACTATAAACTCCCTTTGTCTCTCTGAATTTGACGAGAGGGTATACACCTGGCAGCTGATACCATTCTGGGATTAGCAACTATGTGTGTGTCTGTGTGGATGATAGGAGGTGGCTGCATATTCTGAAGGCTGCTCAGATGCTGTTAATTAGGTTTGGGTTTGTAATAGTTCCTCTTCCCTGCAGGATTTGCATTGCAGCTTGTGGCTCTCATAACGTCTTCTTCAAATTTGACATAATCCTGTCTTTCAGGGACTGCAACTTTGGCACTTTACATCATAAATGAAAAGTTTCCCCACAAACCATTTCCAGAATGTAGCATATATATTAAGAGAGAGAAAGAAAGAAAACAAGAGAGAGAAGAGACTTCTTTTTCACTAACTTTGGGCTTCGCAGAAAAAAAAAAAAAAAATTAGTCAGTAGGTACAATAAGGCAAAAAAAATCTTTTGTAATTATAGTAGTAGTACTTCAAAGTATTCATGTGTTTGGAATCATATTTTCAGATCAAGCAGAATTATCCATTGTAAATATAAGAAATAGCTCCCAAGGTAGTAGAAGTGAGAGAAAGAAAAAAAAAAGAAGAGCTTTCTAAGTTGTGATGCTTTGCTATTGAAGGTAAGTTGTTTACAAGCCACAATGAAGCACGATAAAATATTCAACTTACAAAGAAAAGCAAAATAATCTGGCATTGGGAAATCCTAAACCATTTCAGGTTAGGAATGGTTAGGAAACTTTGTACCTCTTCAGTCCTCCACAGTTCTTTCTTGACATTGTTATGCTCTCCAGATTTCCTGCCAAAGAACAATCCTTAAAATTGGTTTCTATCTCCAACTATGGACTTGAGCTAGCATGGGCAAAATGTCCAAGAGACATGGCAGTCACTGGGAACTGTAACATCCACTGTGTCAGCTGGCTATAAACACAGCTTAAGGCTTGATTGAATCAGAGAAAAATAGAGGGGCCTCAACTGCAGGACAGCAGAACAGACTTTGTAAGCTGGAGGTAATAGGGAAAAAAGTACTTTCTACACAGGCTTTCCAAAGAAATACGTAATTCTAAACTCATTTTGTTGTCAATGGTTATTGAAATTTGCTGGAGATACTTATTTTGTTACATTAAAACAATCTGAATAACTGATATACGAAGAATTGAACAAACAAAATAATAGGAAACTTTCGTTTCAAGGATGTAAGATAAGTTATAGATGATTCTGATTTTTAATCTTCATATCTCTGAGTTTGGAGAACTGAACAAGAATTTTTTTTTTTTTTTAGTCAGAAACTCAAAGTTATCACAAGGTATGTCTATATTATTTTTGTCACTTTAAATTTTATCTTCATTAGGACATTTTCAAATGCTACTTAAATTTTCTGTAACTCAAAATCCTAATCTTGTAATTGGCATACTAGCCAAAGCTTCCAGGAAACATCCTTTTCTCTCAGCAACATCTGGATTTTCTAACGACACCTTTCATTGAGAGCCTTTCTGCTGAAAATATGCGGCTTTACATTCTCTTCCTGCCTCCAAAAAAGACAAGGACCCATCTATGTTCCGTATTCAAGCACATGGTAGTAGATCTCCAGGATCACATCTATATCAAATTTATTTTAGTGGTTCTGTGTGAGAGAAGCAATGGAATGTCATCATTCTCAATAGATCAGCTTAGTTTATGTACAGCTGGGATGCAAAAGCATGAATCTAGACTTATACAAGATGATCACTGTATGATCTTTTATAGTTAGTGGGTGTAAACAGACTTTTATTTGGTGTAGTTAATTTTGTCTTTGGAATGATTTCTAAAGTTACATGACATCCATTTGATGTTCAATACCTTCTGAGATAGACTGTGTTGGTGAAGATATCTATTATTGTGGACTATCTGGCAAATTCTGTCACACGGGATATCTCCTCAAGAAAAAAACCCATGAAATTGATGAAACTTGCTGTGTAATAGGAATATCTCACCTTGCAGGTGTACTGTTTTGTTGAGATTTCAAGTATCATACTTCCGTACCATCACTTTAAAGACAATCTTAGAATAGTAAAGACTGATCTTCTACAGATTATGAAATATTTTCCCTCAGGTGGTTGTTATCAGGTATCCATAGCATGTCATATAAACTCTCTCCTTAAAAATCTTAAGAATTAGCACATGCACACATACAAATATGTGTATATATGTGTGCGTTCATGTGTGCATACATATGTATGTGTGTGCATGTACATGTATGCACATACATACTCAAAGCATAAAACCTATATACATCTAAAATATGTACATTCATACTCAAAGCATATCTTAATTTTAAGCAACCAAAGTGAGCAAAAAAATAAAAAATCAATGTCATAAAACCATTTTATTTTTAATTGAATGTCAGCTAAATATTATCTCATAGCTATCATTCATGTTTACAGCAGAATTCTTTTTTTAATGTGTCTTATCTGATTGCTTACGTTTGCTTTTGTTGCACATATCTCTTTGATCTCTAACCAGCTATAATTATGAAGTTTTCAACATGTTTTATGTTTCTATAACTGCTGTGCTCTATCAGATTTGGTACTTATACTGTCAACTTCAGGCCTTTTATGTTCTTTCATCTTTGTTGCGGGTGCCCTTTTTGTTATACTTGTTTATGGAATCTAATATTAACATTTAAGTGCATATTTCAAAGGAAATGGACCAAAAGATGTCAAACATGCATTCACTTTATAATTTATCTATATTAAGCATTTTTTTGCCACAGAAGTGCACAGTAAGCACCTAATTGATATGGTCTGACTTTTTTTCCCCCGCTAATGGCTGTTATTTATTGCTGTAGTTAGATGGACATGCAGTAATCATACAGAGGAGGCTTTGCACCTACAGACATTACCACTAAATTCAATTTTCCTTTTGATGTTTTTGTTTTGTTTTCTTCTTATCCTATTTGGTTGGTTGTATTTGGTTTCTGGTTATCTTTGCACTGCTCAGGTGGCAGGCATCTTTATAATTTAGAGCCTGACATGTTCCTTGGATTGGTGCTGAAACGATGATTGCCTTTTGCTGTCTGTCTGTCCATCTGCCTTGTCTTTTCCCTATCTCTCAATACTGAAAATCTCAATAGTGCAAGAGAACACTGAATGAAATGTTGTCAACACGGTTTTAATAAAACTTGCGTAAAATACATTTCCCCCTAAAATTGTATGCAACAACCTAGACACCTAGGTGTTGAGTGCATAATTAATGCTTGAAATTATATTCATCAATATAAGCAACAAAATGTGTACTATTTAGTATGCAAATTCAACTTGTTATTTTCTAGTAAAAGAAAGCTATTATTACAAATGGATAAATCTGATTTCAGTCTGAACTGTCAGGAAGAAATGCATTTCACTCACAAAACATTAAGGTCACAGAGTCATTCATGCCAAAATTAATATATGGGGTCAATGACTGCCATAATGACATCTGAGCCATTTGAGGCATTCCATTGCATTTAAAGTAACAGCACAGGTGTTATAAGAGGAAGAATGTGACAACTGTAATTATCTACAGAACTTCCATATGATTGCAAGTAGTGTTTTATGAACACTTCAGTGGGATGGATTAAGAGAGCAAATCTCAGAGGAAAAGAGAACAGTGTAAATACAGGGTTGATTCAGCAGGCCCTCCTGTAAGCCCCTACTGAATCCCAGATGAACAAGTTTCCCTTTTCCTAGTAATTAAAAGAGGAATCCATGTAGTGTTCTTTTTGTAGTACTTTTGTCTCATAGAACCCTGTAGTATTTGAGGTAAAGCGTAGAGGCAACAACGAGTGCCCTGAATTCTGTATATATAAATTCACTAGGTCCTGTGAACACTTACACTAATTTGAACATTCTCTTCTCCACAGCAAGGGAAGTGAAGAAAATTCCATACTAGTCCCTCGTTAATAAGCAAAGCTCAGGAAGCCCTTTTCTTTACTCAAGAGAGAATATAAAACAATCATTAGTAATGATAATAGACAATGAAAGATATAAAAGAGACTGAAACATCAGGGTAGTCTACCACAGTCCTCTAGCTGGACTATGGAGATGTTAACATCTCTACTTTAATTTGCTCTTTTGTAGGTCATTTTGGAACTTGACAGAATGCAAATAAACAAATTTGCTTTTAAAGTAATCTATTTTTTAGACAATTTTGTCTGCTGGCATTTTTATTCTAGCTCTTTAATCTTCCACACAAACCTGGAAGATCCCCCTCAACATTCATTTAGCAGAATCTGAACATCTTGGTTTTTTCTAGCAATTTTCCACCAGTACCTAATAAAAGGATTTTCTTGCTATACTCTTCCATTTTGTGTTCTTTGGCCAATCTTCCAGGCAGTTTGTTTGTTTGTTTGTTTGTTTTGAACCAGGAGGTCTTCCCCATACAAGGTCTAGTGTTTTTTTTAGCATTCTGGTCTTTTCTACACTTTTTCTTAAGAGTTTGTTCTACCTCTCATCACTCCCTTATTGCAACATTTGATTCAGTGTTTGCTATGAAGGAACCACCGTGAATGTCCACAGACACTATATCAGTTCTCTCTCCTTAGGGGGACAAGGCTGTTTTATTTAGCATCTAAACCTTTTCTTCAATATTTGAATGCCATTTTAGGATCCTCACATGACAGTCACTAAGGAAATGTAATGTTTTAAACTCGGAACATGCTGTCCAAGCAGAGGAATTATCATTTTACAAATACGGAAACCGAGGCACAGAGAGGCCTGTTTAGTAATAAAAAGTCACAGCGCGAGTTATTCAAATGCTTAATAGAATTTGTGTATTCCTTCTCCCCACCGCTTTGCTGTAAGCATCAGAATTTTTCTTACAAGTTGCTCAATTCTGAAATGGCCTATAAAGAGCCAAAATTATGAACAGAGAAATCAGAAAATGGTAAAGAAGGGATGCATCGGGGTAATCAGACTTCAAACAGCTCTATTCATTTTTGGCATCATTCTATCTGTGTTGTCTCTTACATGATGTAAAACATGTTTTATTATGCAGAATTAACATTGAGAAATGTCTTAATAGCCAATCAGATTGAATTCAGTGATCATCTCTTAATTTAACGAGGATATCATTCTATAGCTCTGAAAATCTAGTTTAGTCCATTTTACCACTTCTATCATAGCAATTATATCAACATAAACAACAATTAGGTGACTCAACACACAGTAGGCAAATTACTAACTTCTGTTAAAGTAGGTTTATGACCCTCTTGAGCAAGACTTCTGGGTAGCAAACTGTACAGAGACTAAATTCCGAGACTTTTTTCTGCTAAAATTTCATTGTATACTCTCTTAGGTATTTCTATCTATACTACAAACATAAATTACAATAATTCTGTGACATGGACTTACAATATAGTGTCTGGCGTGGTTATTACTTTGAGGCCTGATTCCTTTCAACTGTTCTTTTTTATTAAGATTGCAATGTAAACTGACAGTTTACCCTAAGGATTTTTTTTTTCTTTCTTTCCAGGAATTGCTACTAGAGGCTATGTTTTTTTGGTTTTTGTTTTGTTCCATTTTGTTTTCCAGTTTACAAACAGTAAACTGACTAGATTTGAATTTGTATACATTATACTGCAAACCATAAAGCGATCCCTCATGTATCAGACCAGAGTGTTTGCATATGCTCTCTCAGAACCATTCATTCAGCACCACTGTGTTATCTCATCCTAGGGCTTTAATGCAAGAAGGGTGAATTTCAGTGATATATTTCCTCTAGCAAAAGCACTATCTCAGAGTCCCAGTTTTGTCTCCTCCTGGCTGGTCACTTCCACTCGAATATCGCAGTTTGCTGCCGCCTTAGTGGTGTTGACGTGACTGTTAGCAGAGCCATGCTGTAAATCAGCTCACTGAAATTATTTGGGTTAAAAAGAAGAGAAAAAAAGAAAGACCAAAAAAACTCAGAAAGATTTTATTTTAAAACTCTGATCGTTTGGGGATTTTGTAGTAAGGGTCTGCTAAGAATTTCAGCATAACAAGTGACACTGAACTACTTCGAGGAGGAGGGAAGAAGCCCTGGAGGTGGAAGGATGGCAGAAACTTGTTAAACATTTTTCAACTAAGAAACAAGCAAGTGCTTGTGGCAAGGGAGGAGGAAGGCTGTAGGTCAGCTTGACAGGCATTGAAAAAGAACATCCCTTTCCATACATATTTTTAGTGAAATGGATAATGCAATTTCCATTTGTTATGCTTAGAAACACAACTCAAGAAAACAGTAGCAGAATACTTGCCAAGAGAGTCACACCACATTCACAGAAAGATCATTTATCTGTTTCAGAATTAGTCTGGGCTTTCATTCTAATTTGATGAAGAGCAAATTTTGATCGAGAAAAAACTCTTTTAGTTTTTGCATTAGCTTTCAAGGAGGTCATCAGCAGAACCAGGAACAGGAATCACTCATCAGTAGGGTGCTGTTTGTCTCTCTGTGGTCAACCCACAGGAAACAGGAGGTCCAGAGCCTTAAAAGTACTCTGCCATCTCCCTACCTCTTGGAGGCATCTTAATTTATAGCTTGACATTTTTTCAAAACTGATGAGTGCTTCCCAGAGCTGGAGTTATTCAGCTTTCTTTGCAATGGATCAATTGAGTAACTTGTATGTACTACAGCTATTACACAGACAGCAAGCATTTCAAGAGTCCTACTCTGAATCACGGCGTATGACAGCTAGATTTTCAAATGAGAAGAAGGGTGGCCACCATTGTCATCATGGCTAGGTCCTTGCAGCCATGTTCATTCTGATTACGTTTGTTTCTCTACTAAAAGAAGAGCACGAGTCAAGCTGGAGCTGGAGCACTGGATCCTTGATTATCCACCACCCACTGTGTTCTAATGTTTGCTCACTTAGCTCTTTTGGATTACTCCATTTAGCTCTCTCCAAGATAAATATACTATAGAAGAGGCTAGCACAAAGTAGTATAAACATGAGCGAAGCTATACTGCTCTTTTTTTTTTTTTTTTTCATTTGGTTTTGTTTTGTTTTTTAAATGAATCGGCATAGATAGAGCCTGTCAGACTTCTGTTTTCTGCCAATCCTTGCATCAGGATAAAGACTGCTGTTCAGCTACTAGGGCATGACTTGCTGTAGTGAACAATTTAGTTTACATGCCTAACTGAAAGAAAGGATTCCCAGCTGAGACTTGTAAGGAAGTTGTATAGTCTTGGGTCTGAATAAGAAACACTAGCTTAAATCTCTGCAGTCTCCCTGTTTTTTCACATCCTGCTCTGGTCCTGGCTAGCTTAGCTGGCTTCCTGCTCAGCTGACAATCTTCTGAAAATATATTTCTGAGCACTGCATAAAAAGCCCCTGTACTTAAATTGGAAAAGAAGAAAGATCCTCTAGAAACAGACTGCTTAGGGAAAGTGTAGCAAAACAATAAGCCAGAAAAAGCCAAAAATTCCTTTACTACAAGTCTGAGTAAACTGTAGCTTCTCTCCTGCAGACTCCAGAACTACATATCTGCTTTGCATGAAATCAAGCTTCCAGGGATCCTTAACATACTCTCTTTTTTTTTTTTTTTTAAACTTCAGTCATTGCAATTAATGAGCCAGGCATAAGTTGATCCTTTTACACTGGCCCAACCAAAAACTTGTTTCTCAAACACAACAAAATATATTAATCTCACCTAATTTAAGGACCAAATTAAAATCTGCATATTAGAAGAGTAGCTTTCTTAAGGTCTCTCTGTAGTCCACAGAGAAAGAAAAAAGCTTCTCCAATAACAATTTGTGAGTTAGGCTTCTGTTCTGAAGCTGTTCTGAAACTCCTTCTAGCTGTCCTCTCCAGGGATCACATAAGAAATAGAAGAACACTTACCTCTTCACTTAGGCATGATTTGAAGACAGTCCGTATTAGTGTCCCTCCTATTCCCACAACTACAGTTCCAGATCTTTAGAAGTAATGCAATAAGATATAGTAAAGCATGAATTTTCTTCCACTTTAATACCTTTAGTTGATAATACTTTGTCTGGCCTTGGAATTAATGAATAAGAAAAAAATAAATTAATAATAAATTAAAAAAACCCAAACACTTAAACCCACCTGGATTTATTTCAAAGAAGTAGAGAATTAAAAATATATGAAGAAATACTGGAAAATATGTGTGACCATCTGGACACAGTCCTGGGCAACTGGCTTTAGGTGGCCCTGCTTGAGCAGGGATGTTGGACAAAATGATCTCCAGAGGTCCCTTCCAACCTCAACCATTCTATGATTCTGTGGCAGCAATTAAAAAAGAAATTAGTCCAAGAGACAAATAGCACATTCCAAGGACATGGAGTCAAATTAACTTTCATACTCTGTAAAAATGTCAAGAAACACAAGTTAATCAGCAGAGTGGTTTTCTACTGATTTAGAGGTCTCCTCCCCACCTCACCCCTACCTACTGATGGTTGTCAAATCTGGAACTTAAAACAAAACTATCTGTTTGGTTTAAATTTATATTGTGAAAAATCTCTCAGCTACGGGATGAAATTTCTATTAAAAACTAAAGAGAAACATATCCCTCACCACTTTGCCAGTTCAGAATATCTATTAATCTGGTGGTCACTTACATACACCTGAGATAAAAGGAACTCCAAGTCAAGTCCCAGCTCTAATTAATGATTAACTCAATCAAATGGAACAGCTGCAAAAGGCAAAGTTAAGAGAGATCATACAAATAGTCTTACATCAGTATAGTTTCACAGACTCCAAGAAAAGTACTTCTCCTTTTTACTAATACATGATGAAAAGTAACCCCGCTCTTGTTACTGTGGATGTTATCTTTCATCTTCTTAAAAAGTGTCTTAGCATGCACTAACTAATTGCATAACATAATCAGAGAATAGCATTACCACAGATTGTACAAATAAATAAATGCATTATTTTAGGTAAGAACATAATTTTTTTTTTTTTTAAATGTGTTTAAACATTGCATTGCTAAAAATAAGGGCCAATGTACTTGTAATGTCCCAACTGATGTTTGTACTTCTATCTCTGATAGTGAATATTGTGCTGTTTAGGCCATGCACCTGTGGCCGACCATGGACGTCATTTTTGTACATCATTGACAACTATCAGGTGCTTGCTGAGTTTAACGGCTGTTTTTCTTTGTATTTCTCTTTCACTTTTCACATCAATTTGTCAGAAAACGTTTGGTTCATTTTAGTACAGAAAAAGAAAATCTTAAAAATATTCATAAGGTTGGAAAACTTTTTTGCCCACTTCTGACTATACAGCAACAGTCTGTTTTACAAGTTACCTGTAATAATTAATACTTCATTTATTGAAATGTACTTTAAAAGCAATTTTCTATTCAACACCTTGGGTAATTACAGTGGGAAATGATTGATAACATCAGTTGATATTAAATATTGTACTGCTAATCACCATGCAATCTTGCATGCAGTTATTCATTAGTTACTTCTTTAATTTGAATAGCTGACAATTTACATGGAATGCTTCAGTTATATGAATTATCATATTTTTATTCCCAAGAGAAGCCCAGCACTTCATTAGAGCAGAATCATTCACATTGCTTTTCTTTCATTTTTCCACAGCGAAGTACTTTTTGATTTGAAAGTTCTGTAGCTGTAGTCAGGCAACATACTAGGTTCTTCATTGTCAAATAATGCTATGCAATACTTGTACAGTACAAAGGCACTTCTGGAATAAACAAAGTCACATTGTTATACACTGTTCTGACACTAATAAACAGCTGATCGTGGTCTCCAAGGGAACTTTGTGCTTCTGTGTCATATTCTGGGAAATGATGCCATGCCCCCAAATGTGTTCATAGTATTAGCTGACTGCTAGAGTGGCTGTAGATGTCATTTACTTTGTAAACTGCTTCACTTTATCACCCAGGGCAGATCACAATGTTTTAGCACTTAGACTTGTATATGACTCGGACATTTAAATCCGTTGAGTTTTCCAAAAAGAGCGTAAATACAAACCACAGTAAATCAGTTTCATTAATGGGAGTTAAACTTGTTTGGAAAGTAACTTGTAGTAATTTGGTGGAGACAATATATTCCCTGTGAAATATAGAACCATCTGTTGTATGGCATCTCATTATGTGGTAATGCAGTGATACACTCACTGTATAAAAACTGCGCTTAAAAACCTTGTTTCTATCCCATGGTCAATGTAAAGGTATTTGCTCATGCGCACATACAACCAGGCAATGAAGGAAATACTTCCAGACTCGTGTTATACACTTCTCTACACAAAAATTGGACTCCCAGAACATTGGTTTTATGGCCCCCTGAAACTTACCCCACATCTCAGCTCCTGCTAAAGCATTGCCGTGGCGCAGGCAGTAAGCACTTGTCTCTGCTCCCTATTGCACAAGAGCTAATGACCTTATCACTGCCCCCCTTGTTAACTCCCCCCCCGCGCCACGGTGCTAACTGCTCTTTTTTCTCTACGCTCTCACGAATTAACATAATGAAGTTAGGATATTTGTTCCCAACCTGGATTTAGCTTTAAGTTTTCTCCTTCTGTTTTCTACCACCTTTGTTTCAGACAGCTTCTGTGTCTGAAAGTCTGCCTGGTTTTTCTGTTACCTGTCCTGACAAGCTTTACATCTCTTCGAAAGACAAGCTCATCAAGAGTTTCTGAGAGCCATGACAAGGACAACACATGAAAGGATACTTTGGAGAAATATGCTTTGTTCAGCTATGACAACAGCAGTTCATCTTCTTAGATCAAATTCCGAGTCTGTTGGGAACCCATTCGTTAGTATTTGTGTGGCACAGGTTTGTGTATATGTGTATGGTTTAGGCAATCAAAGCAGTTTTGAGCGATGAGGCAAGTATTTCAAGGAAGTGGATATAAGCTATTGATTCAGCTCCTTATGATAACTTTAAAGATTTTAAACAGATTTATATAAGCATACCTTACCTCAGCTGTACAGGTGATGTTCGCACAATACATTTAATTTCTTTTATTCTTCTGACCCATATTCTACCTATAAACCATTAAACTATTATTGACATTAAACTCTCAGGGTAGTATTAAATATATGTCTCATTAAAAATACTTCTTTTGGTTTATTCTCTTTATTCAAATGTGGAAGCTGAAAATTACTCTGTTGTATGATGTAGCAGGAATCCCCTTACTATGGACAGCTTCAGTGCTGTAATATCATATGATCCATCAGAAATAGAAATGGAAATTTTTTAGTGAAAGGCTGAGATTTCCATTTTTATGGGAGAACATAAATCTTATCACTAGTTCTGTTACTTCCTGAGTACTTCATTAAAAAAATCCATATCCTTGTGATCATAAATAAAACTTTTTGGGGTTTTTAATTAATTTCTGCAGTTGCTCATTAGTTTCTTCTCATCCTATACATTTGGAATCACTAGCATTGAGACTGTAGAGACACTACTACAAAAGAACAGAAGGATCTGGTAGGAAGTCTGCTTCTCCACACATGTTAGCATAAAGTAGTTGTTCCCCCAGGATATCACCAGAATCCTAGTAATGTGCCCAGAGAAAAAAAGGAAAAGAAAGTTTACAGATCAGGACCTAAAACTTTACCAAAAGTAATTATTGCTTCCCCCCTTTTTTTTCTAGGAAAAAAAAAAATCCTATCTGCAACACTACCAATTTTCTCTTTATCTCTATCACCAACAAGTTATACACAGCTTATGGTTTGAACTCTTATTCTGTGACTCCATCCTACATCCCTTGCTTATCAGTCTCTTAATAACTCTTATAATAAAATTTTTGTGCGGCTATAAGAATTCTTATTCTACAGGTTGTTGTGGTTGGTTTTTTTTTACTTCCTTGATTCACACATTTCTTTAAATGTAATCTTTGGGTTTTATGAACCTGAGCTCTTAGTTCTTACTTTCCTCTGTTGTCTCCTCCATCCTTTCTCTTAAAAGGTTCTTCTTTCGTCAGGCCTCACTTCTGTCGTGGTTTAACCCCAGCCAGCAACTAAGCACCACGCAGCCGCCCACTCACTCCCCCCCCATCCAGTGGGAGGGGGGAGAAAATCAGGAAAAGAAGTAAAACTCATGGGTTGAGATAAGAACAATTTAATAGAACAGAAAAGAAGAAACTAATAATGATAATGATAACACTAATAAAATGACAACAGTAGTAATAAAAGGATTTGGAATGTACAAATGATGCGCAGGGCAATTGCTCACCACCCGCCAACCGACACCCAGCCAGTCCCCGAGCGGCGAATCCCTGCCCCCCCCCACTTCCCAGTTCCTAAACTAGATGGGACGTCCCATGGTATGGAATACACTGTTGGCCAGTTTGGGTCAGGTGCCCTGGCTGGGCATGAGGAGCTGAAAAATCCTTGACTCTAGTCTAAACACTACTGAGCAACAACTGAAAACATCAGTGTTATCAACGTTCTTCTCATACTGAACTCAAAACACAGCACTGTACCAGCTACTAGGAAGACAGTTAACTCTATCCCAGCTGAAACCAGGACACTTCCCATGTAGTTGTGCCTGGGGCAGCTTTTTCCAGACTGAAGTCACTTCTCTGGGATATCAAAAAACGAAAATCTGTAGTATAATTTTTTTTATGCAAATACTTAAGCTAAATTGCTCCATTTTATGTTTTACTCTGAGTTCACTGGAAAAAAGTGTCTATTCTGAATGATTAAAATTGATTTATCTGAGAAAAACAATGCTTAAGGTTTTGGCCTAATGAAGAGGTAAATGTGAAATATTTCACAGGCCATTTGAGAATAAGAAAACTTTTATGTTACTAAAAATATTTAATATCTTAAGTAACTTTTTTGAATAAAAATACTTTTATTTTATTTTATTTTTTTTAATCTGCTTTTGATACCACTAGAAAGAACAACAAATGAGGTGTTCAGATTCCTATATTTCTGGGAGAAGTACTTTGTCCCAAGCCATATAATCTTTTTTTCCTGCTCATTTATCAAGGTTTCAAAATGTGTTTAAAAAATAAACTAAGAAGAAGTGAAAAATCAGCTGGACTTTCAGATTAACAGATAAAAATATTACTGTATATTTTAGAGGGTTTGGATTTTTGTCTTTTGTTTGGGTTTTTTTGGTTGTTGTTAGGTTGTTTTGGTTTGGGTTTTTTTTTGACCATTCTGCTCTGCTCTCTGGTACTTGTTTGTTTCTGTTTGCAAAGTTCTCTACAGTTCCTGCCCACAAGATCCACCAGTATATCTTATGAAAATAAAAGCTTCCTTTCATTAATAACAAACAAGAAACTCAATGTAGGGAGTCCAAGACAATTTAACTGCTTGTTTAAAAAAATGTTTCCTCTGTATCTACTAATGACTGAGTGCTATCAGCATGAACAGCCAAATTCTGTCAGATTGCAGCTGAGCCATATTTCCAAAATCTCTATTCTGCCTTTAACCAGGTGCCTATAACTCTCTTCTCCAGCCAGCTATTCTTCCTTTCATTCTATTGTTCTGTTTGGATTATGACCGCAAATATGACAAATGAAACTGCATACTGTCCTCCATAGTTTAAGATTATTAACAGAAAAACATCCTAAAATTTTAGTATAGGATCATCTCACGATTGTCAGATGAACAAGTCCAATAGTAGAACGCTACTGGGAAGGTTTCCTGAGAAAACATGGACAAAAAAACCGTACATGGACAGGAAAGAACAAGTAATTGCAGTTTGTAGAGCATCTATGTTCTATGTCATCTCTCACCTGTTCCATTTTGATAACCAAGTAGTTACATGAAAGATAAGCTATAGATTTTAACATATTAACCTTCTTCAGAACACTATAAACACCTTGGCTCCTGCTTGACTGTGGCCTGTACACCGCCTCTTTCTTTCCTTGTCCTTCTCTCTGCATCAGTCTATCGATCTTGGTGGTGCTTGGGCTATATTTCAATTTTGTGTTTGCTTAGCACTTAATCAGATCCCAGACTATTAAATGTTCCTGTAAAACACGGCCATACAAATAAATAAATAATAAAGAGGATGGCCTTTATCTACAGGTAGCATTATTTGTTCAGCCTGAAGAGAAAAAATTGGAGGATTATCATGGTGAAATCTTTTTTCATCTTCTTTTTCAAGAAAGAAATACATTCTCTTTTATGTGATATGGAGCACTATCAGTGAAAAGTGGCATCATCCAATTTATGTAGAATCATTAGTACTTCTTACCTGTTTTACTAGATAAAGTGAATGGCATATTGTTCCTGATAAATTTAAACTTTTAGATTACTGTCTTTGAGATAAAATACTTCCTTTTTTTCCAAGACATGCATTTCAAACAGGTTCATTGAATTTACATTTCCTTTCTAAACTTCCCCTTCAGTAAATTCCAGATATTTCCACAGTAAGTTCAGCATTGGAAAGAAAGAATAAAAAGGGGAAAAAAAGGAATAAAAATAAAGAACATCAGAAATCAGCAGCAAATTCTTATCCCAAATTTTATTACTTCAGAAGTATTTCAGCAAACCTTAGACTTGACCAAATGGACTTATTTTGCAGCTAATGTAACTTGTCACAACTTCAAGCTTGATACACACTCTGGTTCTCTGCTTCTATGTCTTATAAGCATATTTTCTCTTCTCTGTACTGACAACTTTTTGAAACTTTATGTGTTTCCTTATTTTCTCATTCTAATATGTTCTCTATTGTTCCAGGCAGCTCTTCAGTATTGCTAAGAAACATGGAAGAGATTCAAACCCTTCTACACAACTGCATCTTTTCTTCTTTTCTCAATAAGGTATGAGTGAATATAGTTCTGAGGAAATTGAGATGCTAATAATCCTGCCTTGAACCTGAGGCAACAAGAGCAGGTGTGCACATACCTCTAGAGAACTGCTGGCAATTCATTTCATACCTGGCTTGGCATGCGTCTCTCTAGTCCTGGACTTCTTCTGAAGACAGACTGCTAATCCTTTCCAATTGACTGGTAAGAAAAAAAACAGAGAAAAATTTTAGGCTTGGCTAGCCTAAAATTATGAGTCTCATTTTCACTCATGATCCAATCATAATCTGAATTGAGGCTGTAAGAAATTAAAAGCTAGTATATTAACCTACAGCATCAGCAAGCTCCTGGTGCTTGCTGTTCCAAAATTTTACAAGAAAATATTAAACTGGTCATTTGAATTCAGTCTTACAGCTCTAAAGCTTTCATTATTTGGGCTCTAGACTTAAGGTTGTCTGACTCCCAGAATTTCTAACTGCTGAATAATTGATATCTATTGGCATATGAGTAAAAGCACATTCTTGGTTTCATCCCAAGACATTCTCCTATCTGGCTTAAACACAGCCTTAACAAGACAAGCAATCCTGTATAAAAAAAAATCTCTGCTCTCCTTATCTTATCTATTCTATCTTACTTTAGTAAGCAGCAACTCCTCTGAAAAGCTCATAGCATGCACAAGCATAAACGGTAAAAGCCAAATTCTAATCTTGCTATTATATCTCCGTATACTATGCTTTTCTCCTTTCTCTTTTATTTCTTTCCAGCAGAAAATAAATTCACTAAACACACTTAAAACGATCTCCAGTGGCGCATTTTCTTTTTCTGTTCAAGAGCTTCTCTTCTAGGAACAGGAGTCATGGGGCCTGATTCTCCATTGCCAGGCCCTCCTTTTCATATTTTTAAAATGGGGAAAAAAAAAAAAAAAGAGGCAGAACGCTGTAAGAATATTATTTTACACCAACTGTATCCAAGTGTAATTCACTTTGCTGCTGAAGATTAAAGTTGACAAATAGAAATGTTTTCAATGAAAAGTAGGATACCATCAACTTCTTTTCACATGCAAAAATCTGCTTTTGACAGCAGAAATAATTTAAAAAATAATACCCATGGTCTTATTCTTGCCAGATGCATAAATTAATGAAAAGAAGAAGAAATTTCTTTTTCTTGAGCTCCACTGACTACCGCATTGATTTCAAAATCACAAACCCATCTCAGAACAAAACTGTAGTTAGCACTAGGCTACCTAGTCTGTACTTGCTCTATGCTTGCTAATAAATAATTTTGGCATACAACTATTTAGAGGGAGTCCAACTTCCATGAATTACAACTAAATCTATCAACTGCCACTCCTGTCCATACTTGAGACAATGAAAATTTTGGAATTTGGAGTATTACTTTATGACAGAGATAACTGGAAAGTTTTGCAAAGTGGCCAGTGCAGAAATGAGTAGCAGAGGACCTACAACCATTCAGAAAAGCAAAAATCACAAAAGATTTAGGTTGAGGATGTTCTAGGTGTTAAAAAAGTGTACTCATCTAATCTGATTCCTTTCAGCCTTCATATTTAACTGGTTTTTATTATTATTTCATATTCACCACTGATTTTTAAACTAAGCATTCTGACCTTCATAGCTCAAATGAGCTCTTTGCATGAACTTGTAATTGACGTGTTAATGAACACTATTTCAAAGTCTCCAACAGCACAAAAGAAAAGGTAATTGGAAACTAAGGAAAAAAATTCTTGATTAGTTGAAATAACCATCTCTCTAACATTGAAATTATCAACCCCTAAATCGAAAGCATGTTTGAAATAGACAAGTTGTTGGTGAAAGTCTGAAATGACTTATTAAAATGACAGACACCTTTGAAAAAAACCTACAAAAACACAGTTTGAAAACTGATTACAAAAATAGCAGGGTGGGACTCAGTGATTTCCAGGTCAAATCTGGACTGACTGTGTGGGTAAATGACGGTTGCAGAATAGAAGCAATCTCAGCCAAACACTCACATGCTTTGACATCCTCCCTTCAGGAAGGACTTACTCTTTGTAGTGAGATCTGTGTACATCAATGACACCATGTTTGGTGACTTGCTCTGCTCTGTACAGCCGGAAGAAAGGAACAGCATTTTTACTGAATTCTGCTCTCAGATAAATCTGGGATTGAATCATGCTGGCAATTTGAAGAAATCCCTTGGCCACTCTAATTTTCACTGTTAGGAATAAACCCCACTTGTAGATGATGACTGTTTCCAAACTGTGTCATACCATGGTGCATCCTCTCTCACCTTTAACGACTTTTGGGGGTGGCTTGATGCCACCTATACTAAAACTATTCGACCCATGTCATGAGCTTCACAGGGGACTTTGCCCTACACCTCCTGTGCACTTGCAGTGAGCCCACAATAAGGTCTTCACATTACTGAAAACTATAACGTAAACACAATGTAAAAACTCCATCTCCATAAAATGCCAGTATGCAGCCAAATATTGTGTTTCATGTGACTGTGTTCTCCAAAAATTTACAGATGGAGTGGCAGGTGTCACCAAGGGAGAGATCCTGCAGAGAGAGATCTTCTTAGTATCTTCAAAGGATGAATAAGGTAAAGGTTGTTTATTCGTGTTGGCTCTAGGTTGTAAAGGGAAATGCAGCATATGCTAGCCAAAGGACTTTCTCTGAACAACATAAGATTAGCCATCAAAAGCACAATTATATTAGTTTTGTTGTGCCCATATTACAAGTTCTCTGGCTGGACTATGTAAACAGAAGGGCACAGCTTTTCAAGGATCACACTACTTGGCCAAACTTCAAAGGTGATAACAGATGTGATTTCAAAGAAGTGAGAAGTAACTGATTGCTGGTATCTCTTAAAATAATGTAATATCAGGTCCCAGAGGCTGGCAGAGGATGGGAACATGGAGACAGGGGTGAGCACATTGGAAGTTTTTCTTCGCTGTACAGGAGGGGAGAATCTAAGGAGGCGAACGATCCATTGGAGTAGGAAAACAATGACAAGATAAATGAAAAACAATGGAGTAACTAGGTAAGCAGAAAAAATATAGAATGATTACTTCACAGAGCATTGCATTATTGAGAAAGTATCTGTAAAATTCAAACAGCATTGCCTTCCACTTACCTTGTAACAGAGCAGCCTAGATGGTATAGCAGCCTAACAAGTGTAACAACAAAATAGTACGGTACTGTAGTTTGAGAAATTCACTGTTGTCTCTGGCATGCTATCTTGTGTTCATCAGGGAGGAGAAAATCATCACCCAGCACTGTCTTATTCTGCTAAATAGAAGAGGAACAGTCTGTTCCCTGCTCCTGAGGCCAGGCGACCCAGACTGCCTCATGGTCACACTCTTCTCATGCCTGTTGCCTATAGAGAAAACTGGCAGCCTCCACACTAGTCAGTAATTGTCTCTGTGTCTTTTCTGACTCAAGCCATGGTCCTGAAGAACCGAAGTACCATTTTTTTCTGTATTTTTGCCAGTTCAGATTGTCAAAAATAATGAGAGGGTTGTGTTGCATCATACAGGACTGCTGGTTTTACTGCATGAAATGGAAGGTATATGTTAAGTATCCTAGGACATAAGGTTGTGCAAAGCCTACTGGGCTGGCGTTGGAGAACTGTATGGGGAAAAGGGAATCAAATCCAATGCAGGATCATTCATACTGCTTTCAGGAGCAGTCCCTGAAGTGAACGATGTCTGGAAGCATGCTCAGCATTTGTCTTTGAGAGAGTTCATCGGAGCAGTCGAAAGGAGTGAGCTGACAGTTAATTGTGGTGGATAACTGGAGTTCAAGTGCTCACACTTACTCCCTGGGTCTCGTTTGCTCAGCAGCCCAGGCATGCCCTGACATTTATAAGGCCATAAAATACATTATTTATCTTCCGTATAATGATTAATTTTTGCTTCTTGGAAATGGTTATTTCCACAAAATACATGGAAAAACAAGTTACCTGAAGAAAGTAATTACTCAGCCTATTTATATATTTTTTACAGAGAGAAAGAAAGAGTTTGAGGATAACTTCACGTATCCAGATGGTCATCAAAACAAGTGGGAAATGCCATTTTCCCCTTGGGCATCTGTCAGCCCAGAGTCACTCGCTCTCACAGACTTTTCTGCCTGCTCACACCAGGCGGACCGATCAGCTTGCAGTTGGAGCTCTGCTTTGGGCTGGAGGAAGAGGAACCTGGTTTTCTGTTGGTTTCTCTGCTCTTCTGTTTCCTTTGATCTAATGTGCCCATCCTTCACTTGCTATGGAATAAGAGAAACCCCATGATTAGAACCTTATGGGTTTCACTCCTTCTGCTACCACTTTGCATGATTTTCGATATCGTTAATTCCACCCTGGCTAACCTTCCACCCTTCATTGCAAACACAGGGGAGAGGAACAGAGGAGGGCAGAGGAGAGGAGCAGAGGAATTTAGTTACAAGTTTACAAAAATATCTTTAATATATATTCCTATCATAACTACCAGAATGTAAGCCTTTACCTATGCTAGTGAGTATTTGAAAATAATGGATCTCTTCTGTGCCACAACCGACATCAGATTTTTGCAGATAATATGCAGATGCTGAATAAATAAGTTTGAGTGAAGGTCATAATTCTGATGGGATTGGATTTCATCAATTTTAAAAGGTTCCATAAATAAAACTTCACTAAGAAAATATCATCTTGAGTGGATGATTTTAATTTTCATTTTAATTCTCTTTAAAACTGGAAAAAAGTATTCAGAGTATAAGGGAATGAAAGAGAATAAAAGTTTCTTCTGGAAACTTCACCAGCTGAATGATCATTTGATTCAGTTATGAATTTTTGTATGATGCTTTGGCACAGACATTTTCCCTTGTTTTGTTTCTTGCTGATTTTTTTTTTTTCCTATAATTACTTGAAAAGCAAGTACCATTTCTGTCCTAATCCAGCATACAAGTATAAGGATAAATTTTTAAAAGCTTGCATTAATTTAACAAAATATGTAACCTATCCCTGTTCTGTGGGCTCAGAAGTTTCCAGAGTAGTTAGTGGCATGTCGGTTTTTTTGTTCCCCTGAGTTAGTACCATGTGATAAAATTAAATGATTCCCAATAATAATGATCTTAAGCTCCTTCATAATTCCAGACATCTCTCGGACTGTCTTTCCTTCCCTTCTGCTCCCTGTTCCCTACAGTACAATACAAATACTAAAGTATATAGATTAAAAAGCAGTTTGGGGAGGCTAGAAAAAAATAAATTATGGTAAAAGATGATTCTTAGAAGGTGTACAAACAAACACAGTGGAATCATAGGCTAGAAAGTACATGGCATTCCTGTCTCTACTGACCGCCAAATAAAACTGCATCTCTTAATATGATTCTTTATACCTATGCTCTTCTACAGACAACTAAACAAATGTGCATTTGAGCAGATTTAGAGGTAAGGATATCATAAATCATGCCAGCTATTGTTTGTGCGTGTCTGTGCCCTGTTGTGACCAGCCCACATTTTTTCTAAGGATAAATTGCCAAGATCTGATGAGAACTCAATTACTTTGTGAAAACTAACATTTTTTTCCTGGACCAGAGCAGTTTTGTCAATGTCTACAAACAAATACTTAGTATGTAAGAGGGAGATTGAAATTCCCATTTTACCAGCAATGTTTTGCCAAGTGAAACTACTCTAAGTGATAAGAAATAAGATAATTTAAAAACTAAAATTGTGGTTGATTCATAAGTCTGGTGGTGGGAAAATGGGCATTTATAAGGATTAATATTTGCTACGTCCTTTTAAGTAACTTCTTTAGGCTTATGATATCATGTGCATATATTTTATATAAGAATGGATCAAAATAGGAGGACAAAAGTTTTGGAACCTCACAAAGTTACAAAAACAGAACTGCACTTTCCTAATTGCATTGTGCAAGCCCTGTGCTCTGTTTGGCTACTAACATTTTTCAGTATATTAGGGTACTGGAATTTGACTAATGACTGTGTAGCCATGCTACGTCTCTGTCTGGCTATCCCAATTAAAAATGCCTTTTGAAGAAAATGTGTGCACAGATAGATGAAGACAGATTCAAGCTCTTCTGATTTCTCTAAGCTAACTAGAACCATGCCAGCCCTGCTCCAGGAAATTGTTTCTCTAACTCAGCACTGTGCTCAAGGTAACACTCTGCATCTTAGTAGGGCCTGTTACATTCAGCACAGCTCCATCCCAGCTCTCTCAGTTAGGACTGACCTAATTCACACAGCTATTTTACTGCATTTTCCAACCCTTTGGAAGAGATGTTGGGGTTTTTTTTTCCTCCTTTCATGACTATGCAGAAACCACATCAAAGATAAATAGAATAATTATGGGAAAAGGCAAAGTATGAAAACTATTTTCCCAGTGTTTATTTAATGACACCAAAATGGTCCATCTTCCATCATTTTTCTCTCTTTATATTTCAAGTCATATTGCATATGTTACAAGTTTCATTCCAAACCAAAGGCTGCCAGGATTTGAACAGTAGCCGTGAACTGGCATTACCTTGCACATAATGAAAAGAAACCTCTTATTAATACAACAAATGGTCCATTTTAACAAATGTGCCACCACTTGCTGCTTAAACAAACATCTAGTCACAAGTTTGAGATAAAGCAATCTTTGTTGATGACAGCATCCTTGTATGAATAGTATTTGACTGCAGCTTAAGAAGGAGATGGTGAGTCTAGAACTAGAGGACACATTTTTAGGAAAATAAATGAGCTATACCCTTATATACATTTTTCTTTCAAAGAAAGCAAAGGAGAACAGAATAAAGCTAAGAATCAGGTGAATAAAATCAATATGAAACTAAATACTAGCCCCAAAATGATAAATTAGAAGTATTTGCTGCAGATATTCATATATCTCAGTGGGTTTCCTTTCAAAATTAAAACCCAAATCAAAAACTACTAAAATAGAGAAGAAAAATGAATACTTTGTGAACAATAAAAACTCTGATCTGACCCATCATCTCAAAATGAAACAATAACTATATATATATATCCATGTGATAAGAACAATTTCCTTATATTTATGAGCTGAGAAATATGATTGAAAACAATGTCTTACCAGGCTTTCAACAGGCAAGAGTCATCTTGCAGAAGAGTGATGTAATTTGTGACAGCTACAACACTGACTAGATTTTTTTATTTCACTTAACAAAAAATATCTACAGAACAAAGCACAGCTATCATTTGCTGCCTACCTATTCTTAATTACAATACCAAGCTCCATGATAATTCACTGGGAAGAAGAATGAATATCCTAAGGCAGATTTTAGCAGTCCCTGCTTCTTTCTCACCTTGATGTGGTGGGATGTTCAGAGAATCGCAGAATGGTTGAAGTTGGCAGGGACCTCTGGAGATTGCCCAGTTCAACTCCCCTGCTCAAGCAGGGTCAACCTGAGCAGGTTGTGCAGGACCGTGCCCAGTCAGGTTTTCAACATCTCCAAGGATGAAGAATTCAACCACCTGTCTGGGCAACCTGTCCCAGTGTTTAATTACCTGCACCCAATACAGTGTTAAGTATGTCCTAATCCACAGCATGTAAATTAAAGAGTGATCCAACTCAAAGGCACTAAAGGTGGCTTATGCTAGTTAAAGTTCTTGGGTTATATTATATCCCTTTGAATCACAACTATATGCCAATTTATAATCACAAAAGCTTCTGAGTAAAATAAAGCATAACTGTGAAGTAGAAGGATCATATTTCTCTGAGAATTTTTACCTTCCTTTTTTCTTACAGCTGTAATATATTTTTGTCCGTTTACTTCCCTACTCCTCCCCAAGGTTTTTTTTTCCTCTGCATCTTCTTCTCTCCTCACTCCTATTCCTCATTCTCACTCCTCATTGTACTTTATCACTCTCCCTCTTTGTTGAACAGCTCTGTCTTTCAATTGTCATTGTCATGATAGGCGTTTTGAAAGCATTTTACAAAAAGGATTTGCTTCACAATATTTCCTAGCTGTGTGGATATGTACATGTCAGAATGATGTCTCTTGCTGTCGTTCCTCTGCCACTGCTGTATCCTATACCTTAAGATTTAGCTCCTGCAAACTGAACTTTTCCTATTTCATCCATTCATAGACTATTATCACACCTCCTTGATCTTTTTCCTAACTTTTTTCTGCTTTGTGCATATTTGAAGGGAAAAATTGATGTAAAATTTCCTTCCCCATATCATAGTTCTTCAATTGATTGTATTCTCTTCTCACCACTTTCATTGCACATCAAATGTAAAGGCACAGTGAGGAAATCTATTTCTTACAGATACATCAAGTGCTTCAAACTAACCCTTCCATTTAATACACAGTGCAGAGGTTTTGAACTCTGCAGCTCCCCCACGGGAACTATGCAGAAACTCTGCATAATGCTTCAGAAGTGTAGTAGAAGTAATGTAGCTGAGCTCTGCTCCTTCACAAAGTTTTTAAATATTCTGCTTCTCTCCTAGGTCTTATTTAAGAAAAACAGTTGTGGGGCTTTTTTTCCATTGCAGGGGGGAGGGAAGAAAGGGGAACAATGGGGGGGGGGGGGGGGGGTTGTTTTGGATATGCACCAATAACTTTGGGCATATTTTTTTCACCCGACAGAGACTTTCTCTCTTTGCTTCCTGTTCCACAATGACCTTTCTTCTACCTATCCTATTGCCCGTCAGTCCTTTCTTTCCTCATTGTAAAAGAAATTCAGATTGTGTGGGATAAAATTCAGCTGACTCAAATAAGTATTTTGAACTTAAACTGTTGAACTGGGCTCTTTCCCAGTTGTCTGTGCACAAGGGCAGATCCACATCCAGAAATTACAAAGCAAATTACAGCTTTTCTGTACTTTCTCCCACAACAACTGTTAATCCCTCGTACAAAAATATTGTCACTTGTCTCAAAGGATTCATTTCATTTAAATTCAGTTCCCGAAAGCTGTGCACTGAATCCAAGCTAGCTATCCTGAACCCCTCTCTAGTTGATGAAAAGCGATTGACCCATCCTGAGGACAGTTTAGATGAGATTATAATCCCTGCAGAAGTTTCCCTACTCTCCATTGGCTACCTGGGCTTGTTTGGATGTGATGCTGAATTAGTGCGTGGCTAAAGCTAGATAAGATAAATTTTATGTTTATTACCTCCATAAACAACATTACTGTTCATTGTTTGCTGTGCTGTACACTGTGACTCTAGGTCATTCTATAGCAAATTCCAGTGTATACTACCTATTGAGAGAGAAAAAAAATAGGAAAATATATATGTATTTTTTATATATATATATGTAAAAGCACAGGAGAAACATAATTAGTTCTACCTATTTTATTCCATCTCTTCCCTGCTGTTGTGGCTTATAAAGCTGAACTTTATACATGTCTAAATCCAACAAAACAAACTTAATGAACTTCTCATCACAGTCCTAATCCTACAGTCCTTGCAGACTTCAAACTACTGTTAGTTTCCGGCAGCTAAGGTATTGCAATAAGAAGACAAAGGGCATCCCATCCCTCCAGGGCCTACTGACTGTCTCATTTGGGCAGTAGGTCTAGTTACTTGCATGTTATTTTTGTGTAGTACACTGTAGTGTAACCACTTTGGTATGAGATCCTGGACTGAAATGAAAAATTCAAGCCATTCTAGCCTAAATGGACACAAATCTGAGACATTCTCCTATAAACAGCTTTCCATCCATTGGAGAATTTTGTTTGTTCCATTGTTTTGTTTCCTCAATAAGCCGAGTCTTTTGGCTTAACTGTTGGAAAGCAAGCACATTAGGACCAACAGATAAACCGCGAGGAATATATTATGTATAAAAATAGTAACCTGTTTGGGCCCTTAGTAATAGCTGTCATCTAAAAATCTCTCCACACAAAATTAGTGCTTTAGTGAGACACGGAGAAGTGGACAAAAAGGGGAAGAAGCAACTTCTCATGCATGAAATTAAATTTTTATATAAGAAATAAATAATGTTCCCTATGTTTAATATCTCCATTTAATTATCTAGTCATAATCAAACCAAACAGGAACGGATGCTGTAGCCTTAAATTCTTAACAAAGAATTCAGTTTTATAAAGATATTTTACTTACACTGAGCTAGCTCTTAACAGTGAAATACTGAGGAGTTTACAATATAATTAAAGCAGAAATCTTGAAAGTAAGTGGGAAGTATATAATACCTTGTAAAGCAGACAATGGTTCCCAAAATATCCATGACACTTTGCAATGCCTTAGTAATGCCCTATAGGTCATGTTGCCTTTATGCCATTCTTAAAAGGAAAGTATTGGATTTTTAGTGAGAATAATACATTTTACTTCTGCGGCATATATCTTCTAACATAATCAAGACGTTTTACCCCAGATGCAAACAAAAGACCATCCCTAAGGCCTCAATGTTTTTTTGTAAGGAAGTGACAATTCTGAGGATGATTTTTTTTCCAAGGCCTGTGAATTCTGAAACTTATGTAGTTTGGGAGAACTGATGCTGAGGATTTTGTGTTGTGCATTTAATATTTGAACATTAAAGGCAGTGGAAATCTTTCATTTACTACACAGATGCATTTTCTTTGGAGCATTTTGGATGTCACCTATGCTTTCCACAACTGTCCCTATACATAAATTTTTTGAAGGTTGTCAAAAGAATATCAGGAGCCTTAGATTATAGACACTTAAAGAGCCCATAGTCTTAATTTTGTAATGTATTACTTTTTTTTCAGATCAAGTTCTGGAAAAGTGAAAATTTAAACATATTCTTACTATCTTAAAGGGACTGAAAATTTTTCTAGGCTTAGCTAGTTAAGAAAAATTCTACCAAAACCACAAGGTTATACAACCAAGAGAGACCTTGTGGGTGAAAAAAGACCATTTCAGTGTTTTTAAAGCCAACATGGCACACAAAGCGTTCCATAGATCCAGCTAATTCTGTATTAAGCACAACTTTTTTTTTTTACCTGAATTCTCCCATTGAGAACCTATGCATTTTACTGTAACACTTGTAACTCCACATGAAGTTAAAATCACAGGGTGTTTATGGGTATGCACGCTCAAAATATTGTTCAGTTAAAAAAAAAAATTAAACAATTTATCACTTGTGGAGTTAGTCATCTCATAAATATCACAACAGGAATTCTCCAAGACCACTTTGTTAAATCTGTGAAGGAAAAATAGATATAGGAAATAAAAGGAAAACCTGCCAGAATAAAGTTGGTTAAGAAGAGTAAGTATTTCAGGAGACAGAAAGATCCACAACACTGCACATGAAGACATGGTTCCTTTGTGACATACACAGTATACTAAATAACGATACCTTGGAATGACTGCAAACTTGAGAGTTAAGTATCACAGGACCAGATCTGTAGTAACCTCAAAGCCTCCTTTAGTGTATTACATAGGAAAGGAATCAGAAAGATTACTCATTTTGAGAGAACAGTCTCTGGAAAATATACAGTGGAAGCTGACCTGTAAAAAACTCTTTGGTGAACTATTAGTGTGTCAATATTGAGAAGATGTAGGAATTGGAATAAGAAGGACAGTAGTCATTAGGGTGAGACTGGGTGAGGATGTATAGAATATATTATGTGACAGTTTACATTTCAGTACATCACACTGCAAAACTCTTATCTTTTTAAAAGACTATAGGAACTGAATGAATGCTGACATTTATCTAAATTCTCTTACTCTGAGAATCTTTATACTTACACTGCCTAGGATAAAAATGTCTAGGGGATATAAACTTTGACTTTGGCTCTGAGACATAAGACAGCTGCTAATGGTCTAGGATTAGCAAGATTTTTACCATGGGTATTTTATTGCTTAATTGCCAACTATAGGCATTTTCTAACCCACAGTGCAGCATCTGGTTCTAACCACCGTCAGAAATACCTGTTTGATTCTGGTGCATTCCCTGTGTTTCTAATTCTTATTTAGATTTATTTTTCCACAGGATGGTACCAGGTGATAAGTTACAGCACAGTTGCATACTAGCCCTACTAAATTTTTATTGCTCCTGATGCCTGTCTTCTGCCAGAAAATGCTACTCAAAGGTATGGCAATGGTAACCATCACCTTCATATTTCTAAAACAATGGTGACTTCTTCATGCCTGTGTAAGAAAGTTAGTTTGTTAGGATATATGTACCTGCTTCCAGTATGTTAATAGTTTTCACTGCTACCATGTAAACCTTGTCATTATTTTACTTCAACAAAATACCCATTCCATGAAGGCAGCGCCTTCAAAATGGAGGCAGTTTGACAGTGAAGAAGTTGTTGGATGTGAAATAATCAGTCACAATTACTTGTAATTTCTTTACAGTAACCAGTAGTGCATCAGGTGTTACACAGATATAAGAAACTCATCCGATAAGGAGGTGGTAATAGCAAAGCTTTTCTCCTGATAATTCTCCTTTTGGGATGCTAGTTTGTTCATTTCTGTGTTTTAATCTAATGACTGTATAATATAAAGTACTTGAACAGTCCTAAAGTATGTGAACTGAAGTGCAGACCTCTCAGAAGTTTAGGCACTAGCAAGCTACAGTGTCTGGATCCCTTCCTTTTATTTGCAAGAATCCCACTCTGTTGGCTTCTCCTGATAGAAATAGATATCTATTGCCATTTAGGATTAATAGATCAGGTAGACATGAAACAACACTTATTGTCCCAAAAGTGCTCCTGTGAAAAAAAAAACCTAGAAGCCATAACAGATAAAACATAGGGCTTTTCAAATGGCAGTAGATGTCTATGTGGGAGAAAATGAATCAAACCCTCGAAGTTCCTCTGAAACCACTATAAATGTTTAAATCCTTTTGTACCTATTATGATTATTAGAATACCTCTAGGCTCTAAACAGCATGTTAGATGCCTAAATAGATGCCTAAAATTTTGGATTTTACCATAAAAGGACTCAAGGCTGGTCAAAGCCTGAAGGCAGATCTGCCTAGACTGTCTCCTTATAATGAGATTCCCAGAGGAAAAGGGGGGGGGGGGAGAAAAAAAAGATAATATAAGACTTTTAAGCTGCAGAAAGTGAGGTTTTACTAGACCATAAACAAAGATAATTAACTTTTTTAAACAGAGAAATCTCCAGGTCTTTTTTCAGTTGCCTAAGCAACAAAGGCAGCTAAGCAACTGAGCATACCCAAGGTGTCTTGTCTAATTTCTGATGTTCTGAGGTATTCTGCCTAGCCCCGCCAGTCACTCTAGAAGGCTATGGGTATCCTGGACATCTTGTGACATCTCAGATATGGAATCTCAAACAGAACTAAATAATGATGCCAAGTGAATTGAGCCTGAACCGGCTATATCAGGTGCAATACAAATGGAGAAGGGTTTATAAAGAATTTTCTCCTGCCAGCCACATTCTTTTCAAACAAGTCTTTGCTCCAGTACAGGTGTCATTCATCTCAGCAGCCTTCCTCGGCACGATGAAGTCTGCAGTGCCCTGACCAGTGCCCAGGAAGGTGCCGTACGCCAGCTCGAGGCCTAGCTGCCTGACCTCTGCTAAGGCTGCCTGAGGCCTTTGCTCCCCTCGGCAGTTTCTCAACCTCTGCATGAGCTCTGAATTCGTAGATCTCCTAAGGACGGGTCCGCATGCTCTTCACCCATACTTCCCAAGCTCTGAAAGCTTCTCTGACTGAAGAAGCTGAGTTACATGGGAAGGAACAACCCTCCAGTGGTTTCACCTGACCTTCTTCAATTAACATAATATTCAAGTTTAAAATGAACATATCAAACATGCTCCCTTTTACTTTTTCCTTTTTATCCTTCGCAGAACATACAGCTTCCAGAAAAAGAGCATTATAGATTGAGAGTGACTGAGATGCTGCAGTGGTGAAGGGAAAACACAGGAAAGCTGAAGCTGGATTACAATATTGTTGAGATATTAGTAAGTCAATGGTGTCTGTATCCAGCAGCAGAGGAGGAGGCGTCCATACTGATCAACATCAGACAGCTTTAGAAAAAGAGATGATGAAGCTGGAAGTGACTTAATTCCTGAACTAAGAGCAAGGACTTGCATTTGAGTAATCCATTTTGAAAGGAAGATTTTGCCTGACAAAGCAGTCCCAATTATTTTATGTGATACAAAGTGGGAGCTAATTAGATGCCCAAATTATTTATACAAATTAAGCAAAAGCCAAAACTCTAAAGGGGGTAATTAAATTTATTTGAAATTAGTATTTCATTGAAGAGGCCTGGAGACATGCCAATGGCAGGATACCTCCCTCAGAAAGACTGTTCTGCGCTATTCTGTGAATCCAATGGCTGCTCAAATGGTTCAGAAGTTACAAGTTTCTTACAGCAAAATATATGAAAACATGAAGGATTCACTATTTGTATTTCCTATATTTGTTCAACTAGCAACAAATGGTGTTAAGGGATTATGGAGAGAAAAAACTGTAATTGAGGAAACAAGTAGAAAAAAAAATCACCTCTTTCTCAACAGGGGTTTAATTTTAATGTTAAAGATACCATTGTAATGCTACAGCTGTACTGTGGCCTAGATACAGTTTTGATTAAAGGATGTGCCTATTACACATCTCTGCAGGGATGTGTCTAATAGCCACTATGGCTCAAGATAGAACTACTTACCCTACCTTTTTCCCAGTTGGTGCAAACAACTTAACTTGTGCTAACATATGTCTGTAGCAAATTATAGCAATTTTTCTCACCCTTAGTCCATCAGGAGTAAAGCCAAGACTTTATCCATCCTTGTCTCCCTCCTTAAGATCACTCTTACTTTCTTCACAGAAAAATGTTTGCAGTGACAATTCTGATCGGCTCTCAGGCTCCTGCAGAAGCATCCAACATGGGTTATGTACATGTTCTCATCAAGGCAAGCACCGGCTGCAGATTTGTGACTCTCAAGTCTTGTCACTCCAGTGATGTGAAGTAATTCTGGAATTTCTTGAAGAAATGTGCACTTAACCGTTTTATGACCTGATAAAATAGTACCAGAAAATACCTGTGTTTTCTGAATCCAAAGAAAATTTTGGGAGACAAGATAACATCCAAAATTTTTAATTTAGCATGCTACTTAATTTGAAATGAGAATACATTTATAACTGTCAGAAGAAAATGTGAAAAATTCTTTTGAGCATTTTGGGGGGAAAAGAAAGAAAAGAGAATTCTTTTTATGCAGATTTGAGGTAACATAAGAGAAAAAGCTCTATTTTGAAAAATCAGAAACTAGTTTTTTGCATCCTAACGGAAGCTAGAATATCTTCTTTGTCTATTGGATAAAATCAAAACACACACACACCAAAGTATTGTTTTTTACCCAAAACAGTACTTAAATTTTGAGACATTGAATACTGAAATTATCTAAGGTACTCCTTAGCCACCCGCTTATCCTTTTCACTCATGTACTCTTTTCTTGATTTGTATCATAGTAACTCCTAGAAATCCCACTACACCATTTGCTCAAATACCTTTGCTCAAACTCAAACAAAAAAGACAGTTCTTGCTCCAATGTTTCTATTCTTTGCCATTTCCTTTTCATACCATTATTAAGTATAGTTCCTCTATACTGTGTATCTCTAACAAACCTGTAAAACCTTTGGTGGGATCTTGGACTATGCAATCTGAGGAGATTATTTTTGGATGAAGAGTAAGATTTACTTAACTTCTGGATATCATCCCAAATCCACTAAAGTTATTCCATATTTAATTAAGAGCGGGTTTTTTTCCCCCCCTACAAGGTCAAAAGACAAAATCATGAATAGGATAAGACTATCTTGGTAAACAGCTTCATTTTACCCTTGTAAGCATTTTATTCAACATTGAAAATGTATATATGGATATGTACTTGTACATCCTTGTGTGTATGTGTGAGCAATATTTTTAGGCCATAGATTCTTTCTTTTGGTACATTTTATTGTGCTGTTCTTTGAAGCAGTAAAATTAGTTATGGTACTTTTATTGATGTTGATTATAGGGATGTCTGATTTCATTTAGCATTCATACTGCACAGTAAGTGTCTTTTATAAGCACCTTACTTTCACAGATGATTTGTCCCACTGTAAAATCATTAAGAACATTCATTAGAATTTGTCAGTCTGTTCCAGAAAACTAATACTTTTCAAAATAAAGGTTCAATTGTTTGTGTTTAATTTCAGTCATGTTTTCTTTTAGGCTTTAAGCCATTTTGTATTTAACATACTGCTAAGTGACTGTGGCACTGCTCAGCATTGTAAGAAGTCTTTCATTATTATTCCTGGCTGCTGATCAGAGTCAGGTTTAGAGCTACCTTGTTCCTAGTATCTTCAATACCAGAACCCCTTCCTCCTAGTTTTTAAATGATTCACTGGAGATTGTTTCCTAGGTGTAGAGGAGTCCTTAAGAAATCTGTTCTTTCCTTGTTGAGAAGGTGCATTAGAGTTCTCAGCCTCTTCAGATCTCATTGACCCTGTTTTGGCTCTTATAGATGGGTAGACTACAAAGTGAGTGAAAAACTGCAGAAAGCTGAACCGAGAGGGTAGTGGTCAATGGATCAATCTGGCAATCAGCTAAAATTAGTGTTCCTTGGGTGTTGATACAAGGCCTTATCAACAGCCTTGATAAAGGCACAGAATGCAACCTCAAATAGCTCACAGATGACATCAAACTGGGGAAGTAAATGATATGCTAGAGATAGGGATGCCTTTCAAAGCAACCTCAACAAGCTGGAGGAACAGACTGACAACATTCCTGAAGGTCAACCAAGACAAAATGTGAAGTCCTGCAGCTTAATTGGAATAACTCCATATGGCCGTAAAGGTTAGGGACTGACTGGATAGACAGCAGGTCTTCAGAAAGGGGCTGGAGAATTCTAGAGGACAACATATTAAACATGAGTCAGCAGTGCACCTTTGTAGTTATAAAAGCTTGCTGTATTTCACTCTGCATTACTACAGGCATAGCCAGAAGTTCAAGGCAAGTGACTATTTACCTCCACTCTGGACTTGCAAGACTTCCTCTGGCAGACTGCACCAGCTTCTGGACCCCCATTACAAGACATCAGGAAGATGGGACTAAAGCACATAGCATATTAAAAGAGGCTGAGTGAATTGGGTTTAATTAACCTCAAGAAGAAAAAACTGAGAGGGACAGTAGTTTCACTCTTCAGATTCTTGGCAGCGCACAACAAAAAGATAAGAGTATAATTTTCGGTAAGAGAAATTCTAACTACATATAAGCAAAAAAAAGCTTAAAAATATTAGTGGTCAAGCACCTTAAGGTACATGAGGTTTTGTGCAAAGAAGTACAGGTGCATAGGGTTTTTTTGGTTTGGTTTTCTTTGGAAGTGGAACATAGATGTTACAGAAACTCCCAAACTCACCTGATCAGCCTGATCTAACTTTAATGTTAGTCTTGCTTTGAGGAGGGGCTTGGATTAGACAACCTCCAGAGGCTGGTCTTCCAGACTAATCTGTTCTAGGACTCTATCATACTATTCACTACATTTGCATTAAATCTAATGAGACACCAGCCACCTATGTTACACTGGACACTCACTGTTATGTGCCTACAAATTAGAGCATCTACATCTGAGCTAATCACTTTGTGCCCCTGCCCCCTTTATAGACAGTCAGGAGAATGCTACTGGGGAGCAATTAATCTCATCCTAAACTAGCTTTTTAGAATAGATCTCATTTCTGCCTATTTCATACACTACTTCAAAATAGATCTCAGAGATGCTTATTTATATCTATTCTTATGAAATAACTAATATGACTAAATGATGTAGATGTTAACATTAAAGTTGGGCAAGATGAAATATACCCAGGGATTTTTCTTAAGTTGCCAACCATGGAAGTAACACCTACTGTATTAAGAAAACCTCTCTCTTCCCACACATCCCCACCAGACATATGCACCTTTCTAAAGGATGTATTTGCTGTTAGGAATAACCTGAAGCAATTAAACAAATTTTATTTTATTGGCAGCCAGAATTAGGATGCGACTCTTTCTGGAAGCAGCTGAAGGGCACACTTACAAACTAACAGGTGAGGATATGGAAACTTCAATTACTCTCCCATTCCTTCATCAGCTCTTTGGTTCTGCCTGGAGTACAGCAGCTAGCTGTATTTACTATATGCAATGAACCAGAAAAATCTAAGTGGAGAGAGCAGCACTAGAAACCCTAGAGGTGATAAAAACAGCAAATAGAAGAGGGGAGACCTACATGCACATATGTAAGACTTTAACCATAAAGGGAAAAAAAAAAAAAATCTTGGTCCTGAAACCACTGCATTCAAAGGAATCTGTTGACTTGAGTAGATTTTGAATAGAAGACAAAATGCACAATATTGCCAGTAAAAGCAACTCGCATAAATCACTCAAGACAACAGTAGGGGCAGGTAGTGTGAATACCCCTTAGCAGACAGTTAATGTCTTGCTCTTAATAGATGGTGTAAAACATGATGTCAGAACACACCACAGGAGGTGGCTTCTGAGAAATACTGTACACTGAGAAAGGAAAGTCAAGAGCAAGAACATTTTTCAAAACATGCCATATCTGTTTTCTCTTCATACCAACATACTAAAGTACCTTCAGACCCTAGAAACTTGTTCCTGCTAGTACACAACAGGAGTTTGCCTGGCTCATACTGACTCACTCTGCACTGCTGACAAAATATCCATATGCTCATTTGTACTCAGAATGCTGTGTTAGACTTGGCAGGGAAGTTGTTGCTGGTTGTCACTGCAGTGGTGAGTTCTGCCCTGACAGTGTTTCTCAATGTTTATGCCATCCTATTGTGTCCTATATGTGCAACATTATTCTTTTCTTCCTCTTTCTCCAGTCCACTACCGAGTGGAAGCAGCCTTTGATTTTGTGTCAGATATTACTTTTCACCAGTGTTTGCGTTTGATCAGACAGAACAAGAATGAATGTACTCATCTGCAGTGAGCTGGAAGGCTAAAGTGCTAATTAGTCATAGGGCAAGTATAATAGGATTTATCAATAGCTAACTGAAGTGCTCAGCTAACGAGGGTGCCTAGGTTCAATAGCTAAAAGGCACCCAGTTGCTGGCTGTGCCCAAATCCACAAGGCCTGCAGCCCAGCTTTTCTTTCTTCGCAGCATGGGCTGAAGAGTAATAAATTGGTTACTGGTGTTAGCAAAGGTCGGTCCATATTACCAGTTGACAGGACCTGCTACTTGGCCTTTGTCTTAGAGGATATCTGTTGCCATCTACAGAAGAGGTGCACCTTAAAAAAAAATCTTCCTGTGGTTGTGCTGGCTGCAGAAAACAGTAGCCCTACAGTTCTTGACCCACAAGACTTTCTAAAGGAGCTATGCTTAGATAAGGTACCTTGAAAAAGCCACCATGAACTATTACACACAGTTTTCCAAGTGTGAAAATGGCTCAGATGTACCCCAAAATATTTTTAGTACTAAAATAACTCCCACAACTGTATATGTTCATATATTGGCTGAAAAGGCACCCATTGCCCTTAGGGTTTAAAGTAGACATATATGCATATATTAGGATTGTTATGTTAGAGTATTATATATGTATGTATGTTTTTCTCATCCACCATGCATATCCATCCATTACTGTCATCATCTCCTTTGCCTGAGTTATACTGTCTCCCCTCCCTCCAAGCTTCACTTTCAAAATATGTCAAAATAACTTCATTTATCTTCTGTTTATTTTCATCGGAGTTACTACAAATTATTTTTACCCTTAAAATTTGAATAAAAGGGAGACCTTTCTTCATTGCTGATGCATGAAAACTTGCAGCACGGATGAGATTATTTTTGTCAATTGGTTTCTGATAAATGGAGCACTTCAGTTTTTCTTTATTCATAGGTTCACGCAGAAAATAAATTCCTTTGTACCCCTGTCTTTCCATAACTATTTTACAGTAAGGGTGAAGGGAGCGAGTTCCAAAAAGTTCCCTTAACTAGAGTGGTCTGTAATAATTAACAGGATAAAATAGATGGAGCCAGGATATTTATACAGGAATTGCTCAAGCTTATCAATTGACCGAAGGTAGAAATACATTAATCTTTTAGTCCATGCAATATAATAGGGAACTGTAGTCCTGCATAGGATTTCTATAGCTTGGTTTTCCTATGGGTTTGTCATTCTTAACATAATTCTATAGGGCTATTTTGTCTATGAGAGAAAAAAGTCTGTCACAATCAAGATCTCCCCACCTTCTAACTTTATTTAGCTTTTCTTTTTTGTTTTAAATGAAAATTCACTCATCCTCAAGATGAGTGAATTATATATATACTTCAAGAGCAGCAGCGTTAACTGACAGAAGCAGCAGCCTCCTCCAGCCCTAGGGACCCAGGGTCTCTACCCATTTCCCAGACGCAGACACACGCAGACAGAGGACAGGGCCACGGACACGCAGACAGACGGCCACAGAGCAGGGGGTGCCTCCAGCAGCCCCCCCCTCAGGACTCAGCCCAGCCACGTCCCCCCCTCCTCTGGGGCTGGCAGAGGCAGAAGGTCCCTGCTGCAGCACACACACCGCACTCTCCACCTGCACCAGCACCTTCGCCGATCCCCCCAGCACCGTGATGGACCCTCTGCCTGCCCGCACCCCGGCCCCCCTTACCCACCTCACGGGTCCCCAACTCACCGCCCGGTCCCGCTGGGTGCTCGCTGCACACACGCAGCACTCGCGCACTCGTCCCACGGGCACCCCACACTTGGAGGTCCCCCCAGATACCAGTATGGACTCTCCACCTGCCTGATAGCCCTGCCTAGACCATGGTCCTCCTACTCACCAGCTGGTCAGACTGGGGTGACCCAGCACGCGGCTCAGCCAAACAAGACTTGTGCCATTTTATATGTGACTGGCCCTGTTTATACCGCCTTTTTGTGTAGCCCTTCTTTGCTCCTCCCCGGTCCTCCCTGTTCCCCCATCAGCTGGCATAGTCCCACAGACACCCCCCAACACCTGGGACCCTCAGGGTTGCATTGTTGGCAGTTGTCAAGTCCCGGTTTGCCCGCAGCTTCTCGATAGCCCATCTATTACCATGACTGACCAAGTTTGTTTCTTCTCTTTGTCTCCATTACGTTCACCTGTCAGGTCTCTGGCTGTATATTTTGTTCCTGGTTTCCCCCCTTTCCTTCGTTTCCTGTTTGACAAGGTCTCCGATCAGATAACCTTGCTGGAAGAAACGTTGCCACACTCCCACAAATCCTCATCAATTAGTGTGACAGACCAGGTCTGACTCCCTCCCTTATCGTTTGTCAGTTGAGTTTGTGTGTCTGAATGTTTTCGTTTATGGCTTCCTCCTTTTCTTATTATCCCCTTTTGCATTGAAAAGGTCCTTGACCAGACACCCTTAAAGGAGCTGATGTTTCCTCCTTCCACATACCCCTACAGGCAATAGGTAAACAAATATATCTTTAGTCTTGTAGCAGTAGGGCTGTTGCTGTGGTCATGTAGGTCTAGAGACATGGTGAAGGCAGGTTGGTTGTACTTATTGTTAAAATAATTGATGTAGTTGAAAAATCAGAAAATCTCCTGGGTGGGCAACTCTTCTTACTGGATGAAAATCAACAACATCCCAGCAACAAATGTATATTTTCCAACATATTTTCACAGCTTCAACAGGGGATTTTCCCTCTCAAGCATAATAATCAAAATGCATTGATTCCTGTTTTAGTTTTATGCATCCACATTCTAGAATACACTGACCATCTCCAGGAAAACAATATAGGGGAAAACAAGCACCCCTATAAACCAGAAAGAACTCTTATGGGCAAATAAAAAAGAATACATGTATCTGAAATGTGTTTGTCTCAATTCATGTTTCAATGCTGTATACATTATACCCCAGCCAGCTGCCCGGAGTACCCTAACGGCTAATATGCAGAAATAGGTTTCTTCAGAATAAATTCAGATATTTCATTTCATCCTAAAGTGGTCATAGGAAATAGGTCAGGTGAAACAGTTTGTAGTGCTTACCATTCTCCAGTGGCTCTAATATTTTTTTAACTGATTGATTCAAAACTAGACATTTACACTGTAGGCATTTTAAAATGTTAGTTGAATTGCACCCCCAAATCTAGGGGAAGAATATTTTTTTAAGAAACATCCTCTGAACTTTGACTTCTCAACTCTGATTTTCAAAGAAAATTAACATCTTCAAAAGACAAGCATGGGAACTAAAAGTCATGTCACTACAGAAAACTAGAAGTAATTCTTTTTAGTTTGGTATTGTGTTACCCCATAATTTTCCACGCCTTTTCCCTGTGCTCAGTGTGTGAGAATTACCTGTCCATTTTTTGTACAATGGAATTAATGACTTTATCATCTCTCCTTTGTTAATTTTACCTTCTGCACCCCAGTTAGCAATATCTTTTGCTCCTGCAAGATTAAAAAGATTGGCAGAAGCTAAAATCAGAGCAAGCGCTCTCATGTGGTATTGAAAACCATAAGAAAAAACTTGAGTGTCTTTCCGCTTGTTTTCTTTTTTCCCCATGACTACATCAGTTAGTCTAGTCTCTCTAACCCATGCATATTTGGCAACTAATATTAATCTTACCTAAAATAAGGCTCTGCTTCCAAGTACCGTAAAGGAGAAATCACACTCCAAGGCCTAATATTTTTTAAAGTAATGGAGTAAATTTATCTGGATTTAAACAAAAACCTGGGAAAAGTTCCCCAGAATAAATGATTATTAAGGTCAAATTTGATAGGTATTAACACAAGAACTGCAAGCTGGTCAGGAATAAGGATAAATAGGAAACTCTGATGTTTTACACTGAAGGGAGATATGTCAGGATGGGAGGAAGGCACAAGTGGTGGTCTTCAGGGATGACTCTTGGGTCAGCCCAGTGTAATATATTTATCCATAGCTTTGGTGAAAAGGTTCAGTGTAGGCTTCTAGTGCCAGGCAGAGCTGTGAGTACGGAGGGACAAAAAGTGGAGCAAGATGATCTTGTAAACCAGAATCACAGAAGTGGGATGGAATATTAGCGCACAGTACCCACGCAAGGAGAAAAGTCATGCATTTAGAAATGAAAACCAGGAACTTCTCAAATAAACTGGATGCCATAACTGAAGGCAATTGAGACAATAGTTAAGGTGGACTTGTAAGTCCATTTCCACTCTCCATGTCTGTGCAAACAAAATTTCTAGGCCAGGGTTTGTAAAGTGTGAGGAGTCACTATATACCTACATACTACACTCTCTGTGACAAGGGTACGCTGGATCCTGTTCTTCAGGAGATATTTTACAATTCCAAGGCCTTCTCAGAGGTACAGGAATCAGAAAGTCTATGCAAGTCCTTCCCGAAAATAATTCCTATAACCTCTATATGAATTTATGGCATATAGGAGAGACATTATAATGCTAATTTGTTGATGTAAAGTTGTGAAGAAAAGACTTTTTATTTTTTTGTTTGTTTTTGTTTAAAACTTTTTAGCAATGCATATGATCTGTTCCATTACAAACTATATGCAAGGTCTTTAAAATATATTCTTAATCTGAAAAAAAAACCCCCAAACCCCACAGTTTTCTGTATTAATATGTCTTCACATTAACTAAATTTGGTGCCATATTTGCCGTACTGGATGTAATCACTACATGGATCTAATACAAAGTGCTTTTTTGGAGGCACAAATGGCATGTTTCTATTCATCTTTAACAGAGGTTTATCATCTATCTATTTCATAAAGTATTGTATATCTAGTTCTGTATTGTTAATTATATTTAAGTCTAAGTCTGTATCTACAGACAAACGTCTTCAGATCATGTCCTAAAACAGTGTTGAGCACAGAAATATGTTTATTGACATTATTTCAGTTTATAACAGAAACTTAAAGGACAGTAGGGGAATGCACTCCAGTTGTTAAGATCTTTACAAAGATAAGTCAAATACATAGCATGTCTCTATAGATGAGTGCAAAAAGGGAGGAATGTCTCTTGGGAGGAAGTGGGTCCTGAGGGTGGTGATTAGGGGCATGAAGTCCAGTTGGAGGCCAGCAACTAGTGCTATACCCCAGGGATCAGGGCTGGATCCAGTCCTTTTTAACATCTCTATTAATGATCTAGATGATGGGGCAGAGTGTTCCCTCAGCAAGTTTGCCAATGACACAAAACTGGGAGGAGTGGCTTAATGCTCCAGAGGGTTGTGCTCCCATCCACAGGGACATGGACAGGCTGGAGAAATGGGCTGACAGGAACCTCATGGAGTTCAACAAAGTGGAAAGGGGAAGTGCAAAGTCCTGCACCTAGGGAGGAACAACCTCACGCACCAGTACATAGTTGGGCTGCCCAGCTGGAAAGCAGCATGGCAGAAAAGGCCTTAGGGGTCCTTGTGGACAGCAAATTGAACATGAGCCAGCAATGTGCCCTTGCTGCAAAGAAAGCCAATGGTATCCTGGGCTACATAAGCAGGAGAGTTGCCAGCAGGTTGAAGGAGGTGATCCTTCCCCTCAGCACTGGTGAGTCCACACTGGGATTACTGTGTCCAGTCCTGGGCTTCTCAGTAGAAAGACATGGACGTACTAGAGATAGTCCAGAAAAGGGCCACGAAGATGATGAAGGGACTGGAACATGTCTTGTATGAGGAAAGGTTGAGAGACCTGGGACAGTTTAGTCTAGAGCAGAGAAGGCTCAGGGGGATTTTATCATTGTATATAAATACCTGAAAAGAGGGTCTAAAGGAGACAAAGCCAGGCTCTTCTCAGTGGTGTCCAATGACAGGACAAGAAGCAACAGGCACAGCCTGAAACACAGGACATTCTTCCTGAACATCAGGAAACACTTTCTTACTGTGAGGGTGACCAAGCACTGGTACAAGTTTCCCAGTGAGGTTGTGCAGTCTCCATCCTTGGAGATATCAAAAGCTGTCTGGATACAGTCCTGGACAACTGGCTGTAGGCAGCCATGCTTGAGCAGGGGGTTTGAACCAGATGACTTCTAGAGGTCCCTTCCAACCTCAACCGTTCTCTGATTCTGTGAATGCTCAGTGGACATTCATTGGGCAACTGGAACAAGTGACAAAGGTAAGAGTCCATATATACTTTGTTCTGCTTATAATACCCACTTCAGCAGTGTTTTTGAAAAGAACTACCTGAAACCTTAAAATTTCTTCTGTCCGGAATAAATGCCCCACCCTTGGTGCATAATACAGCTAAATAATATCTCCAGTAACAGCAGTTCTGTTCTTAAGATTGGACCTGTGTGGAGTAGGGACTATAAGGAAGGACATTTCATTGCTGAATTAGTGTAGGAGAATTAGATGTTTCCCTGAAAATAATTTGGAAATACTAGGGTAGGGTCTACCTAACTATGCTTTGGGAAACTAACAAGCACTGAAATAATCAGAAACATACACGTGCATGATAGATTTACCTATCCATATGTTGTGAAGCATATTTATTTGGAATTCTGCTAGATTGGGATTCCTCAGCTTGTTCCCTAAACAGCAAAACCTGATTAACTATTTACCCATTCTATGGAATTCAGGGTGTCAACTTAAAGACCTGATGTTATTCCCCTGAAGAGTATTCTTTCATAAGATTAGTCCCACTGACTGAGCATGTGCAGCAGAACCAGGCCCCAAATAGCTTATCCCAAACGTACATGTTTAATATATGTATGCAATATAATACAAAATATGTCAGTACCATTAACAGGTTATGCAAAAATGAAATGTCTTAAAGTGATTAGAGTGCAACTGTAAAACATTCTGGATGAGGTAAAGTACAGTAATTTAATACAGTTCCAGAGAGAAAAGATATGGAACACACTACAGAAAAGACAATCTACTAGTTTAATGAAAATATGAATAATAAGGTAAAAGTAATTAAGTAGCAGCTCAGTAGGACAATTCCCATGCTTGAGAGATCACCAGTAGAGTCTAACAAGTTCTACAGCTGAGCACTTACGGATTTAAGTATTGTTGGACTTTTCAATGTTGCACCTAAAGTGGTTGTGAAAAACACGATGCCTGAGGTATAGTATTAATGTTAAGTAACCTTTGGGATTAAAATGGTTTTTCAGAGCTCCTTGAAAACTGCTGTGCTAAAGAAGTGCAAAGACATTTCATATGTTGCTAAGCAGAATCTTTATTTGTAGCTTTACCATAAAAAAGTCACAGCTTTGTTCCAGTTATTGTGCCTCAACACAGAGTTTAAGGCTATCAGTTAGTCAACAGCATATGAATCTCCTTAACCAAAGTGGAAGAGGTCTCTTGATGCTGACAGGTCTGAGATTTGATAATGTAATTGCTGGATTTCTTGAGTCTGTGATCTCTAAACAAACTAGCAAACTCAGACATGCAAAGGGTATCCTCAAAGGAAGCAGTGGAAAGTTTACAAAGATCTATTAAAGTACAAAGACAATTCCAGCTCAGAACGATTCCAGTCTGTCTGGAGTAACACGTAATTTTAAAGTATTAGTGATATTATTATGTATTAGTACTGTGCAATTCAGACTTGAGAGGACTTTAAAACATCAGTTGCAGAGAGCGTCTGATCACAGTCATATTCATTGTATCACGGTCTACATTACAGTAGTATCATTATTCTTGCTGTCTACAGAATATTTTAAATGCAAAACCTGCCCTAATAAAAAGCTCATTAGCATACTCTACATATGATTTTTTTTTCCATATGAAATACAGGTTTCTTTAATTCATATTTATAATACAGGGAGTGGCAGAATTGAAATTTTACTGAATTTTATTTTCCTTAAACTTAAATAATCAAAGAGACAAAGCATAACTGGTTGTTTTGTAAGATGAAATAAGCAATATGCAGATATATCTGCAAACCATCAACTTGTTTAGGCAAGGATATTTCATTTATCTGATATTTTTCAAGTTTCACATACATAAATAGCAAAATAGATTTGCTTGGGATTTAATATTGAAAGTTTGCCATGTTTATAAGAAAATTTGACAGAAATGCATCCAAAAGGAATACGTAAGATATTGATTGGCTGGCTAATGTGACTTTTTTTTTTTTTTCACATGCAATAAGTATTAAATCAACCACCCGCAACAGAGAGGCCTGTGATTTTTATAATGCTCCCAGCTAAAAGAATGTGTTGTTCCCAGAAGATATTAGAAGTGGAGATTACTAATTTAACACAGCTATTTATATTTAGAATAACTGCCAGAATTCCTGAAATAATTATGAGAGATTCACCACTCTTGTTATCTAGTTGAGTCAGAAAGCTGGTGTGTGTAAGGTCACGCTTGCCTGCAGACATCCACAGGCCCCTGATATGACAAACATCCCACTTGCTGACTGCAGTGCAGCGAAATCCTCCAGCAGCTCTGGTTTTCTTCCAGAATAACTTCTTAACAGATGGCACCTTGTCATTGTCAATGGCTTGCCATCCTGGAGAGCCGTAAAGATCCATGCAGAGACTGACGCTTTTCTTTCTCTTCCTGAGACATCTAACAAAACTAGCCAATAACGACCTCTTCCCTTTCACAGACCATTCCACCTTATGTCAGCTGATTTCTTCCAAGTCACATCGCGCCCATTCTGCTGCAAGTGCGCCAAAAGGACTTACGCTGTTTGACGGCTAAGCCATACACCAGATAACCGCCATCGGTGAAAGCGAAATACAAAAAAGCAAACTCCTCTGGTTTCTGGTGCTGCTGCTGGTCATCCCGCTCAGCAGCATGTGCTGGTTTTTAGCATTCCGTCAGCCCTGCGAACATCAGTTTAGAAATTAGAGTAGACACAGCTAGCAAATAGCTTTGAATCACTTTGAGCGTAATTAAGCATGAAGCATAGCTGAGGGCTTTATTTGATGCAGACTGGTCATTTTATTACTAATGCACTCTACGAAAGTCTCTATATCTTTACTATGGTGGCTTTCTACAACACCAACTGAAGTACTTATGCTCCATGCTTTTTATTTAAAAATAAATGAGGACAATTAACTTTGATTTGTTGTAACAGTTGCAAAGGGTATACATTAAGGTTTACTCTCATGCAGTATTCGCATATAGCTGTACCAAAACCCTCCCACTGAACACAGTGGAACTTTCTGTAGTATCTCATCCCTGAAGTAGAACAGGTACATTAACACTCTAGTAAATAAGATGAATCACAGGTCAGTCATCCTCTAAGAGCCTAGAGGATGGATCTAAAGACTCCAGAGATCCTTCTTCTGTGCAGTGGAATCAAAGGATCCATGCATGAGACCTTCCTCAAGGCAGTGATAAAATATGATTTCTCTCTTAAATTCCTGGTTCTTGTCCAACCTATTTGCAGAGATGTACCTGTGAATTTAACACTTGATGGATCACATGTTCATTAGTATATATTGTATTGCCAAAATAATTTCATTCTTTTTGTTTAAAAAAAAAAGAAAGATAATTTTTATTTAAGCGAATCATATCAGGGTCCAGTTCCTTCCTTCTAAAGTATTATTTATCATAGAAAAAATTGCCAATTTGAAATTTAGTGCACTGATATTTACAGAAAATCCCTTATCTGCTCAAGTACAGTTTTGAAATTTTATGCTATAAGTCACCTTTGCAGTTAAATGAAGGAATTCATACCATGTGAGAGTTTAAATTAGAGTCAGAGAACATTTTTTATTATTATTATTTCTAATGCACCAAACCTCAGATCATGATATAATGTTATTATCTTGTCTCACCTTATAAAATTGCTTTCTCAGGTAAATGAGTAATGTAATTTTTGGTACTGTTTCTGCTCACTTAAGCTGGGTCAAAAATAACGCTATGCGGGTGACTGTATCAAAACCAGTGCAAGCATTATGTAGTAAAACAAGTCATCTTGAAAACTTGCCAGATGGCACTAATGCTTATTCATGAATTGCTATAGCAATTTGGTCCCTTAAAACAAAAGTCCTTTCCACTGAGAAAGAAAAAATAACGCTGGCACAAAGACAATTCATTTGTTATGTTTTACTATCTAAGGGAGAGATTCAGGTCACCTAAGCTTTCCCATCTAAGACTAAGTTAGCTGTCCATGTTCCTCATACATCCAGAGCAAGAGAGAGACATTTCCAAAGGATGATTAATCCCATTGTAAAATAGGAGGGCTTAGTTACCCTCTGCAGATTTCTTCTTCTTTCAACTGATTGCTTATTCTGTTGCCCACATGTAAGTATCTAGTGCCATTCAAAATACCCAAATACAGCTGAGAGCTCCATAAATTACCTGCTCATGAGACACAGAATATACAGAAGAGTCCTGATCTTCTCAAGAAGCAGTTGATAGCCCAGCAGTGTAATTTAGGAAAACTCAAAAGTCTTTAGATGCCAATGTTTAGCTCATTAAATCAAGTTTTACACTCTCCGTGACTGTGAAGAGCCACATCTACTTCTGTGTAGATGTGGCACTTAGGGACATGGTTTAGTGGTGGACTTAACAGTGTTAGGTTTATGGTTGGACTCGATGATCTTAAAGGTCTCTTCTAACCTAAATGATCCTATGATTCTATAAAGGGGGTTTAGACACCAAACTATGTGTATTATATAGCCCTGTACTCCATGAATACGTACCTTTAGCTGTCTGAATCTATAGCCACTTAGGTGACCTTAATCTGACCTAAAAGTCCTAAATTAGGGAATGAAATGAATCATATGTAAAATATTAAGCAAGGGATTACAAGTTCTGCCAAATCAAGGCCCAAATAATTTTGGAAGGAAGTAAGAATTAGTGCTGTGTAACACCCTCAAATCAAACTACACAAGTGTGATTGAGTTTTGGGCTGAATTCGCAAATTGGGTCGGTTTTTGGTGTTCCTGAAAGAGCAGAAGGCTAACATATATATTATATTTTTCTTCCATGATTTGATCCTTGCAAGCATTTGCCAGAATTACATCTAGATTATTCAGTGCAAAGTGAGATTGAAAAATTGCCAGTATTCTCAAATGGTCGCTCTTGTGTGTAGTAGAGACGACCTTACGCTACCTCAATACCACAGTTCCTGCTGGGGAGTTAAGGCAGTATTTCATTCCTCAGTCAGCTTTACACCTCTTTACAATAACCTTTACGAGGATACTTTTTATTGTGCAGAGGAATATGGGAGTTTAGTGCCAAATTCAGACATTCATGCACATTTTATGTATCAACATGTGGGCCGTGTATGCAAATACCTGACATAAGCAATGGAGATCTATGACTTGAGTCATCTGCTAAAACATAGGCATCTTGAGCTATCATCTGAGATGTCTTAAGGTATCCAAGAGATGCACAGAACTGGTGATGACCATAGGATGTGCAGAATACCTTTGTATAGGTATGAGACACCTACACAAGGCTGGCATGGAGATTCTTGAACTCCTGGAGCAGCAGCAGCTGAAGGCCAGGAAGGATAGCTAAGGGCCTTTCAAAAGGCAGCAGGAATCTTTGTATTTGGACAACCAAATAGATCTCTGGAGTCTCTTATGCCATTCTTACTCACGCACTTCAGTGAGTAAAAAGCATCTGATTCAAGAAGTCTGGTTTTGCACACAAAGATTTATAAATGAGTACCAAACGAGTCTGTATCTGAAAAAGATCAAAGTCCAAACAACAATCTATGCCATTGGTTTCAGGGGCATTAACTTTGGATTAAAGAATCTGTCAATGTAACAAGAAGTTTTGTGAAGCTAAATTAAATGGACCACAACTTTTTATAAAAATTACGTGCAACACAGGTCCACCTACCTTGTTCTAAGATAGCTGTAATCATTTTATCTATTTTAATATTTACTTTTGATGACTTGGGACTGAATAAAAAAAAATGTAATAGATTATACTTTGATTAGCTTTGGCAACTGGGGGTTTTATTTTGCAGAGCCAAATGTTAATCATGGATGGTACACGGCTGAATCCCACTGCAGTAAAATCCATAGGATTAGTTGGTAGAATAAACAGTTCTGGTTTCGGCCACTTACTAATATACCTAAATGTATTTGCTGTGGGGAATGAGATTTTAAAGGAAGAAATAAATATGCATTGTAAGAGCTAGTGTTAAGTATTTCAGTAAGTTACCCGAATCTCTTGAGAAATTGTTGGCAATTCACATGTATTCTCTAAGTTCTTTTGGGTACCAATGTGACAGGGATGTAATTGTTCCCCACGTGGATTTACTGTAAGCCAGAGGCACAGATTGCCTGTTAATGAAAGTGAGACTTATAGAAGCATCCATGACTAGGCAGCCAGTAATTTCTCATCGTTATTCTAGCACTAAGCATCTTTATAATATAAGAAAAATCCATACCACAGCTGTTGGAAACTCAGAGGTGTTGATTTTGTGTTCTAATTTACTTTTGTAGTTCAGTTTTGCATCGTGCAGAAGTGGCTGCCTATTTCAATAAATAAAAAATTGCCATGATGTCACCTTATATTTCTTAAGCAAGATGAAACCATGACATGTCCTAATGTCTTAGGCTGCATTGTGCCATGTGATGTGACCAAGCAGACTCTAACTCACAGAAATGTGAAGCCTGTAACAAAATCAGAACAAATGGCTTGTGTCCCTGATGCTCCCCATCACCCCAGAAAGCAAAGATACAGATAATTATCTAAGAACAGTGGGTGGAAGCAGTTAATGGGCATTTTGCTGCTGGCGTTTCTCCGACAAAAATACTGTTAAGCAAAGCCTGACATGAAGAAATCATTATTTACTCAGATGTGATTGTATACAGTTTGACAGGTATCATTCAGTTGCTGACCTGTAATGCAAATAAGAAAAACCCATTGTCAAAGCAAGGTTAATTCTCGTTCTGTGATCATTACCAAATCACTGCCAATATAAAATGGATGCTCTCTGTGCAACTGTGGTTATCTGAAAGACATTCTTATCAGACTTTTGAATGTGCATTGGTGGCTTATTCCGCATGATAGAGTGGTGTTTTATTTCCCGTTTTTGAAGAGGATCCTTAGGGAATGAGCTGAGCAGCTGGGTAACGAGAATGACTTCCTGACTCATGTTTTGTGAAGGAGAAACGCGCAAGGAAACAACTTTCTGGTTAGTTTTATGAGACCCTAATAAGTGTGAATAAACATAAATATTAATCTAATTGGCCACACTTTGGAAGCTATTTGTCCATGACAGGTGATATCTATGATGTTCATAAACAGCCCTGTTTTCCAAGCATTATTACATAGAAGTGAAAAAACAGTTCAAACTGAATATATGAACAACATCACGGCATAACACCTCCCAGTGACATATTGATTAGAGCTTAAATGAATAGTTTGAATTAAATTTGGGTCATGGGGTGAGTGGATTTTTAGACAAGGCTAGAAGCATGAATGTCCTCTGACTGAAATTTTAAAACCCCCTTTTGAATAAAATGAAATTCTAGTTCTGCCTTCTCTCTCCTCTTCCTTCCCTGCCACCCTTCTGTACTAGTACATCTTGAAAGGTTTAAAGAAAAGGCAGATGGTACCTTTCAAAATGTTATTGAGTAATTTTACATTAGCGTGTACTGTAGTGTCATTGTACTTGATATGGAGATGAAGAATATGTTAGCTTGAGGTTGTGCATCATTTTCTGTGATCTCAGCTGGAGGTAGGATTGTTCAGAACTGGCACAGCTTGAATATTGATACAAATACAATTATAACATCCAGCTAACAGAACTGAAAAATTAGTAATCAGTTTTATTAATAATTATGTGTGTAATTCTAAGAGTCCTGACCCCTACTGAGACATTTAGGAAACTTTTCAAAACAAAATGTGCTATAAGCACATTGCCACATGAACAACTGAATAGAGAACAAATTCATCAAGTTGTGTCAAGCAGTGGATGTTTTTCAGAAGAAGGTTGAAACAAAGTGAGGTATTATTTCCATTCATAACACAGATAGGACTCAAAGATGGAAACTCCCACTGGGTACTGCAATAGTGGAATAATGATTGTCACCACCACAGCCATGGTAAAGGGAGCAGAAGAAGGAGGAGAGGAGAGAGGGGAGGAGGGAGGGAGCCAACTGAAACTGTACGCTCTTCAGAAGGCAGGTAGTGTATGAACTTGGTCCCAGTTTGAGGTGATTTTAATGAGCTCTTTATCCAGAAAGATTCCAAGCAATCTTATCTGAAAATCAGTTCCTTTAAATACGTTTGCCTGGCAACTCAAATGTTGAGGTACTCCAAATTGCTATCCCCTTTTAAAAGTCTTTGTCATCATATAAAGACATACTTCAATACTGAAATCCTTATAAATTACCAGAGCCCACTAAAAATAAAATTGACATTTTATGTACAAGAAATATAATCCTGAGTCAATCATTAAAAAAACCAAACCAAAACAACAACAAAAAAACCCCAAACAGTGAAAGACTCCTACTGGCTTTTAAAGAGGTGGAATTGGTATTCTACAAAGAAAGGATTACCTTCCACTTGAGTGACAGGATGTTTCTACATATATGCTCAAATCAGCTCTTCTGCTTAAAACTGAAGTCATATGCAAGAGGTGTCCTATCAGAAAAATATAGAGCTCAAACACATACTGAACTTATATTGCAATATCTGTAAATGGGCATGGATATTCACTATCATTCCAAGGTCTTTTTCAGTATAGTCATTAAAAATTTTCCTTATGTATTCTATAGGCATGTTATACATGAGTTTCTCTTTGGCCTATACTCTCTGAAATCCTGTTTAGCTATTGTGTGTCCAACAATAAAATTTGTCTCTTTCTTATCTGACCTCTATGATGTTTATCACTCTTAGAATCATAAAATCATAGAATCATTTAGGTTAGCAAAGACTTTTAAAACCATCAACTCCAACTGTTAACCTAGCACTGCCAAGTCCACCACTAAATTGTGTCCCTGAGCACCTCATCTACACATCTTCTAAATACCTCCAGGGTTGGTCACTCAACCATTTCCCTGGGCAGCCTGTTCCAATGCTTAACAACCCTTTTGGTGATCAAATTTTTTCTAATATCTAACCAAAACCTCCCCTGGTGCAACCTGAGGCCATTTCCTCTTGTCCTATCACCTGTTACTTGGGAGAAGAGACTGACCTCCACGCCACTACAACCTCCTTTCAGGTAGGTGTAGAGCCATAAGACCCTAAGTCATAAGGCCTTTTATAGACCCTAACTTGTGATGTTCTATTATCTATAACCTGATCCTAAACTGCCAGTATATAGGGCTATAACTTCTTGGTATGACAGATCAGAATGAATTATGGAAAACTGGTAGTCCCAGTCTATTATAGTCATGGTTTCACTATAAGTTCCTTGTTAGCCCAAGTACAAACCCCAAAAAGCTCAAGAACATAGATATCTGGGAAATCTCTCTCTGTTATGTTAAAGAGCCATACCTCAGGGAGGAAAAAAAAAATTGTAAATCATATATTTTATTAATTTTATTTTTAAAATTTCTTTTCAAGTATATTTATGCAGCCTGCCCCTAAGAGACACTTATAAAATTGCTCAAATTAGATCTAGATATACATACTTACAATTCTATAACAGACTGTACAGAAGAGCTAGGGAAATAATGAAATTTTCAGTTTGACCAGCCAAAAAAAAGCAAGAGAAACCTAATTTAGGTTGAAGCAAAACTTCCATATGTAAGCTTTTTAAATCAGCAAATACAAAAATTAAGCCTGAAAGTTTCACAGCTGGTCTGGTCTATTTGAAATGAAATGTTGGGTTTTTTTCTCATTTTCAGGCTAACTATTTTTATAAAATTTTTCTTTTTTTAGACATATACCAAGTTATAAAGAAGAAAAAAGTTCTCATACTTATTTTAAACAGTAAGGAGAAATGTTTTCACATTTCTCAAAGTCTAAATATCAAATCAAAGTTCGATATTTGATATTTTTTGATGAGGGTCCTCCAACTTCTTGCAGACAAAGCAAATTAATTCAGTCTCATTTTGTGAATAGTACTGCTCTTTCTCACTCTCTATATATTTGGTGAATACTCATCAGCAGAGTATGTTAACTTATTTTCTACATCAGTTTTCTGCTAAGAATGTACAGCCAAACTATAAATAAAGTTGAAGTTACATATTTCTGTGGAAATGGTTAACACAATATAAACTCTTAACAACTTATTACCCAAAGGAGTCAGACATTAATGAAACGCTGTACAACTAGAATTCCTGTTCATTATAATGGATTTACTATTCAGAGATATTTTAATCACAGAAAGAGAAGTTATGTCTGAAGAACTTTTTCATTTTCAGGAACTACTTTAAGAATAACAGAGTCAAAAATATCCTGTTTGCCAAATACATAGCAGTTTCCAGTCCCAGGGCTTGTCTCTTTTCTTACTTGATAAAATATAAGCAGTATTCTTATTTATATAAGATTACATGAAAATAAGCTCACAGGGCAGCCTGTTGCATTTTGCATGATTCAGCTTTGATTCCATGGGTGTCTCTTTTCCTTCCAGCATTATTTATGCAGTCTGTTTAGTTTGCTTTACAGGCATGGCAGCATTCATAGGGTAGACCTATTGAACCAAACCGTAATAGATGTAATACATCAATACATTTGAGCTGAACAGCTTTAATTAGGCCTTCCCGGTCATTTCATCAATTCAGTGGAGTACCATTGGGATTTGGATAACACCATGCCTTCTGTAGTGCATGAGAATTACAGCACTCCTGCTCCGCTCTGCCAGTCACATCACAAGGTTAGACAATCAACGTTAATTCATACAGTAAAGCGTCTGCATTCCAGAACATAAATTCACCCCTAAAGTAATATCTCTGAGACCCTAAAATCTTTCCAGCCTTAATATCAATTTGAAATTCAAGCTATCATGAAATTTCCTGCTGCAACGTTTTGCTGTTGCTCAGCAGCAAATTGAAGGTGTGCTTTACTTGAAGATTTATGCTTGTCAGATGTAACAAATGTATTTGTTGCATTTGTCTGGCAGATAGGATCTGCTAGAACTTGCAGACTTTACAAACTCCAAAGAATGCTGTTCTGCTGCTGCAGTAGCTCTCTTGGTCTGTACTTCATTTGAGATCTATTTGTCAAACACATTATATAGGATTTAAGCAACCCTAAAGCAGATAATCTATTCACATGCATTAACATCTATCAGGATCAAATTCTTCATGTTAAAAAAATGTTTGACTATCTTCAATAGGCGTTGTTCCTTAGTTTCTTTGTTAATTTGCTTCTCTACTAAATGGCAGAGAAAAAATATCAAAATCCTTCATCAGAATACAAGTAATTTCATTACAATAATGAACATTTATATAAAATAAGCAGATGACCATGCTATAGCAGCTTTCAAACTTTTGACTTTTTCTTTTTACTGGACAACACAATAGCCATATTTTTTTCAGTACATTCCAGGAAGCAGAACTGTCAAATTCTGAGATGGATTTCCAGGACATCCAGGGACAGAGATACAGAGACAATGAGCAGAAAAGAATAAATATTTGTAAATACAGAAAGTCATTTTTTTAGCTGCGTTTGGAAGTGATTGTAGATGGTAAGGATGATACAGACTAGGTCTGTAATTCTCTACGGGCACATCTACATAGCAGTCAGAGACATGAATAAGAAACAGGGTCAAATATGCCTCAGTTACCTTTCCTTTAACTAGTTCAGGGACCCTCAGTGATGAAACTGTCTTGCCACTGGCTTAAACCCAGGCTTCAAAATACACTGTGCATTGAAGTCTATGCTGCAATGGCTGTGTGCTACCTGTCCCAAAGGCAAAGATAACTCCATTATCCCCTACAGAATCTGAAATTTCTTCTCCAACTGCAATCGAAGTATAAGAATATCATAGTTAATTTATTCTGATATGAAAAAACCTGAACTACTGGGCAGACAACAAATTAATAACAGATAATAAATTCAGTTATATTATCATATTTCCTTCTCTCACATAGAAAGTGGTAAGCTGTGCAAGTGTTCTTAATTAAATAAAAACAAAAGGACAGAGAATCTGAGCTAATTATGTCAACACTATGCATATTAGGCAATCATAACTGGGTATTATTTCACTTGACCATAAAGATAACGAAATTGACTAATGAGTATGTGAGGCATATTAGATGAAGTGGACTGTGTATCCTAGTCACACAGCCTCCTAAACTATCCAGAATACTTAGATTTGTTTATTTAGGCACAAAGGACAAATCGCAGAATCAAAGAACAGTTGAGGTTGGAGGGGACCTCTGGCGGAATGTTTTCTGATGTTCAGGGGGGACCTCCTGTGTTTCAGTTTGTGCTCATTGCCTCTGGTCCTGTCACTGGCACCACTGCAAAGAGCCTGGCTCCATCTCTCTTTCGATCCTCCCTTCAGGTATTTATATGCAATGATAAAATCCCCTTGAGCCTTCTCTTCTCTAAGATGAACAGTCTCTCAGCCTCTCTGCATAGAAGAGATACTGCAGTCCCGTCATCATTTTCATGGCCCTTCGTTGGACTGTCTCCAGTATGGCCATGTCTCTCTTGTAGCAGAAAGCCCAGAACTGGACACAGTACTCCAGGTGTGTCCTCACCAGTGCTGAATAGAGAAGAAGGATCACCTCCCTCAACCTGCTTGCAACACTTCTCCTCATGAAGCCCAGGATACCATTGGCTGCCTTTGTGTCAAGGGCACATTTGCAGGCTCATGTTTAATTTGTTGTTTACCAGGATCGCCAGGGCTTTTTTTGCAGAGCTATTTTCCAGATGGATAGCCCCCCCCAGCAGACATTGGTGGTGTTCCTCCCCAGGTGCAGGACTTTGCACTTCCCCTTGTTGAACTTCATGAGTTTTCTGTCAGCCCATTTCTCCAGCCTGTCGAGGTCCCTCTGGATGGCAGCGCAAACCTCTGGTATATCAGCCACTTCTCCCAGTTTCATGTGCTACAACAGAGCTAGGGAAATCATGAACAAACTACTGAGGGTACACTCTGCCCCATCATCCAGCTCATTAATGAAGATGTTAAACAGGACCAGAGCCAGTATTGACCCCTGGGGTACACCACTAGTCACTTGTCTCCAACTAGACTTTGTTCCCCCAGTCACCACCTCTGGGCCCAGCCATTCAGCCAGTTTTCAGTCCAAGTCACTGCTCATCCAGCCAATACTTTCTTGGCTTCTCTATGAGGATCTTATGGGAGACAGTGTTGAAAGCCTTACTGAAGTCTTTGTAGACAGTAGCCACTGCTCTCCCTTCAGCCGTCAGGTCTGTCATTTCTTCATAGGAGGTTGTCAAGTTGATCAAGCATGACTTCCCTTGGTTAAGCCAGTGCTGTCTACAACTGATGATTTTCTTGCCCTTAATGTACCTGGAAGTGGTTTCCAGGGTTAGCTGCCCCATCACCTTCCCAGCAATCAAGTTGAGGTTGACTCACCAGTAGTTCCCAGGGTCTTTCTTCTTGTTCTTTTTAAAGAGAGAAGTGACATTTGTTTTCCTCCAGTCCTCAGGTACTTCTCCCAGTTGACGTGATCAATCAAAGATTATTGAGAATGGGTGCATCTCATCAGGGCTCATGGAATTATGTATGTCCAGTTTGCTAGGTATTCTCTAACATGATCCTCTTCCACCAAGGATAAATCTTTCTTGTTCCAGCCTTTCATCCTGATCTCTGGGGCCTGGGATTCCTGAAGGCTAGTCTTGCTACAAAAGACTGAGGCGAAGAAGGCATTCAGTACCTCAGCCTTTCCCATGTCCTGTGTAACCAGGTCTCCCATCTCATTGACCAACAGACCTATATTTTCCCTAATATTCTTTTTGTCTTCTGTGTACTTATAAAAGCCTTTCATTGCTATCTTTGACAGCCCTAGCCAGATTTAATTCCACCTGGGCTTTGGCTTTCCTAACTGCATTTCTGCATGGTCAGATAATATTTCTGTATTCCTCCCAGATTACCTGTCCCTACTTCTACTTTATTTATATTTCTTTTTGTGTTTGAGTGTGGTAAGGAGTTCTTTTTTCATTCATCTAAGCCTCCTGCCATTTTTGCCTGACCTCCTGCTCTTTGGGATGGACTGCTGTTGAGTTTGGAGGAGATGACCCTTGAATATTAACCAACTTTCTTGGGCCCCTCTTCCTTCCAGGGTCTTAATGATTGTAGTGTCTCGTATCAGATCATATAGAAGAGTGCTCTATCTCATCTGCAGCTATTAATAGCACTAGTCACTCTTCAAGGTTGTATTGGGTTTATGTGGCAAAGTTTTGGTAGTTGAGGGGCTGCAGGGGTGGCTTCTGTGAGAAGATGTCAGAAGCTTCCTCCATGTCTGATCAAGCCAGTTCCAGTCAGCTCCAAAACAGCCCCGCCGCTAGCCATGGCTGATCCAGTCAGCAACAGTGGTAGCACCTCTGTGATAACATATGTAAGAAGGGGTAATAACTGCTGCGTAACAGCAGCTGGGAGAGAGGAGTGAAAATATATGAGAAAAACAACTGTGCAACTGCACCAAGGTCATTGAAGAAGGAGGAGGAGGAGCAGAGATTCCCCTACAGCCCGTGGGGAAGACCATGGTGAGGCAGGCTCTGTCCCTGCAGCCCAGGGAGGTCCACGGGGGAGCAGATCTCCACCTGCAGCCTCGGGAGAGAGGAACCCACACCAGAGCAGATTTTCTGGCAGGACTTGTGACCCCGTGGGGGACCCACGCTGGAGCAGTCTGTGCCTGAAGGACTGCAGCCCAGGGAAGGGACCCACGCTGGAGCAGTTTGTGAAGAACTGCAGCCTGTGGGAGGGACCCACGTTGGAGAAGTTCATGGAGGACTGTCTCCCATGGGAGGGACCCCACAGTGGAGCAGGGGAAGAGTGTGAGGAGGAAAGAGCAGCAGAGATATGTGATGAACTGACTGCAACCCCCATTCCCCATGCCCCTGTGTTACTCAGCGGGGAGAAGGCAGAGAAATTGGGAAACAAGTTGAGACTGAGAAGAAGGGAGGGTTGGGGGGAAGGTGTTTTAAGATTCAGTTTTATTTCTCATTATCCTACTCTGATTTAGACTGGCAATAAATTAATTTCCCTAAGTTGAGTCTGTTTTGCCCATGACAGTAATTGCTGAGTGATCTCCCTGTCCTTATCTCAACGCATGAGGCTTTCATCATATTTTCTCTCTCCTGGTCCAGTTGAGGAGGAGGAGCGATAGAGCTGTTTGGTGGGCACCTAGCAGCTAGCCATGGTCAACCCATCACAAAGGTAAACATAGACATGCTTTGCAGTCTGCTAGAATTATCTTATACTGTACAGTATAACTCTTACATTAGCTCCAGACATTGTGATGTGTCATCTGCCACGTGGTTACAAACTCAGTCTGGATCATGTAACAGGGTAATGCTGCCTTCAGTTCCATATAGATTCCGAAGGAATCAGTATCTTCAACTTCTTGGGGAGTTCATAAACGAAGTTGGCCTGAAACTTCAGGCAGGTTATATTGGTTAAACAGCCAGTCCATTCTTTTGAACATAGTGCAGATATAACCTATTTAAATGGTCTCAGAGATCATATTCTTGCTTAGCTTCTTTCCATATGAAATGTTCTAATCTGATATTTCTTTTCTCTACAGAAGTAGAAAGGATTAATCTGTAATTGCCTTGATGGAGACACTCAAATTTTAATAACTACAACCTTAACAGGATTTGAACAATCCGCTGTCTTTCAGCTATGATATTGACATTCATACATAAGTCCTCCTAGTCTGTTCTTGCCATTTTTTAGAATTTATAGATACATTATTTTACTCAGCATAGGTCTCCTATATTTTTCCAGTTAATGATACAGAAAGATACTAATATTTCGTTATTGCAGTTCTTGATATTCAGTAATTTAATGTAAAGGTCAAAAATATAAAACTGTATATGCTATAGTAGTTCATGTCAGGGACTCACACGCATTCAAGCTCTAATTAAATTCACAGTTAATTTATTACACTGTGTATAATTCTTACAGTTAAAACAAATAGGGAAGAAGAATTCAACAGAATTTGGCAATATCTTTACCTTTCACTAGGTGATATTTTAAATTATTTTATTACATCTTGAGAAAACTGGTAAGTTGCCTTAAAAAAATAATAAAAAAACCCCACTAAGGTATAACCCAAATCCAATTACTTCAAACATACAGAACTTTTTTCTTTTTCTTTTTGTAATTCATCGGCATAAACTAATATCAAATGTCACCAAAGATATACATACAGAACTGACTCCACAATATCTGAGTAGTTCATGTACTTCAGTCTCACTAATCTGTATTTTTTGTATTTTTCTTTTTCACAGCATAGCTGTTTAGACTTTGAATACCTCAGAATTGCAATTCTCCATATCCTTAATACTGTGAGTACATTTGCTTTGATGTCCCTAGAGTCCAAAATGTATTCATCTATGACTCCAGCAATTTGGCATTGCTAAAATAGTAATTTCAGGAGCTTTTAGCCACTGTGTAGGTTGAACTGGAAGGGCAGAGGAGCATGTTGTGGAGTGTGAAGTGGGGTCTTTCACCGATTGACAAATCCCCTGAGAAGAGTCAGTCCCAGGCTCGGAGTGACTGGCAGCTCCTGCAGGTTTTGGACCTGAACAGCTGCCCATTGCAGCTGAGCTGAAAAGGGTCCTCTAATTATCGCAACAATAACAGTCAACTGGTTCTGGCCAGAAGGGACCACAACTGAGAAGTCTCTTTGTAAGCTACTTAAAATTTTTCATAGACCACATGCAGTCTGCAGTCTGCCCTTTGTGACATTAGACAGTCTAGTAGTAACAAAAATAGTGGTATTACTGCTAAGTAATTAAATTATGCTAGAGAAATACAATAAAAAGTTTATTAAGGCTGTTCATTATGAAGCAAAGGGTGCTTTTATATAAGAAAACACTGAAATACTGGAGAAAGTTTAGCCTAATTCTTGAAGTTGAATGTTGGCTTAAGTGCTGTTTTGAACCAGGATGGTAATGTTTGTTTAGAGGTGTTTAACACATTGCAATCTTTGGAGAGAGGGAGAAGGAAAATAAACCTGAAAAATAAACCTGAAACCCTGTACAATCTGGAATAGTGGCAACCTAAGTCATGATTAGTGAGGCTACAATAAGGGTGAAGAAGGTAAGACAGAGAAGGTAATGCAGAGCTTTACAAGGTAATGTGGAATACCTGTCGGACAATTTGAATATTTGCCCTTCCATCCATTCCAAACAGATTTTCCCCTGAAAAAAAATTCTCACATACAATATTTATGGTAAGGTATGTTTGCAGCTGTCATGGTTTAACCCCAGCCGGCAACCGAGCCCCACACAGCTGCTTACCCACTCCCCCCGCAGTGGGGTGGGGGAGAGAATCGGAAGGGTAAAAGTGAGAAAACAAGTCATGGGTTGAGATAAAGACAGTTTAAGAGGTAAAGCAAAAGCCGTGCATGCAAGCAAAGCAAACCAAGGGATTCATTCCCCACTTCCCACGGGCAGGCAGACATTCAGCATCTCCAGGACAGCAGGGCTCCAGCACGCCTGACGGTGACTTGGGAAGACAAACACTATCATTCCAGAAGTCCCCCTTTCCTTCTTCTTCCCCCAGCTTTACATACTGGGCATGACATCGTATGGTCTGCGATATCCCTCGGGCCAGTTGGGGTCAGCTGTCCTGGCTGTGTCCCCCCCAACTCTTTGTGCCCCCCCAGCCTGCTGGCTGAAAGCCTTGCCTCTGTGTGAGCACTCTCAGCAGGAACGAAAACGTCCCTGTGTTATCAACACTGTTTTCAGCACAAATCCAAAACACAGCCCATACTAGCTACTTTGAAGAAAATTAACTCTATCCCAGACAAAACCAGCACAGCAGCTAACATATATCACAAAAACTTTAAAATGTTAATTAGTAAGTACACAGTAAATAAAATAAGAGACCTTATTAATTTAAATATTAATGGTTAATTATATCCCTGATAGTTGTAATAGTATTTAATATAATGAATCAAGGTTAAAACCTGTCCACTGAGTATATACAACATTCCACTGAAGAAATTATTAACAGATTTTGATTTTTGCTATACCTCTTTCTAATTAAAAAGCACTTCGCAATAGATCATTGAAAACAGTGTATTTTGTGAAGCATTCTTGTTTTTTCAATAAAGAAATTTATTGTCTCAGTTTAACATGACTTTTTGTGAGACATTACCTAAGAAGACTGTAGAATTTCCATCCTAAGGGGTTTTCAAGATTTGCCTGAACAAAGCCACAGTTGATATCATCTATTGCCAGCAATAGTCCCACTTAAAGGGAGGTAGAACTGCGTGACTTCCAGAGATCCACTTATTTATTGTCATTAATTACTCAACCAAAGTAAGAAAAAAGTCTGGGAAATAAATGCCACACATAATAAGACAACATTCACTGAAGTCTTTGCAAAATAGAAACACAATCGTGAACAGGACTTAACTTACCATAAGGAACTTCAGAAACTTTTTTCACGTATAAGATGATTTGAGATCTGATATGTTTAGAAAACAGTACTACTTAAGGCTTGCCCTCACTTTTCAAGGATTTATAAACAGGCCAAAAGACAGTCTTTTTCAAATTAAAGAAACTTCACATAAAAAGGATTCATTGAAGTTAATAGGAAAAATCTCTTGATTTACATCAACTTGACATAGCAGATGTGTAAAATACTCTGGTGGTTGGCATGTCACACTCAGGGTTAGGATCTTTTTTCATTTTGTTATTCTCCATCCTGATTTTTTTTTTTTTGGCAGATTGTCTCTACCATTTTAGGAAAAACCCTTAATAACCATATATATCAGTTTTCACATTTACAAAAGAAGTACAGTAATAATTTTTTCACTCAATGAGCTGTTGTCAGGATTAATTAGCGTAGCTACCAGGTCTAAAAAAGTCTTTGCTATTTCTAAGTCAGCATTGAGTAAAATACCATAGCTGTACCATTAACTTCAGTTGGATTTTTGCCTGAATACATAATGTAATATTAGTTTTTTATCATCAGACAAGATGTTCTGCTATATTTTGATTCTCCTATTAATAGGAGGCTGGATTTTCTTTCCTGTTTGATTTGATGTTTTGTGTGGCTTTTTAAAAGCAAAAAAAAAAAAAAGAATAAATGAAAACTGAGAAACTGTCAAAATCTCTGTACACAATGTTAATGGCATCCACAGCTGGTACTGTGGAATAATCAGAAGTATGGTAAATATAACATTCCCTTTGCATATGCTGGAGAAAATACAATTTTTCAAGACCTTGTTCCAGTTTAAGTGGAATAGCATACATTTGGCTTGATATCAGCTAAACTTCAGGTTAATCACACTTTTAGCTATCATAGACTGATGGCATGCAGAAGCTGAAGTGAGACTTTGCATTTAATGGATGAAATTCTATTTGCTACAAACTGATAGCAGGTTTGGCAGCTGAATGATGTATTTCCGGAAATGGGAAGATGTCCTAGAAGTAACTCATGACTGTTTCCAAAGATTTATTAAAACTAAGTTGACACTTGCATCACTGATAGAGGTAATTTCGGAGCTCTTGAAATTCTACTGACCCTAAGATAATGAAACTACCACCTTGCACACATTTGTATTCTGTGGCATGTAACGTGGGCTCATGGTTTGGAATGTGAAACGCTATCATTATGTGCTGAAGAAATTCATACTAGTAACTGAGGGCAAATCCATAGACTTGAAGATATTTCAAGAAAAGGTAGATACAATACTCAGAACCAAATGAGGGCTCTGTGCATAAACAACGATAACAGGTTATTTGGACAGTTAATAAAACTTAGGGTTCTGTAGGATGAGTGCAGCCTTGTAACTAAGCCAGTTTTTTAAAGGATTTTTTTTTATCCTGTATCACAGCAAGAATTTATATTATGCCCTAAAACAAATCAAATCTGGTGCATATGAAAAGTACCATGAAATGTGCTTAGACAAGTCTTGCTGAGGCAGAGATATGTGCATATTTATGACACAGACAGCCATGGGCTGTACAAATGAAAGCTTAGCTTATAATCCAAATAATGTTTTTAAGAGTATTTTCAGATAAGAAGGATGTGTGTTAAACTCTGATCAAGAGTATCGAATCATTAGGCTCATTCAAAATGCGGATTGTCCATATGAAATGGAATGATTGCTTTATACTAAAATGCAGCAGAAATATTAATGAAAATCAAGTAGAATCACTGGAACATTTCACTGCTTTCATCAACTTTGTCAAAAAGACACCCCCCCAAAACCAAAACAACCTCTTCCCAAGATTTAATAATCACAAGCACTTGTAAGGTGTTTGAAACTTCACAGAGATTAGAGGAACAAAGCTAATCCAGTAAATGGTCCCGATGAGACTGATCACTATTGGATAAACAGGAAACCGGTAATCAGAAATAAAAGAAATATTTTTAAAACTTGTTGCTGTGAATTTGGAGTTAGCACAGAGGACTAGAACCCTTTGTTTACAAATTGTGCCTTTGATTCAGCTGTGGATCATGTCAGGAAGGAGATAAGCAATTCTGTTTCCTCAAAGGCACAGAGTAGTACGGGTGAGGTAAGGGGGAGAGTAATATTTTGAAGAAACTAATCTTGAGGCTGTACTTATATGACATTTTAAGCCAGGAAGGTTAGTGTCTTTTTGGGACACTATTTCAACTGATTATTCTTTATGAACTTAGTCACATAGGTTTTACTTTGCCCCAAACCTTATCAGATGGCTATGGTACTGCAGATTTTTACTGAAAAAAACTTCTTTCCAGTAAAGTTCTGCTATGGTGCTTGTCCCAAAGTACCACTTGGCTGACAACTTTGTCCTAACTTCATTAAGGAGTAAATAATGAGAGCCTTGTGTTTAAAACATCCAAGGAGCCTGTATTAGGGTCTGTGCTATACTCGGAAGCCACACTCAGCTTTCATTCAGAAGAACAGAGGAAGGACAAGACATCCACCTTCAATGATAGCTTCAGGGTTGCAGATCTTGCATAGGATGGACATTTGGTCTTGAGTCTATGTTCTTCAACCCTCAAGGTGTCACAGCATCTCCCACTCTTCAGAGCAATATTTGTTTTATTAAGCAAATAAGGAAAAGCATGGGGCATCCATTCTTCTAGGTGTCTTACTTTTCTTTTTGAAGCCACGCCATAGAATCATAGAAACATTTAGGTTGGAAAAGACCTTTAAGATCATGGAGTCCAACCATAAACTTAGCACTGCCAAGTCCACCACTAAACCATGTGCAAAGCACCACGTCTGCATGTCTTTTAAATACCTCCAGGGATGGTGACTCAACCACTTCCCTGGGCAGAACGTGCCAATGTTTCATAGCCCTTTAGGTGAAGAAATTTTTCCTAATATCTAATCTAAACCTCCCCTGCTGCAACCTGAGGCCATTTCCTCTTGTCCTATAGCTTGCTACTTGGGAAAAGAGACTGAAAGCCAGCTTGCTACAACCTCCCTTCAGGTAGTTATAGAGAGCAATAAGGTCTCCCCTCAGCCTCCTTTTCTCCAGGCTAAACAACCCCAGTTCCCTCAGCCGCTCCTCATAAGACTTGTGCTCTAGACCCTTCACCAGCTTCATTGCCCTTCTCTGGACACGCTCCAGCACCTCAATGTCTTTCCTGTAGTGAGGGGCCCAAAACTGAACACAGGACTCGAGGTGCGGCCTCACCAGTGCCCAGTACAGGGGGCGATCACCTCCCTGCTCCTGCTGGCCACACTATTTCTGATACAGGCCAGGATGCCGTTGGCCTTCTGGGCCACCTGGGCACACTGCTGGCTCATACTCAGCCGGCTGTCCACCAGCACCCCCAGGTCCTTTTCCGCCGGGCAGCTTTCCAGCCGCTCTTCCCCAAGCCCGTAGCGCTGCGTGGGGTTGTTGTGACCCAAGTGCAGGACCCGGCACTTGGCCTTGTTGAACCTCATACAATTGCCCTCAGGCAATCGACCCAGCCTGTCCAGATCCCTCTGTAGAACCTTCCTACCCTCCAGCAGATCAACACTCCCACCCAACTTGGTGTCCTCCACAAACTTACTGAGGGTGCACTCAATCCCCATGCATCTCAGTTCTCTGAATCTAGTAATTAATTTCTAAAGTTAAGTACAGAAGCCCACATGTGTATAGTGTTCACATGTTCTCAGTTCAGTGTGGCGTCCTAGCTTTATTTTAATATTATTATACCTTCAGGACACTGAAAAAAAAATATATTTGCCTTTTTTTACATCATATTTTTAGCATAGGCTTTGCACAGACCTGTGCTGTTAGATGTAATCACCAGGAAATTTTTCATTCCCTTTCTACTCCTTTATGATCCCTAAAGTATACCACAATGTTTTCCCCAGTTGTTTGTGGTCGGTTTTTTTTTAATTTTATGAGTAATAGGAAAGTGAACAATTTTCACTTAAATCAGGTTCATTTCAGTGTAGCCTAAGCTGATTACATATCAGTTTAATGTATTCTCAAAAATGTCTGTGAGAATGTCTATAATGGGAGATACCCTAGTTTAATTTTAAAAATTCATGCCAGTTAAATAATCTTGCCATTTTCATGCATACACAGCTTGAAGTGGTTTAGAAACAGCTTCAGTTAAATAGATGTAACTTCTTTTAGGGCACTTTTATGTCAGACTCATCAGTTAATTCACCCCAATTAGAAAATATGCTAATCTTCCACAGTTTGCAAGAGATCTGCCTGCAAATACCAGGCTGGAACACATATGACTTACCTCAGTTGAATAACCCTAGATATTGAGTAAAAGCTAGAACAATAGCTATATCTAACTTACAAAGTATATTACCTTTTTTCCTACCAGATTTCACACAGTGGTAACTCCTTTTGTGTAAAAACAGCACCTGTCACTAGTGAAAACAGAACTCAGTTTAAAGGACACGTATTTTCTTAAATGGATATAGACTAAAGAAATCTATTGTACCTCCTGCTCTACTAAAGGAACAATTGTCTTACCTTTTTCCAAGCCCCTCATTTAGGTACTGTAGCTAAATAACTATTAGTAGCACATTAAAAAAAAAAAAAAAATCTCTTCAAGGTGCTATACTTTAGGGTTGGGATTTTTCAGCAGAATAATTCAGGTTAGAAGGGAATTCTGGAATTCAGGGTCCATCTCCAATTTAGATTTAGATGTTTATACATTATTTCTCTACTTGATGATTTGGAGCTGCCTAATTTCATTTGGCCATTTAATGAGCATGCGCTTATGCCGGTTTTCAGTGATGTTTACTCTGGGAAAATTATAAATTTACAATTAGCAAATTGTCAAGAGGCAAACTACTGAGATGCTTGGAACTATTTTCTCCAGTTTTCTTTTTTGTTTTCCTCCATATGACTGAGCAAGTATAATCTGGCCTATGCACAACATCCCCTGTCATTTTCTTCAGACTACATTATTATCATTTTTTTACAATATATTGTGCTCAAGAAAAACAAGGAGAAAAGTGCAAAACCAATTTCTCCTTCACTTTTCAACAAGTGATGCTTTGTTCAGGAAGGCAGAATTACCTGCTAAAAATGCATTAATTTTCACACAACCTCAACATGTTTACCAAAATTCATTTTAAATTTATATTAAAGCTATGAATGCTTTAAAATTGCTCCCTAACAAATTATCCACAGGCATATTCCAAATGGCTCACTTCTGCATTTACTCTCAGGAAAGCTTAACTAGAACAAAATTCACAGCTTATGACGAATAGGTTTCTCCTTACTCGCAGCATCCTTTAGAAAGAATTCAGGTCATCAACGACAGGTGATTTGTGAGTGTGGATCTACATGATGCATAGCAGTATTATGATAAACATCAACCAATAATGTCAGTCACACGCTCTAACGGTCCATAAAAACAGTCATATAATTGAGTTAATGTGTATATTTAAATGCAGTTGCTGTAATCAAAATATTAACCTCCGTTCTGAGCTTTCTGGAAAGCTGCAAGCTCTTCAGGTCTTCATACTAAAATGCCATACTTAAATTGAGTTTGTTTGCTTGGTTTTGGTTTTCTTTTTTTTTCTTTTCCAGGGATAGGTTTTGTCCTCATGAAGAAACCTAGAAGACAGAAGCTGTACTTACAGAATATACCAGTAATTACATATTTTATCAATGAATGAGTGTTCAGCTACTTCTTTACTGTGGAAGTGTTTGTTTATTTCTTTGAACAGAGCATTTGAGTTCACTTCTAGGAGCAAATGGGTAAAGCTCTACTGAAATGGAACTGAAGGAAATCCACCAATTTCATCAGTTAAACATCAGATCAGATCATCTTCATAAAAAATACCAAACAGCAAAGACAAAAATCACAAATTAAAAAAATATCTTTGAAAGTACTTGAGCCAGAATTTCTGATTCCTTACCATGTCTAGGAAAGCAAATGAGAAAGGATTTTTTTTACACTCACTTTGCACTTGTTTATCTGGTTACCAAAAGAGCAATACTCCTCCTGTAAATTAATCATGAACTGTTATTCCCAAAACAAATGGTTTGAGACAGGCACAAACAAATGCACTTCTTTCTCAAAGTCCAAATCAGTATGGAAAGATTGCTAAACCTTTCTATATAAAATCCAGTGTTTCATATGTTACTACACATCCTGAAGAGTGTGAAATACACTAAGACCTAATTTTGTCATCTTTTGAATGAGCAGAAAATACCCCTGAGAGAACAAAAACAAAAGCCTTAACTTATTTGTGAGGAATTAGAGGAGAAAAAACATTGGTCATAGACTTGTTAAAAAATTGGTTCTTTCTGTCATAAAATAACTTTCCTTCTGCTGATATATTTCATTGTTACAAAGGTCATTGTTTGTTTGAATAAGGGGAAATAATCTGTGAGAAACAGTTTATAAAATGCAAATGAGAGAAGTTTGGCAGAGGCATGCATATTAACGAGCAAAGTACAATTCTGACTACATAGCTGCTCCTTGAAAAGTTTTCTAAATCCATGACCATCATGTAGATAAAGATAGAGGAGACTGGGTATACTAGAAAAAAACCAAAATGTATGTACTTGATAATGCCTAGCTTTTACAAATTTTTGTGTTTTTTTCGGTTCACTGAAAAGTGCTTTGCACAGCAACGTAGGAGCCATTTCCTTTGTTTTGCAGAGGGAAAAACTGCTCAAGGGCAGCCACCAGTATATTTCTCCACTGATTATACATCAGTACATTTTGCAGACCTAGTTATCACTGTTTCTTCTTTGAGCATCTTTTCCCCCACCTTAGACGTACAGCCCCAAAAGCAAACCTACAGCACTTTAACCAATGAAATGCTTAACTTCACACTAACATTAAGTATATAGGTAAGATTTTCAAAGGTCAAGATCAAAGTCTTTGCCTTTGCCAAGTGATATCAACAAGCTACACTAGCAGAAAAACTAAGGTATTCCGTGGTGAATCATCCTTTTAGGTTCCAGAGTAAACATTCAGTGAGAAATAGTGGTATTCAAAAAAAAAAAATCCAAAAACCCAAAATAAACAACCCAACAATTTTTTCTCCAGATACTGAATGACATTTTCACTTCATCTGCTATTCTGCCTGTAGTCCTAAACAGTCTAAATATAAACTGGAGGTAAGACACTGTCTTCTGATTTGATACATTTACAGTCACTTTACATTAACATTTAAGTTTGCATTTATATTAGCACTCAAATACGTATCTTTCTTAGACATTTACACCCCTTCAAACATGCTAGTGTCTATGAATAGCCCATTTTAACATAGTTGTCCTTGCAATGCTCCTTTAGGATTGGAAACGATTATCACTCATACTCTTTTAGTGGACTCACAAAGTCTGTCATATGAGACTTGGCTGCACTTCTAAATTCATCATTCCTGGTGAGTGCCTAGCCATAACCCAGCTGCATTTCTGAGCAAGATCTAGGCATTGGCACTGTGAATCTGACTTTTTCCTGGCAGGCTGAAGAAAGAATCCCAGTCTTTTCCATAATGTTTTAATGAAAGTGCTGTCCCTGGAGATGTGAAGTAGAAAAAAGTCAAGTCAAAGACAGCCTGCAACTTAGGCGCCCACCTGCCACAACTATATTTTTGTCCAAAATATTACTGTGAGTAACAAAAGATGGGAACACTAACATGTTGTTTTCAGCAGTAGTGAACCAATCTCTGTTTCTTAAACTGAAAAAAGTGCTGTTAAGTCATTAAAATCTTCACATTTGCTTTACAAGCATTTTTAGGTTAAACTGGTTTTATCACTTACAGACACATACATTTGCATCTAAGTTGTATAAGGTCATATAAGTGTGTGGCAACTTATACGACTGGTCTGTTGAATCAAGAGTCCTGGCCAGTACTCATTTTCCTTACTATGCGTTAGTTTTGGTAAAGTCAATGCCCTTAATTATATGCTATACTCTTAAGTTTGAATAATTATTTTGCTGAATTGGGAACTAAATGCCTGAAGACACAATCAGTCTCTGAAGTGTGAAAACCCTCAGGTAGTGTAAACACCCTCAGGTAGTGTAAACTATGTGCATTGTATAAGCACTAGCATATGTTTGGCTTTTAAATGCTAATACACTTCTCAGCAAGGATACCAGCACAATGTTTCTTCAAAAGTAGGAAACTTACAAGAAAGAAAAGATACAATATGAAAACTCCCTTTGCTTTTCTCTAGTAGCGGGTTCCCACCGCTCAGGAAATCAAGATACTGATAGGAAGTAGCAGGCAACAGAAATTACCTCCAGCAAAGACAATGTGTGCTTGATAAGCGAGGGAAAATTGCACTTCAAGTTTTAATTATAGTAACACAAGCAATTTTTGTTAAGAAAATGATAAGCACGGGTCTTTGCTGAAGGTCTCTTTATGTTGGAAATTATATATTTACCTTGTAATCTTTGTTGCTGCAGTAGAAATGCATGAGTTAGAAGTGGTGGGAGGAATAACAAGAAGCAGTAGAAGAAAATATATAGAAATATGCATTGTTGGTTGGATGTCTCCATCAACACAGTGTGATGAACAGCAGAGAAGTAATGGATAATTAAGTCATTGGCAAGTGACTACAGGGGAAACAAAGGAGGGAAAGAAAAAACAAGGAGACTTGAACAGTTAATGCCTGGTCCTGCTTGTTAACCATTATCCAGATATAACTTGCATTCAGTGGATTTTTTCACAAAGTTATATACAGAGGTACTACCATGCTCATAGTTGTCTGAGTGACATATATAGACTCCAAAAGCAGTGTAAGCAATGCAGATGTCAGTGCAGCCTAAACTCTCTCACCTAAGAGGACACATCTAGTGCCACTTTAGATTTCCTGGAGTGACTCTTACAGCCTCGAGTTGCTCCTCCAAAAAGGAGCCGATATTCTTGATGGTTTTCTGTCATGTCTGCCATCCCTGTGCCAATGTTTTAGGCAGTTCAAACATCACTAAATAGCTATGTTTAGGCAACTAAATTAAACCCCTGGTGAACACAGTGAATGGAATCTGGGTAGTGAGCTGATGAGCTATGGACATCTAGTTGTATTTGAACAAACCTAACTACCCAAGATACATTAACAAGTATCGTAGAATCATAGAAACATAGAATAGTTTGGGTTGGAAGGGACCTTTAAAGATCATCTAGTCCAACACTCTTGCCATGGGCAGAAACATCTTTCACTGGATCAGGTTGTTCAAAGCCCCACCCAACCTGACCTTGAACAATTCCAATGATGGGGCATCGACAACTTCCCTGTGCAACCTGTGCCAGTGTAAAAAATGTCTTCCTGTAGTCCAGTCTAAACCTACCCTCTTTCAGTTTAAAACCATTGCCCCTTGTCTGGTCACTACAGGCGTTGGTAAAAAGTCTCTCACTGTCTTTCTTATAAACCCCCTTTATATATTGAATGGACACAATAAGGTCTCCCGAGAGCCTTCTCTTCTCCAGGTTGAACAACACCAACTCTCTCAGCCTTTCTTCATAGGAGAGGTGTTGCAGCCCTCTGATCATTTTCGTGGCCCTCCTCTGGACCTGCTCTAGCAGGTTCATGTCTTTCTTGTGCTGGGGACTTCAGATGGCGTCTCATGAGAGTGGAGTAGAGGGAGAGAATCACGTCCCTCAACCTGCTGGTCACACTTTTTATGCAGCTCAGGATACAGTCCCAACTTATAGGGACATCTGTAGAGTGAACCAGTGGGTGGTTGTGAAAGACTGGACAGAATTAACGCCTCAAACACCCGTGGTGATGGACAGGCACTGGGGCCTGGCTTTTGCGGTTGAGGGAAAAAATGGAACTTGCTTGCAAGGCTGCATAGCAACACTACATGTGAGGGACTGAAAGAGTTAATGTCTCAGCCATTGTGGCAGGGGTAAGTTCTGCAGAACAATGAACCGCAGGTGAAGAAGCTGGTCAGCAACAGGACACGAGTGCGTGCTGGAGGGTGCGCAGTTCCCTGTTGGGATACGCTGAGCGGGGCAGCTCACCATGGATGGCCAAAGATCAAACAAGGGTCAAGCCTGCAGGGAGGGAGAAGTTACTCCCCAAATGAACCCCAAGCCCACACAGCCATTTCCCAAAGGTTCTGAAAGCACCAACCACCCATGACACCTAATTAGCCTAATGAGTTTGAGTGCCTGCCCAAAGGAGGGGCCAGGAGGTGATAAAAGGACACGAACTGAAGCCCCAGGTGCATGCACCCTCCAGAACTGGACCTGTCAGCTGGCAGGATCAATGCTGGACCCAGGACTGGTGAAATCTTTCTCTTTTCTTTTTTTTTTTTCCGTCTCTCTTTTTTTTTCCATAATCCCTACACCTCATCCCTTTAGACTTAAACTGTTGACCAAGTCTGGGACTAGGAGTGGATCCTAGAGGGTCTGCTCTGAACCTCGTGACCCAATGGGAGGGATCTCCTTGTTGTCTCCCCTGAACTGATGTATGTGTGGTTACAGCGGGTTACACGGTTTGCTGAGGTAGTTTCATGCCAGTTCCTGTTGTGAGAAGCCCCAACACCTACTGTTACACCTTCCAAGTTCAGGCTGATTCTGCCCTGAATAAAACGTTCAACTGATTGTTTGGTGCGGCTTCACCTTAATTTAGCCCGAGGGAATTCTGAACTCACCATGGCTCCTCCCTGGTCTGTCCAGCATGGGTCACGACAGCAGTGAGCACACATTTCAGAGTTTTATAATGTGTTCTGGTGATGAAATCCACATTTCTGGCTAGAAAGCATTAAATACACTTACTGAAGGCATATTCTAGTTAAATTTAATCAGAAAAGAAACAGGTTCATGTACTCTGGGACAGCTTCATAATTCAAACTGAAACACAGCAGGTGGGCACAACCAGGAGACACATTCCAAAGGTGCATTACTGATCCAAGCGACGACTTTAATGTAGATTCACCCTTAAATGAACAGAAATGGAAAATTTCTGAAATGGCAGCTGAAGCACATCTGGGATACTTTGGGATATCTCAAAGGACATTAGATGCTGCTGTTGGGCACTCTCCAGATTCATCTGCAGATTTTAGACACTTTAGGTGTCCCAATGTAGATGTCTACTTGCCAGCTATAGCATTTAAACTTCTACTATAGACAGTGGAGATGTAGTGATTACTGTTAATACAGATTGCTGAGCTACTTGTCCCAACCCAACATAGTCACTTAGATTTGGTCAGATCTTCAGCTCTCCAGACATCACTGACTATTAAAAACAGCCTCAGTTCATTTGTCCAGATAAAGGTCTCTGGTACTATTTTGAATGTGCAGCTTCGAACATCTGCCCTACGAGGACGTGGGTCCCTAGTGAATCCTGATGGCTGGCTAGGTGCATATGTTATATATACTGTATCCCTCCTGATATGGATGAAAGTGTCTGAATGATTACGCAGGAGGAGAGAGACAGAAAATGTCATTAAACTGATTTCTTTAAGAAATGTTTGTTTAAGTCACTTCAAAATCCCAAGTATCTTCTCAAGTCTGAAAAGGCAGCACTTAAGAGTGCAGCTCCTTAGAAATCACTTCATCCTGACTGCAAAGGTACATTTCATTATGCAGCGGGAAAATGCTTGGTGCAAGAATAACATACACAAAAGCTCAGTCTCACTATGAGAATGAAAAATCATATTGGTACTTTCATGCCCTTAGTCCAGCTAATTTTGGAGGTATTCCAAGTCACAATATGCATACATAAGACCATTTTTTTCCAGTGCTCTTGGGACATATAAATAATGCACTCTGTGTCATATATTAAAATAATAATAACACTTAGATGACTTCAGAAAGTTAACCTTTGGGTAGTAAAGGGTTATTTTCTTACAGAGACTAGATATTGCCTAACAGATTTGGATGAGCTCAAAAGCGTCTGTGACCATGGTGTCTTCTTGAAACCACACAACTAGCATTTTGCAATTTCTGTAGTAGATTATAAAACAGATTGGTGAAGATATATTGAGTGTTTCACTGTAATATTTCCTATTTTTGTCCTTTTTCAGCAATGACCATATCCTAAGGTTTCACCCTCCCATAGGGTGGCATGTCTTCTTTAACAAAACTGAGAGTCTGTATCTTACAGCTTCTTTACCTGTGGTTTTGTTGTTTGTTTGTTTGTTGGGTTTTTTTTCTATTTTTGAGCATTTCAACTATTTTGTGACCTAGCACCAGGTAACAAAATTTGATTTTTTTTTTTCCAGCTTTTCAGGTTTTCCCCTAGCTTTAATTTCTTTTTCCAGCTTCTGGTTTTCAGGTCTCTCATCTCCTGTTTGCCATTCTTTCGTCTTCTGTCATGGTTTCACTGGTTACTTCTCACCAGACATGTGCTCTTCTCCTTATTCAGTTAACTTTTTCCTTTTTAAAGAGTTATAGTCTCTTCCTGCTCCATGTCAGACAACTTCCTAGCTAGCTACTTTAAAATTATAAACTTTCTTATTCTGCTCTAATCTCCATACTTTACTGTAGGCCTTATCCTTCTAATCAGGTACATCTATCCATGTCTTTCATCCTTTCAAACCCGTACTTGTTCCTTCAGGCATCAGGCCTTGCTCACTGACATAATGGATTTGTCTTTCTCTACCAGTCCATTCTCAGATGACAGGCTCAGTTTCCCTTTCTTTTCTCTGCCAAGAGCTAATCTTTTTTTTTGCTTCCTCTTTGCCAGCCTTAGCTTCAGAGTTCTACTTACTATTGCCAATATTTTTGTTAGTTGCCAAACACATATGAATTCCCTCAGAAACACGATAACTTTTGCCTTCTTTCTCTCTCTTTCTCTCTATCTATCTGAAGGTCATCACTTTCTAATCTGCCCATTCTATTAGCAATAGCTTTTTTTTTTAATCTGTTTCTTGGGACCTTTTGGCCTTTTGGCCCATGTGGTTCAAATAACTTCCAGTAGGAGTAAAGAAAATTACTTCTTTTTTCTAATCTATTTTCTCTGCTCCCTTATAAGGCTTTATTTATGACATATTCTACCATATGTCTCTTCCATGCCAGCCACCTGCTGATCTATCATGTTTTCTATAGGAAATGCATATCTTAAGAATCAAATTATTGAAAAGCTGCCAATCTCAGTTCAAATAACTTAATAGTGATGGCATCAATGAAGATAGTTTACTTATCTCCTTTAATCTGAAGGACATCCAGAGTGTGCTGAAACCGTGTGTGTCATATCACATCTAGCTGCACAGGAAATTTATTATCTTTATTTTTTAATAAACTAAGTATACAAGGTGCTTCGTTAGCTCTGTGAAGTCACAAGAAAAACACTAAATCAACTTCAGTGGGCTTTGGATCTTGTCCATAATAGAAAACATTTTCCTAGGCACTCATCTGAATTCTGATATAGACTGTGATAGAGTCCTGTTGCCAGTATTTTTGTTAGCTGCCAAACACATGTACATCGTCTCATAAACTCACCTACGTGCTCATCTCTGCTCTTTTTCTCTGTCTTCACAATCACCACTTCACAACGGGGAAAAGGTTATGCCAAATGTTGAGCTCACTTTTTGGGAGCAGTAGGGTACTTACAAATAAGCGTTCTCAAAAGAAAGATATTCCTGACAAACTATAAAAGACCAAATTCTACATTTCTTCATTAAGCAAACCCACACCAAAAGTATTACTTCATTCAGTCAGGAAACATAAAGAATCATCTAATCAATAGCTTCCAAGAAATGTAATTTTGAATATCATGGAAATAAATGGGCAGAAAGCTACCAAAGTAATCTGTGAATAGAGTAGCGTCCAATTCTAACAGGAGAAATAAAAGGATTGGATTCATCTAATGAAAAATAGATGTCTGCGATATTGATATTTTTCGGTCCTTCTTCTAGCCCAATCAAATTTTTCTGTATTTTTCCTCTCATCTCAATTTAACTATTCTGAAAAGTTTGGCTAATATCTCTTTCTTTCCTGCTTCTCCCTCTTTTCCTTTGTATCTCTGTAAGGTTGTCCGGAGCATTTGTTACCATAGCTTCACAATTCAGTGTGCCATATTGTTACTCTGGTAATATCTTTTTGAGCTTGTCCTCTGTTATCTGCTTGTACAAGTGCTTCCAGCGGGGAGCTAGAAAGCTGCTCTTTTCCACTTAGACCTGGCTGGAATATATTGAGAACATTTCATTTCAGACCAGTCATGATGTTTGCCAAGATGTGTAAGTTTTTATAATACATACGAAAGTATCTATTTTTAATATATAAAACCCAAATTGTATTATGTAAAATTAACAACCTAGGAGAAGATGAAATTGGTAGAGGGAGCTAAATATTTCTTCCACAGAAAATGGAATAGAAGATTGCAGTCATCCTACTCCTAACGTTTTTTTAGCCTTCCAAACACTTATACTAAATCATTTTGGGAAGAAGTGCAAGCATATAGCTCCTTCCTTCCTTCTTTTGGAAAGGTGAGCACCCAAGTAGTTTTACCTCTCTTACACATGAAAATGCTTTCCCCCCCCCCCCTCTTTTTTTTTTTTTTTTTTAACTGGCCTTTAAAATTTTTCAATATTTATTCTTTTCAGTGGTTTTTTTCTCACCCTTTATATGTTTTACCATTTTGAGACAAAGAATATACAGCATAGAGGACAATATTTTGGAACTAAATGACTTGGGAAACGGATAATTGGGAAAACTAAATAGCTCATGGTTATGAGCTCTTACTTTAATATGACATCTGGATAAGCAGCTGTGATCCTTGGATGTATAAGCAAAGGAATACTGAATAGAAGTAGAAAACTGTTCTACTGCACTAGAAAAGCTACTACTAGAATATTATATGTGATTCTAGTGTCCACATCAAAAAAAAAAAAAAAGTAGAAAGACGTGAAAATTAGGGCTTAGAAGAAAATATTTGAGATCAGGAAACCATTTTTTCAATCAGTTATTAAAGGAGTTCAATTCAGTTACATTACCTAAAAAAGACAGATTTGATCACTGTCAGCAAATTGGTGAAATGACTGTAGTATGTGCTGACAACCTGTTGGGACACAAAGAGTTTCTGAGGGGCATAGGGCAAATGTTGAAGTTATGATTCTCTCCATATTAGGATATTTTACAGTAAAATGATTTTGGGTCATGTCAAAAGAAGGAGCCTGCAGCAAACTGTTTTACAACACTGGTAACAATACTGATTAAGGTATGATGGCACAGATATTAGTATGTGCTAGCAAGCAGAGAAAAACCCTACAGGAATTTTGGTTGTTATGAATAGTTACATCAAAGAAGATTTCTTATAGTAAAGCCAAGACGTGGAAGGCAAAAACTATAACAAGATCTAGTGACTGAAAGTAAGAGCCACTACGTAATCAATAAAAAGGCAAATATGCACTAAAATAATTTACATTGGGATTTGGTGGACTATTAATTTGTTCGATGACTTGATGCCTTGGATTCAATGTTGTTTTAAAGGGTGTTCTCTAGATCAGCCATGACATATTGATTTAATATAAGCATCACTGATGAAATTTTATGGCCAGGATATATGTTACTTACACATGGATGAGCGAAAGGGCCTCTTTGGTTATCTGAGTCTATGAAAAGGAAAAAGAAAACCTGGTACAGACCTGCAGAACCACAAAAAAATTATTTTTCATAGAAAGAATGTTTTTAAAATTCCCTGAAAATTCACTGATGCTTTACTACTAGTAGTAAGGCAGCTTCAGAGAGTGATCTATTTTACCCCTCATCCAATCTTGAGAACCAATGCACTGAGTAATGGGATAACAGAAGTTCCCCAGGCCATGCCAAAGGCAGTATTTACAGAGTCGCTGGAAACCCTTCCATTCCTGCAGCCTGCTAATATTTCTGCCAGCTTCAAGAGGCCTCTCATTGTCTGAGGTTCTGCAGCTCCAAAGCACTGTTGAAATGATTTGCTCAGACTCCCTTCTGGCCAGTTCTTGAGCAGTAGTGATCAATCACAATTGAGTTCCTGGTACCATGTCACAACAAAGTGATTAACCTCTCCCTGAAGAAATCGCAGTTGTTATTGGGCCTAATGATATCATCCAGGACCTTAAATTACAAAGGAGATTATATTTGTCTTTTGGAGAAAACATTTGAATTTGAAAGCTCAGCAAAAACAAATTCTTCAAATCATGTCTACTGATCTTTGTAGATAGTTAAGAATAGTAAGTTGGCTTTCAGAACTGTAGTGTAAGAAAAACCTCTTCTTCCTTACGCTACTGACATATAAGATATTTCTGTGCCTTTTAATGTTCTAACTGCTTATAAACAAATAATCCTTGTTTTGCAGGTAGCAAGCACAAAGATAGCATCAGCTTCATTAGAGAGTCCAGAGATACTCACCGAAGAGCTGCAATGACCGGCTGCAGTGATGACTCAAGTTGATAACAGACATCCTAGCCTGGAGAAATCCCACTGATTGCTAAGGCAGAGACTCTTAAGTAAGTCACTACCGTTGTATAACCCATGTTCTAAAAATTCAGACTTCACCTCATCCGTAAATTTAAAATACTTTATTACAAGAAGTAATGACTAAATTTAAGCCCAGAAATGTTTTACACAGAAGCACTGAAAATCACAGCTGACACATACGCATAGAGATTGCGTGCAGTGTAACTACTTCCTTTAAGTGTCTCATAAAATTAACTATGTTGATTTATACTGAGTTCAGATTTCATAGTGCTGCTCTGTTGCTCAAAATAAAATTGAACGGATCAAGCAAGGAAAATGCCCCTGATCTCCAACCACAAAAGAAGTAAATGTTACTAGCTATCTTTATTTAAAAAAAACAAACACAAAACCAAACCCACAAAAACGAAAAACAAACGCAAACCAAAACAGAAGAGCATTGACATTGTGCGGAAAATAATTACTTAGCTGACTCAATACTCGGGGGATTATACTGAGATGAGCTCAGTTTACTGGAACAGACTTTAGGTCTGACTGACCTGTGCTCAGATCATATCTCGGAAGAAGAGGGAGAACAGGCCTCCAGCAACATCTAATAAATGTGTGTAATTTAGAGCATAATTTAACACATAATTTGAAGCAGCTTTTCCCTACATTCACAAGATGCTCTCATTTTGCTCGGGGCAAAGGAGCAATGGCAGGGTGTACACTGGTGCCATCTTCACATCATACATCATTACTTGCCCAGGAACGGATGCCTTGGCTCCCTTTTCCAGAGAGCTTGCCTTACCATTTTTATTTTCTAAGCGGTGTAACAAGCACAGAGGCAAGTGGGACAAGAGCTAGGCAAAACTTTGAGGCACGTTGGAAAAATTCTGACAGGGCTCTGCCTGCAAGCTCAGCAAAGCTGCAATTTCCCAAAGCATCCACCTATCACACCCCCGATTACATAGCACCAGGTCAGACAGAAAGATTTGATAGATCAGGCTTGTAAACCCGATATTCAGACTCATTGAAACGATTCCAAAAAATGAATTCAAAAGCCATGTAGCTACCCACAGGAGGAGAACATTTTCAGTTAAATTTTGTGGAGCTATTGAAACTTAAGTGCATTTTAAACAGATGCAGAAGTGGTTTGACTTCAGCCTGATTTCTTCAGAGACCGTGATTTTGGTTTCTTGACAGCTCAGGTCCCATGCGTGCTTAAAGATAAGTGAGAATCAGAATACCTTAAGAGTCCAAGCTCTTCTCTCACATCTCCTTTTCTCCCCACATGCCCGTCACGCCGCCCGTACCCATGGCGGTCAGGGGGGCAGGCCAGTGGCTCCTCACTCAGGCTAACTCTAAGCCAAGACTTTCAGATGTGAATGCAATACAAATATAGAAACTGTGTGCTCTCTCTGCACATACTGAGGTCCAAACCAATTATATTTCTACTGTTTACATTCAGAGCTTCGAACCAGACCTCTGTTTCGTCTTCTATAGGGCCACATCTTCAGCTTTGGCTATATTTGCTGATGCCTGCTGTGACCCAACTTGGGTTCACTGGCCATTCAGAACAAGCAGAGGGGTACACAGGCATTGTTAAATAAAAACAGCCCGGGGGTGAACCTGAGCCAGAGATCCTTACTCATCCACACCGCTGAATCGTGGGATTGCTCATTGTTCCGACTGTCTCTCCAAGACACATCTGCTAACAAAAGCAGGTGGGTTTAAGTAGGATGGATACCAAACAATCCTCAGCCACATGATGTGGTTTCTAATCCTCTTTTAATCAGTAATATAGACATGGCCACCGTACATCACAGTTCCAGCCTAATCCCTGTGCATACTTTTTTTTGCGCTGAAACCATGGCGGAGAGGAGTGAGTCATATGCATGCGTCACCCCAGTGTGGATTCAGGACGTGCCCAGCACAGCCACAGAGACCTGGGAACTGGGATGTGCTCTTAGGTTCTGCTGTATCGACATCACTTTACTGAAGTAAGTTCTTTTAAAATGTAAAGTGAGTATTGATTTATTTGTCCAGCATGAAAAAGGGAGAAAATGCTTCTTACTCTAACCATCCTGAAAATTAGGGTGATCTTCACAGATCTTTTCTTTAAAATGAGGCCAATCTAGTGTTTCCTCATGAAAGGAAAAGGTGCAGAGTTATCTTGTTCTCCATTTTCATTCCAAATGTTTTTTAGTTCTTCTCTTCTTGTACAGGAAAGTGATTTATTTTATGTTACTGTTTTATGTTTCAATACTGCATTAATAATAATATGAAAAGAGCTTAAAATGATACAAGGCATCAGACCTGCTTTTTATCAGACACAGGTTTTCTTTCTCATTCATCATTTAGGGATAAGGATATAAGAAACAGACAATCCTTAAGTTCCGTTACAACTGTGAGGAAGGTTTTATAGTGCAATGTTTTGAGGGGTGTTGCAGAGAAAAACAGAAAAAAACCCATGCTGGCATTCACAGTAATCAGAACATCTTATGATGCAACTTTACCTTTTTTTCCCAGGTTGTTTAGGGAATGGTGTGGGAGGATGTGGGTGTACATTTTTGTTTGTTGGTTGGGGTTTTTTTTATTCTTATAACCTCAGCTCCTGGAATCAAGTGATTATAGCAGATGCTAGATTTTAATTTCTCATTAAGCAGATTCACAGCCTTCACAGTTGAGGAAGAGCTTAAAGACATGAATTACCAGTTCCAATCACTCAAAAAGCCATCCTAAAAGTTGTGATTTCTTCAAGTTGGAGTCAAAATTTCTAAATGTTTCTGTTGGAATACAGCACAATAAAATGACACTAACTTGGCCAAGCTGCCATATGAGAGTATTATGCTGTAAAAGACTACAGATTGAATCCCAGATCCTGTATGCTATAGAAATAACCACAGAAGGGGGCTATGCTCACTGTAGAGTATATGCACATATTCCCAACTCAAACACAACATACTGTTCACAGAGATTTAGAACTCTGAGCTCAGTAAGCAGAAGGGAAGAATAGCAAAATAAAAGCAAGATCCATTTGCGGTCTAAAAGTGACTGACATATTTATTATCTCGAACACTTTATCTCTGAAAGTTGTTCTCGTAAGGCATACTGAAGATTCGTACTTTTCCCTTTTTTGTGCTATTAACATATCTACAAGAAACACAAGCTTCTGTGTAACAAAAAAGCCCAGAAACAGTTTTAATTTTCAGATGAACACCTGCGCTGGTCAGACTCTTCATCTTCACCACCAGTGGGCTACACATCAGTGTTCCACCTAAAAATCATCTCCACCTCCCCCTCCTCCACTTTTCATACCGTTCTGCACTGCTGACTTTCCTCAGTTTTCAAATACATTCTCCTCTTAAAAAACAAACAAAATTCCCTAGGAACTGCAATAAGCTCTCACCGGTTTTCACTAACCACTCACAGACACACAAGCGCACAAATTAAAGTGACTGCATTCATTATCTTGTTCATTCCACTCAACTTTAAATGCAAACACCTCTGGTATGGACTACGGCAGCTGTTCAACACCAACGCGCCAACAGGAGTGCTACTTCTGTTACATAGTGTTATATCTTTCCCCTCCTGAAGAGGAATGTAATTGCCAAGCAGTGAGTAAAAATACTTCCAAAGAGTAAAGCAGACAGACTCTGGTAGCTAGAAAGTACTTTCATTGAAGTATGTAAAGGAAGCAAGTATAGCTTTTAAACTATTTGGAAAACTGTCATCAACTCTTTAAAGAATAAAAAGTTTATGAGATATTATTTTTAGATCTGATTTAGACTAATTTGTTTCTACCAAAAGGTTTTTTCTACTCTAAACCACCCAATTAATTGTGCATAAAATTTATTATTCAATTTTTTTTTTTTCCTAGCTTTCTCATCCAAAGTCTGACCAATCCAGATAGGTTGGACATTGTAAAGAACATATTTTCAACAAAGACAAAATTTGTTGGAGGGCTATTTTCTACTAACATTTCAGTTTTTGCAAGAATTCATGCTGAAATCCTTTTTAGTGGGATAAAACTCAGGAAGAATGCAACTTGAAATCTGTAATTATTAAAAGAAGGGAAGAAGGAAAAAAAAAATCACCTTACTGATACTTAATTGCTCAATGAAAATACACTTACACTTAATTAGCTACTTTTATTTCCATTTGCACCTGGATAGGTTACAGAAATAGCACAATTCAACATATAAACCCATTCTCATAAGTAAGGATAGTAAGCAAAAATTACATTCACACACGCAACCTACTTGATGAGGAACCACAATTAGGATTTACAAGGAGTGTTTTTTCATTCTTTTTCCCCCTTTTTTGTAATGTAATTGGCCAAAATGACCTTTTGTGAGAAGCTGAAGACTCATATACTGCTTCTTTCAGACAAAGTATCTTTACTGTTAAATATCAGCAGTAAAAATACTGGTATTACTCAACCTGAACATCTGAAGTAAGAGCATGCAAAGTGAATTTCTGACAGTGTAGTTAATTATTGCTATGAGGTGCACTGCCAGGGACCATGAAAGCCAAACCATGCAACTGCTAATGGAGTACTCAGGGACTCTGATCTTGATACAAGGCAAATCATGGTGCTGGTGACCTTCATCAATGGATTATGACAGTGACATGCTTGAATTGCTCCATGGTTACAACATATCTCTGCTAGATGACTGGTGCTTTGATAGCCATATCTTCCAAGGGAAATGTATGACCTGTCATGACCTCAAGAAAAGAACATATGCCAGAGGAAAAGGGCTCGTGGTGTGCTAATAAGAGAAGGTTATGACATTTTCAGAAGGAAGGAGAAAGCAAATTAGGCTGAAACTAAGTCAGATAAACCCGTGTTTGCATGAGCATAGGTATATGTGTTATAAATTGTTGTATTTACATGTGGACACAAAGGAAAAACTATTTTTTTAACTGCATAGATCTTTAAAGTTCGAATTTTAGTAAAGGTGAATGAAACAGCCAAATCTATTTCTAAATTTCAAACAATTTAAATTGAATAAAGATGTAATTCTTGGCTGTGACTGTTACCTTAAGCTGGTGTTTCCAAGATGAAATTTAATTAGCAGGCATATGACCCCCGTCAAAACTGTGCAGGTATGACTGCATTTTTACAAACCAGAGAAATAATCTTCATTTTTATAATCCAAACAGACCACAGAGGGGTTTTTTTTACTGTTCATGTGCTTTGTGCATGCACAAACATAAGAAAGCAAACAACCTATTATTTTGTTTGAAGAACACTTACAGCAAAGATACCAGAACAGAAATAAATTGATGAAATTGTAGGTAGCATAGATCTATTTGCTAGCTCTGTAACAGACAGAAGCATAGAGTAGGAAAAATCTACAAAAAGGTTAAGACAGTGGCCTCAAACAGAAGATTTGAATGTAGTTATTGCCATTACAACAGTCTTTGTGAACATGCTTCCTCAGCCAAATGCCAAAAGAAGCAGGTGTTGTAATATCCAACTTTCGGGTATCAAATTTGGAATGTGAATATGAAATGTGTAAAAGTGTTTATGATGAACAGGTAGGCATCAAGTTATACACTCCAGAATGCTCAGGGTCCAGGTCTTAAGTTCTGGTCTTTGAAGATACATGGTCTCTTAACTTGAGGCTGGAGAGAACTGCTTATCTCTGCTCATCCTTCTCAGATGTAAACCCTACACTTAAATTCAGTAGCTAAGAGACAAAACCACTTTCTCCTGAAAGACAAGACAGATACTGACAGATTCCTCCTCTAGTTCATCCCACTTTACTGACTAGACAAATAATCTGAAAAGTTGAATCTAGAAGACTTAAAAACCCATATCTGTAAAGTACCTTATGTGGACCAAAGACTAATATATTAACCTCATCAGATCCCCGTTTATTGGAGACTCTGAGATAAGTGGCTCTCAATCTGTTTTATGCTAAACTTACCCTGTTTCACTTAAATAATTCCCTACCAAATGGAACTGAGGTTTGATTTGGGTTCTCCAGATGCCAAATGATTTCCTTGTCCATTACTTAGCTTGGAAATGAATACACATACTTTGTTGTACTCCACCTGTCTTGAATGTAAAGCCTTTTCTAGAGGACATGCTCTGGAAATATCTAGGTGTTTTGACACTCCAAAGAGGCTAGACAGAGAGACATGCAAGCTAAACACACTCAGCTTACATCCTAAGCTACTTAGATACCAAATAACACATAAATGTTGGAATTGGGCTTCTGAAGCGCTCAAAGGTACAAATTCACTGACAGGTGCACAGTCCCCCTTTTTTACCCAGAGTCCCAGTCCATTTGTCCTCCACATTGAATATTTTTTTCTGGATTTTCAAGTACAAGTAAATCACCTAGATCCCTTGGAAAGGAAAATTAGAAGATCTCTAAAGGCCTGTAGCTAGCAAAAAGTTAAGATATGATTTAGTCAATAACTTTCAGCACAGAGATCAAGGTAGCTGTCTGGCATGCACTAGAAAGACATTATGGATGAAGTCAAAGTGAGTCAACCTCTGTCCATCATTGCCACACCTAGGAGAAAAAAAAGAAAGATATTTCTACTTCATATGGCATTAAAAATATTAGTGATGTTAAGTATATTCCATCTAAATACACGTAATTACATGTATTTAGCCTTAAGGAAAATGGGGTTGCTACTGGAGTGACTGAAAGAAATTTGACTTTAAAATGAAGATAATGAAAGCACAGACAAATGAGTTATATTTGTGAACCACTGCACATATACTCTTAAACTGTAAGGAAATTATATATGAAGTTGAAGGAAGCAAACTCACAGTATTTGAAAGAATGAAAAAAATGCTCACACATTTAGTAGATCATAGAAATTGAACTCAAAGCACTCGTATTTTACAGGAATTTTCAGGAGCAATCACCTTCATCCAAATAGAGTGATATTGACTTCCATGCAGGGATCAAACATGTGCTAGGCATGCTAGATAAATCTGGCATCTAGCGGTGAGACATCCCATGGCTATAAGGGTTTGTGACAATAGATCCTTCAGAAAGATCAGTGTTACAGTCCACTCCTTCTGGGAAATCTGCAGCCCAGCAATGATCCTCTAACTTCATTAGGGCCTCTAGGGGAGAACATGTGGTAGATGGGAATTTCATTTTCGAATTCATTGCTTAAATTCAACAAAACGCTTAAAGAAGACGTAAGACCGTGCTTAACTGCTTAGCTAAATTGGGACATGGAAGTTCCTCACTGGAGCAAAATGAAACCAGATACAGCTGGTGTGTCTGTTACGCTGCAAAGAGTCTAAGTATCTGAGCATTTATCAACATATGGTTCACTTCAAAACTTGAAATGCTGTGATTGTGGGGAACAGGTTCACAGTTAAACAACTATAAACCTATTTCAGTCATTTGTTTAAACAGCGTTTACTGCTGGGCTGTATCACTAGAGCAACTAATGTGAATTAATTTATCCAGTCTTGCATTCTTCTTGAGGTCTTCTACTCCTTCAGAGAGCTTTTTGCAAATACATTTTTGACACCAGTCTGTGCATTTATCCCAGACACACCGTTCTAACAAAATGCTGACAATCTGGGTAGGGCTGTCAAGGTGGTAGAGGCATCCTATGACATGGAAAATACCCTCCATCAGGTATTGCTAATACAGGATCAATAGCGTTCTTTCTCACCTCAACTAATTTCCTGTACAGAGAGTAAAGGCATCACTCCACTGTTACTGAAAGATTAGAGGAATCGTCAGCTAGCATTTGTCAACATAATAATATATCTATTTAAGCATTTGAAGATTTGATCTACTGAGGAACTATTTTACATGACGAAAAACTTGTAAACAAGAAAACTAAAAATCTTTTCTTAAAGTTCTTATACCTTTAATCTTTTGAGCTATTGGAACAGATTAAATGCAATCTTCCTAGCCTGATGAAGACACAATATTCTACAACAGACCTGGTAACAGATGTTTACTAATCACTGATAAATTTTGCATATTTAAAAGGGGAAATGGCTTTTAGAGGCACTACTGATGTAATTATAAGAGCACATACAAACCATATGAAGATTTGCTGAAACAAAATCTAACCTGGGGATAAATATAAAGCTGCTGCAGCTTTGAATCTGGGACTTGCCCACACTTCAGCTAACTTCTTTAAAAGTCAAATTACATATAAATAAACAAAACTGTAAATATTAGAAAAAACTTTATTTAAATGCATTGCACAAACTCGCAGTTCTGTTTTGCATTTTCTATTCTAATAAACGGACACTTAAAAAAATTTAAAAAAATTCACTCAAAAGCAGACATTTTAAAAATACTTCCTTAAAAGAAATTCGGAACTATGATCATATTATTTACTTTGGAGACAGAGACATCCCACCAGAGAGCAGCTCCATACCATGCAGCCAACATGTTCACTTAAACCAGAACTGACAAGTACTCATATTCCTCATAGCCCTGGATGGACATGGAATGAGGAGCCCACTTAGGCTGTCTGTATAACATTTAGGGACTGTTATTATTACATATGAGATCAAGAAATCAGATGGTTTTTTAGACCTGCTGTATTTACTCAGTTTGAAGAAGAAAATTATGTCTAATGCTTGCATCTGAAAAATACTAACTGGTACTTCAGTGCTATGGGAAATTTATTGATCAAAGAAGATCTTTTTTTTCTGGAAACAAGCAACACTGTAGACTAGCCACACATGCGCTTACATAGAAGACTGAGGACATAATTCTGTTAACTACCGGTTCCTAGAGAGAGTGCAGCACTTCCCCAGCATTTGTAAATGGCCAGAACATATGAGAGCTTCTTATCTGCCAGACATTCATTCATGGATACCATTATTCAAAAAATAAAAATAAAAAAAAGCAGAAATGCAACCCCAGACAACCTAACTTGAAAAGCGATTGATGAAAATTGTTTGAATGCTCCTTGTTAAGTACTTTGTGCCTGTTAGATAACAGAAAGACTGGCAGATAAACAAAATATGGAACCCTGTTAGATGGGTGATGCTCAATCTTTTTAATAAAAAATAGCACCCTTTCTCCAAGTATCAGACTGTCTTAACAGAATAGTCTTGGCATGTCAGAACATTAATGCACCTATTGAGAAAATGTGGTTTGTAACGAATAATACCTGGAATGAGGACAAAAAGAAATTTTTAGTAGGAGATACAGCAAAGACTGTAGTAATCTTTACAGCAGTCTGCATGGTAACAGCTGAATCCTGCAACTAGCTGTGAAGAGCTGAATCATATGCATATTAAAATATTCATAATGCCTATAAAGGGATTATTTTTTCATAAGATATAGCAAAGCCTTGGACATTTTTGAAGGTAGAAACTTCTACTGGCTCGTGAAGTTCTACAGTCTACTGTTTGTATAAAGAGAAAAATGTCATATACATTTCATGCCATATCCGTAGATAAAATACTGATTTGCATCTCAATAAGGATTGATTCATATTTCTCCTTTTAAGCCATTATTCATGTTACTAGCATTACTAAACAAATCTTTCAAACTGACTCATGCACTAGAGAAGTAATATTGTAAAATGGACAAGGAAAATGCATCATAGTTTCCATGAACGTACGTAAGGATCTTGTATCCCACTATTATTCACATGGCCAAACTATTTAAAATTTGAATGACTGGAGAGATCACCCATGGCAGTTTTAGAATACCTCAGTGTTTTATGAAATTTTGAATAAATGGTTATTAAATGGAAAATCGAACAAGGAATTCTTTACTGACTGTGGTCACTTTGCCCTATGTTGACCTAAGCTAGGCATGCATCAGTCCTGGTTGGGCTCCCCACCAATGGTCTCACACGATGATGGGAAGGATGCACCAGTGACCCTTTCCTCCAATTTCCTGGCATACATCCTTATCACAGGTCATTTCTGACATGAGGTCCTGCTGCGACCTTATAGCTTATGTGAATTACACACCCTTGAACTGCTGCTAGAACCAAACTGGATTTTGTGATAGTTAATTCGTAGCCTAACTCCAAATACAGCTTTAATCTCTCTGGAGACACGATGCTCAAAGAAAAAGGATATCCGTACTTTGTATGGGTTCAAAATCCAACAAATTTTACCAAACTAAATATACAGAACTAGACTCGGAGAGGAAAAGCAGGGGGCTGTGCCTACACTGGGGACATCTAGAATTATCTGCATGTAAACACTTATAAAAACTCTGTTTGTTGGTGCAATGCATAAGCTCATCTTACTGAGACTTTATGGTGAACATGATGGAATAGTACCTTATATGGCAAAACCCCATCCCTCATTATCTGTAACTTGTGAATTGTAACTAGACTGAGTGAGTTGTCTCGCTTACTTGACTTGGGATATGCTGATGAATGACTTCGATCAGCTTCTATGCTAGTGGAAAACATATTTAAAATTAACTGACTGTAGCACCCTGTTCCAGTGCTGTAAAATGCTGCAGCTGAACTATGGCTCATACATACAATTGCACAGAGGCCATAAGTACGGCTAATGTCCTACAGGTAGGTCTTTCTTTGAGCTTGTGCTGAATAATGGACTTCTTGTGGTTTTAGTGGTATCTTCTGAAGGGGCAGGATTCACCTCAACCAGCATTTGGCTGTCCAAACTCTCTCTTTTGCTGATGGAGAGAATTAATTATTTCCATGAAACAGTTCAGCCTATTCTAAAATATTTGTCTTCTCAGGGTGTTTATTTTTCTTCATTTATTTTAGAGGAAGCCTGAAGACTAGCTGAGGTTTCTTGTTTTTAAAAAGTTGCTGGAAGGCAAATACCCTAAGAGTACATCATACCCTACACTCTGACTGTAACATTTTAAGGTTATATTTATATTAATATTTATATTAATACAAAAAAGTGCAGGGAATAACACGTGGGGCTTTGGCAGAAAGAAAGGGGAAAGGTCAGAAGCTCTGGAGTGCTCGGCTCTGCACTTATTTATTTATTTTTACAAGAAGTTGATGCTGCTGTTTCTAGCGTTTTCCTCTTAGTTAATGAACTTGTGATGGAAAGGTGTGTGTAATTAGAGCTGTCAATATTGAATTCTAAATGTGCACTGCACTATGAATTTAATCTAAGTTTCCCTATCCCCAGTCCTCCCCCCCCATTGCCACTGGGAGAGGCTGAAGCACTTGACTGCTGCTGTGGCAAATTGGGTCCTAATAAGTATGATGCTTTACTGCTTCTTGTTTTTTCTAAGATACAACTGCAGCATTTCAGAAGAACTCACCTGGGCATTAATTCAACAAGAAATGTTGGTAGGAGTATTATATTTTCCACGTTTTGATATCTCACTGAATGACTTGCATATAAAGAGGCCTGGCAGCTGGTTTGTGTCAGTGACTGATGTGCTTGTCATTTCAGCCTCAGATTTGGCTGATTCGCCTCTGCCAGGCTTAAGAGTAATATTCTTCTTGCTTTTTTCCTACTATTTTGCAATTTTAACTAGCATGAAAACTAAAAAAAAAAAAAAAAAAGACACAGAATGAGGCTGTGACAAAAGCATTTAAATGTTATGTAGCAGGTCTCGTTTGATGTTGAGAAAGAGGTAATCTCAATGCATGTCACCTCTACCAGTAATAGCAGGTGTATTCAGAGATGGAGAGGGTGTATAAGTAAGTGCATTAAATTAGTTCAAGTCATATGTTTACGTCCTTAGGGAGCTCAGTCATAACTGATAAAACCTAACAACAACTAGATAGGAGATACGAGGTGTTTCCATAAAAACCTTATTTAAGATGGATGTTTTTATGCTATATAGAATCTCATCAGGGACCAGGATGAATTCATACGTTAAGCAGAAATAAGAAATGCCACAAATGTTTCATCAGGAACCATGGATGCATAGGGCCATCTTCCAATCCACAGGTTATTTTATTATTTATTATATCAGTTGCTGCATTCAGGAAAGAAAAAGAGAAAGACGGAAAGAGAGACAAAGAAAAAAGGCATAAAAAGCCCACATCATTCTCATAATTAATGCAAAAAGAAGTCTTTTTTATTTTTTTTTAGAAAAGACAGCTCCTCCATAGTTTAAATGCCACCAGATGGTCCCTGTTGCTCTGAAATAATGGTATCATTATGCTATATAAAATGACCAGAACTGAGGCTTCTTCAGTCAGACCACAGCCCTGGTACAATGTACCAGATTTTGAAGCAGTGCTTTTCATTCAGAACAGAAAAAAAATATTTTAGAACCACTTACATCAATGCCTCTGAGATTGTTTCATGAAAGATTTCATTACACAGTTTTGTAGGAAGATTTTAAGCACATGCAAAATGGTAAAGGGTTTGCACTTGGAAGTTTGATCCTTGCACTAACTGGAATAAGCTGCAAATCCCCCATCAGTTTCCTCACGCTGGAGGAGCAAGATCACACTAGAGAGACTGGAAGAGGTGAAAAATTAACCTTGTTTCATGTTCTCGCACAGCCAAGTTAGTCTGCCTGAAACAATGCCTGACTTTCTCTTGCTACCCTGTGATATATGTCACATGTAATAGTATGCCCTGTAACATGGTATTTTCTTTGCTAGTAACAGGTCATATGTTTTGCTCGAGTTTTCATGAGGTTTGCAGGAGTGAGGCTTGCCAGCCCTCCTCTGCTTGAGCTCTTCTTGACCTGTCTGCAGCATTGTTTCTCTTGGTTAACTGTGACTGCAATTTCTCTAACGGGTCAGGTGTCTATGGCTAATTTGTTTTACTTTATCTTCATGTGGTACATCCTTAGGTGTATATACATAGCAGTAATGAGCAGTTACTCTATGCAGAAGGAGAGATTTTGACTCTAACATAATGATGTAGAGAAATACGGTCCTGATATGATAGCAAAGGCCTTGGAGGACCATTGTAGAGGCTCGTTGGCATGGGATAAGGGATGGGGCAAAGGTTGGCACTGACGACCCCACAGCTATAAACATCTCACAGCTATTGACAACTCATCCATGGTCAGTTACAGCAATGCGGATTTGGATCTGGGCAAAACTGGTTTAAGGGTAACAAAGAGAACAAAAATAGCATCTAGTACATAAAAGCCACCATATACATGAAATTTGCATGTAACGTGGAGCTGTTGACCAATGAAGACAGAGTAAAGGTGTTAAAGCATGATAGTGAACATATAAAATGACCCCAAGTGGATCCTAGAATGAGGAAGAAGCCACCAACATCAACAACATACTTCTGCCAGACTGCTTTAAGTAGTCAGTAGTTTAAGATCCAAAAAGCAGTGGGAGGGTAGGCATAACACCAGAAGAAGGTATAGAAATTAAGAAGTGTGTGTTACAATTTTAATTGTGTTATTAATATTATTGAGACTTTCTTCTCCATAGAAGAATTATAGCTGCATTATTTTTCCTTCTTTCTTTTTCTGTAGAAGTAGACCTAGACTAAAAATGTTTCTTGAATTACAGTGTTAAAATATCAGTTATACTAACAATAAAATCTTGACTTGATATATATACTTATACAGTATGCTTCGTCTTTGTCCATAAACAAGAGTTTGAGCATAACATATAGTATAAAGAGCTAGTGTGAGCGATCAGTTGCATTTGCAAATCAATTTAAACCAGCTTGAAGACTTTCTGGACAGCACGAAACAATCATTGGAAAAAAGGGGATGCAAGAGTGGCATTTTACAGCTGTGGAAGGGGTGCTGAGTAAAGTAATGATATTTCTTGTCAAAAAGTCACAGATACAAGTTTCTTAATATTTAGAGGTGCATTAATGGGAAACTGCTGATATAAGCCCTTTTTCCAGGTAGTTTTGAAAATTAATACTCAGTGCATATATTTAGATTTCTGAATGTATTTTGTTTCTCTGTAATGTTTTAGGAAAGGAGAAACCCTCATACAATAGTAAACCATTACCTGAAAATGAAAAATTGTCCCCTTTAAACAGCCATGAGCAATTACGCTAGTCCCACAATCTTTAGAAATACCTTTTTTTGTGCTCTCATCTCGCCTTTCCTCAAGTTCTCAGCCACTTGACAGGTAGATGCTGACTGGTGACAGCAGAGGAGCCACAGAAACTCTGAAAACATTTTTGTTTAATGTGGTTGGAACAATGACATAGTCTTTCTAACACTCTGACATCCCTCACTGGCTGACATTCTGCTTCAAAAAAATCCCTGTCAACTGGAGCAACTGACACATGGACTGTAAGTCATGAGATTCAGATCATCATATGATCCACCGAATGCCTGAGTGCATTGTAAATGACAATATGCACCCGAATGTCAACACAATGGAGCACTGAAGGAACATAATGGCCAAGTGTGATGCTTTGAACATTTATTTAGACTCTCATACATTTCCGTTTTTCTTAAGTCATTCTCAACAAGAAAGGAAAAACTGAAAACAGAAAAAAAAGAGAGAGAGAAAGAGGGAGGGAGAAAGAGAGAGGAAAGAAGGAAGGAAGGAGGAAAGAAAAAGAAAGAAAGAAAAAGAAAAGAAAAAAAAGGAAGAAAGGTAGGGAAAGAGGGTGGGAGGGAGAAAAGATTTGGTTTGTCATGTATTCCAGGAGGGTCATTTAGCAGTTGTACAATGTCCAGTGCTGATAAATCTCTCAAGTACTGTAGCTGGGTAAAATAAATCTCCTATCTCTTTGGGGAAATTACAATAGCTGGAAATGCTGGTAGTGAGGGAGAATTTTATGTGGTGCCACAAATGGATTCACAGACATTGATGATCAGGCAGCAATTGCTGAATACAATCAAATACCCACTTAACACGGGCACAGCTCTGCAGTGTATAGATGGAATAAATCTAGCAGTGCTGCCTTTCTGGGCAGTGAAAATGCACCAAGTTTATGCCGTTAACTATATTTGTACCCATAGAGGTGTATAGGGAGATCAGATTTCTCTTTTTTTCTTCTTGATTCCAGTTACTTAAGAAAGTTCAAGTCTTTGCAGCTACTTAGGAAGGTTCAAGTTTTTTGAGTAGGGGAACAAAGCTTGAGTAAGTAATTTCACTTTGATTTAGTAGTAAAGATAGAGTCTTTGGGACTGTTTGGAAGTTAGGTAAGGGGCAGAAAGGGCTGAAATGGAGAGTAGACAGCAGACTCCTACACTATATCACTAGTAAGAGTAGGAAGTAAATGTCACATTCAAAACGACAGCTACCACAGTCAAAGCCATTTCATGTCTTTTAGAACTAAGACAAAAGCAGGAATAAGCAATACTGATTATCCTTTCCTTTCCTTTCCTTTCCTTTCCTATCCTATCCTATCCCATCCCATCCCATCCTATCCCATCCCATCCCATCCCATCCCATCCCATCCCTCATATTGCCACTTCTCTGTGTATGACTTTAGCTTGAGCTCTGAACAAAGGTATCATACCGTTGAGAAATACCAGGGCTATGGTAGGACCCTAAAGCCCTCAGTGAGATGCTTGGGCTTCTTTGCATAAGTTTATAGGAAGAAAAAGCATCCTAGTATTCTATCCACAAAAATAATGTGCTAAACTGAAAGCCACTGCACTTTGGCACACTGAGGTGCTACCTAAGATAACCAACAAGGAAAAAAAAAAAAAAAAGAAATTTTTCCTTTTAAACATTCACTTTGTGGCTGAAGACCTTCTTCACCTGTGACTTCAATCATCATCTTCCTCTGCTACCTACAGAAGTGCAGGGCAGTTAAGCTTCTAGTTTGGACAGCTCACAAGCAAGGTGGAATGAACCTCAGCCTTTGAATATTTGTTGATTGAAATCTCTGTTTAGTCAAGATGCTTAATTCTCCCTAGTGTCTATTACGGATGGTACATTGCTGCGTCTCTTCTGAAACGTAGAATGGAGACCAAATCTTCCAGATAAATGTAGTAGATGAGTTAATCTCCTATATGAATGGGTTTATAAATCATTTTCATGTGAATTCTGGGGCAATGAATAAGTAATTACTGAAATGCATAGTGGAAGTTGAAGGGAGAAGAAGCAGAACTGCAATACCTAAGCCACATTCACTCTGTGACTCAGTTTATCCATTTGTGAACTGAGAGAAATTATATGTTCCACATAAAGGATGAGAGCCTAAGTTCATGAATGTTCGCAAAGTCTCAAGATTTTTAGGTGGAATGCTGCACAGAAGCAAAATGATTATTTTTTATGCAGAATTTTACTTTAAAAATGGTTTGAAAATGTTTCTGATGAATAAAATGAATTTTACCAAAAAAAAAAATCTAATAGAGGGATTTTTCTCCTTCCCAATGCTATAGCTTTGGCACTTGGTTACAACTAAAGTATTTTAAAGTTTGAATTTTGAAAATAAACCATTTTGAAAAGCTTTTTTAAAAAAGTGTTAGCATTCTAACAGCCCTCACAAGCAATACAGGTAAGAGCCTATAAGGCTTTCCGTTATAAACCTGGATTTTCAGGATTAATTTATCAGCTCTTTAAAATCCCATTGGGTTAAAACTTGTCATACAAGCTGTCAACCTATATTTCATATTTTTTCCTAAAAGAAAAATGCTTTAAATACTTCAGAAAATTTTTAGATATGAACCAATCTGCAGAATAGAACTTTATGTTGGCTTATATGCTTTTTTTGATCAGATGAAGATAGAAATGCTGTCAGACATGTTAGCAACAATGCACACCGAGTTATTACTATGATGTGTTCTAGGAATTTAAGGGGTAAAATCTGCACAAAATGGCCCACAGATGCCTAGTACCCCTCTTGTCTGATGGGTGAATGGTAAATTAATGAAAAGATTAATGAAGTAGGCTTGCAGCCTCTTAATGTGGATTTTACAGGATGCTAGTTAAAAGGATTGTGTTTAGTTACTGGAAAGACTGATTGCAACCTGCAGTACTGAAGCCACATGAATCATTGCATTAGCATATAGAATTGAGACAACAAGCGATTTTAAAAGTACTTAAAATCATTTCTTGATTGATTAAGTTCTTCTCCCAAGCAAGAAGATTTTGCTTAATGTCAGTGAATATGAAAAGCACAGTCTCATTCCTCAACAGCTACTTAGTCCTCTCCCTTCCCTACTCCAGCACGCAGCCGCACAGCGGCGGTTACGCCGTGTTTTCCCAGTACCAGAAACCTCTCCAGCACAACCAGCTTTTGCTGTGGCATCTCTAAGACAGAAGACCTTCAGAACGGTGCTCTGCTATTCAAAGTAAATAGAATATTGCTCTACTACCAAGACTGTAGAAACACATCAGAGTGCATGAAAAGGCTGTTGGCGTTTTGGCAATAGATCCGGGACATATCTTTCACAATAGCCAGTGTAGGAAATCAGTCTACAGACAGCTGTCCTCTTCTGAAAAGATCTAGCAAGGAGTGGTGACATAAATCCCTTCCCCACTCCCAGTAGGATCACGGCTCTATTCTGACCCTGTTTCTCTCAGAGGAACAGAGCCCGTGGACTACTTCCCTGATGCCTGTCCTATCATGAGTCTAATCCGCAGGTTAGAACCGAGATTTGCAAACCTCCAGAGGCAAGAGAAGCTTTGGCGCTACTTCACACACCTTGATTTACAAATGTAAATGTTTGCGTTCAGGTACGTGTGTACGTTAATCCAACCAAAGGTAGTGAGGAGGTAACCTGCCTTCCTTTCCGTCAGGTTGCTCAACTGCAAGAGCTCCTCTCTTGCCCTTGCATGTGGGTTTTGCTTTTGTTTGTTTGGTTTTGTTTTCGCTGGTGAATACACACAGACTGCAAGGTTCAGAAGGCAGGTGGAGGGGGGAGAGAAAAAGCAGCACATAAATGTTGATTTCACAAGGGTAGTTGGGTATTCATTAGAAACATATTTATAGCCACTCCCAATGCACACGCTGATTAAATTGGTCACACATTTTTTGCTGCTGTTTGCTAAACATGCTGTAGAGTTTTACTGAATACCTATCAGTTAAATCCCAAATGGTGTTCTGCTTGAATTGAACCTAAGTTCTTAACCATATGCTTCATGCTAAAATGTTAATTGGAAATATTTATAGTACTGAATTGTGGATAGCTATTTGTTTTCCATACATACCAATTATTTAACTTATTTCTTATTTAAATTATATTTTGTAACATAAGAAAATAGGGAGACTACCTTTTTAAGCACTTTTCAGATGCTAAGGTCTTTATTACACAGTTCTCCCCAGCTTTCCAGAGCCAAGGGAGATTTGGGGACAGAGATGACTCAGTGAGACCTGGGAAGACACGATAGGCAGCATTTCTTTCTCCTTCCATCCAAGGGTGGAGTGATTGTACTTCTATCCAACATAGCCTCCTACGGCCTATGGCCTTGGGCAATGGTGCTGGTTGCTTTCCTCCTATCCCCTACTCCCTCAAATGCAGCTGTGTTTGAAGTTTCATAAAACCCTTACAACTCTTTGAAACAGCATGAAAGAAAAATATTTTAGAACTTCACTGAAATTGGGATGGCAATTACACTGTAAATAGCTGGAGAGAGGCAGTTTGGTGCTGAAATGGCGGTATCAGATTTGTTCTGATACTTTACTTAAAAGAAATTGTTTTTTTACAGATGGAGCTGTCTCATCTCACACAGTTATTTAAATAATTTCCCTGTAACCCATTGTGGAAAGACCATTTTGTTAGTTTGCTGTCTAGAATTCATGCAGTTTTAAATGGTTTTTAATGATGGATTGTAGACTTTTCCATTCCAGTTTACCACACAAATAAAATGTATTTCAAACAGAAAAAGATAGATTTTTTTTTTCCCCAAAAAGTGAAATCTAAAAGACTTTGGTTTATTACTCTGTAAACCTACATTATACTTAAAATGCCTGTAAGGGCCTTTGTACTAGTATGGCATTGCAAAGAGACTGTAGTGAGAGAAAAGCTGAGAGTTCAGTTTCACCTGGATCTGTGGGTAGTGATTGACGCTCAACATAGTTTTTGTCTGTCTCATATTTGACATATTTGTTTGGAACTAGGAATGTGGATGCTATTAAAGCAAAGTTCTCCTTGCAGTTACACAAAGTTACACTGAGGGCACAAAACAGTGAAAGATTAGTCTTTCTCTGTCTAATGCGTAGAACATTTGTTAGATTAATCTAAGTCTTTGGTGTACTTCTTTCTTCTTACTCTCTGAAAACCTTGCCAAAATCTCTCATTGCATAATTTAAACTCTCTAAGCCAAATTAAAACATCATCCATTACAAACTCTGAAAACTTTCTAGCTCTCTTAGATCTACCCAATTAATCTCAGAAATATCTTGGGAGTAGAACTTCCACTGAAGTGTACTCGCTGAAATGAATAACATCCAAATAGTGACTTTTAACCTGGATTTACCAGCACTCCTTTCCAAACTACATCTGACATTTGTATTTGGTAAACTCAGCAGAGACTTCTTCATAAGCTTCAGTCAGACGACACGCATATTTTCTGGCTTTGCTTAAATATTGTTCTTTCTCCTTACGCTTTCAGGCATGGCATTAACACATTTTCTTTACTTTTTCAGACATCCCTCTTTTCCATGATGTCACAATCTTTATTATTATTATTTCTTTTATTATTTCATCTTAATGAAAAAGTTTAATTTTATTGGTGTATGAACCACTAGCATGTACTGATTTATCTGTCCTGAAGTGCTATTTTTTTGTCCGTACACTCTCAGCCTTGAACAATAGTTAAGAATTGATTCTCTTTGTCTGTTGCTGATAAAAACATCTTTTCAACCAACTATTCTCTGGTGTATATTAATTCCTTCTGTATTCTGGCATCCTCTGAGCTTTGTTGTTTCACACTCCTTACCTTTTTCTGTTCTCTCAATGTCCCCTTGTGCAGGGATGAAAGCAACAGCCCCATGTCGCCTGCTTTGTTCACATACCCTATTCCACTGATAGAGGCAACCTGCTTATGTGATTATACCAGAGAACTTGGGTAAATTTGTAACTCACAACACATTTGTGTCATTCACATATGCATAAACATATGAACATAATAAAAAAACAAAAAGAAGGCTTTTTTATGAGCAAGAGTATTTGTTGAATTACAAAGTTTGTGTATTTATTTATTTTCTGTGCTGCTACATCTTTTTCTTCCTCCTTGACTAGAGTTAATGACCCTGAGTCCAATACCTGGAGGACATCCTTTTGGTGTACTTCCTAAGTTGGAAATAGTATACAAAATACTGAAATTCTACCAGAATATTTTTCTGGGAGGTTCCTTTTAAAATCCTGTTGATTTACAGGGTAAAATATCTCTGAATAAACATAGCTTTTAAACTATCATACAATGCTATGTGTAATTGTACTACACTATTGCAGGATAAACAATAGCACTGAAAAGATCACTCCCTTTTTTTAGTATTATCACAGTCTGATGTTTTTGCTTGTATTGGGTTTGCGTGGCAAGGTTTTGGTAGCAGGGGAGCTACAGGGGTGGCCTCCATGAGAAGCTGCTAGAAGCTTCCCCCATGTCCGACAGAGCCAATGCCAGCCGGCTCCAAGACGGACCCGCCGCTGGCCAAGGCTGAGCCCATCAGAGACAGTGGTAGTGCCTCTGGGAGAACAGATTTAAGAATGGGGGGGGAAAAACTGTGGCAAAACAGCAGCTGTAGAGAGGAGTGAGAATATGTGAGAGCACCAGCCCTGCAGCCCCCCAGGTCAGTGCAGCAGGAGGGCAGGAGGTGCTCCAGGTGCCGGAGCAGAGATTCCCCTGCAGCCCGTGGGGAAGACCATGGTGAGGCAGGCTGTGTCCCTGCAGCCCAGGGAGGTCCACGGGGGAGCAGATCTCCACCTGCAGCCCAGGGAGAGAGGATCCCACGCCGGAGCAGGGGGATGCCCGGAGGAGGCTGGGACCCCGTGGGAAGCCCACGCTGGAGCAGGTTTTCTGGCAGGACTTGTGGCCCCACGGAGGACCCACGCTGGAGCAGTCTGTGCCTGAAGGACTGCAGCCCGTGGGAAGGACTCATGTTGGAGCAGTGCATGAAGAACTGCAGCCAGTGGGAAGGACTCACATTGGAGAAGTTCATGGAGAACTGTATCCCATGGGAGGGACCCCACGGTGGAGCAGGGGACGAGTGAGGAGTCCTCCCCCTGAGGAGGAAGGAGCGGCAGAGACAAGGTGTGAGGAACTGACCCCAACCCCCATTCCCTGTCCCCCTGAGCTGCTGGGGGGAGGAGGTAGAGAAAACTGGGAGTGGAGTTGAGCCAGGAAGAAGGGAGGGGTGGGGGGAAGGTGTTTTTAAAATTTGGTTTTATTTCTCATTATCCTACTCTGATTTGATTGGTAACAAATGAAACTAATCTCCCCAAGTTGAGTCTGTTTTGTCTATGACAGTAACTGGCGAATGATCTCTCCCTGTCCTTATCTCATCCCACGAGCTTTCCGTTACATTTTCTCTCCCCTGTCCAGCTGAGGAGGGGAGTGACAGAATGGTTTGGTGGGCACCTGGCATCCAGACAGGGTCAACCCACCACACTGTTATAATTAAAGTGCTTAGAGTCATGTGGTTACTGACAAATCTTTTCTCTTCCCTTCCCTCCCTCCCTCCCTCATTTCCAGAAGTTTCTAACCCTCCTGCAGAGAAGAAAATAAAAGGACACAAAATGTAAAATGCGCACTATACCTTCACTAAAGACACACACACACAACTCCTGCACATTTATTTATTTATCCTTAAATGTTATTAGGTTAAAGCTGATGACCTTATGTCAAATCTCTGATTTCTGAGATCAAATTGGATCTCCTCTATGTTTGGAGTGGATGTCCAGATAAGCACTCAGTGTAGTCTAATTCTCTTCAATTTCCCAAAACATCCAGGTACATATGTCTCATACTTAGAGGCTGAGCATAAATATTATCCTCAGGGTAAAAAAGTGTTTGTTTCAGAAAAGCAATTTTGTTCCCTCACTAAAGATTATTTACTTTTTTCCAAAATCAACATTTTATAATAAATTTTTGAACTTCTGAGCTATGCTGTAAAATTGTTCAAATCAACCAGTTCAACTGAACATGCAAAGATCCATGTTAAAGATTGTATTGTAGTTAATCATGGTATATGAGATGTTTTGCTTTGCATTGTCAATGTTGTGAGCCAGAGGGTAAAAAAAAATTGTTTATCAAGGTACCAGAGAACAAAAAATACATCCCAAATACATATAATTTTTATTTCAACTGCCACAAACATTTTTTATAAACTTTAGGTTTGTAGTCTTATTGCAAAAAAAAATTTGGTTTTTTTAGTGCAACTCATTCCCTAGCCACAATCACGGTATGTAATTAAGGGCCAAATCCTGGTGTCTTTACTGAAGGGGGCAAATAGTGTTCATAAACAACAGATAGACTACATTATTGTTAGCTTTGAACCAAGGCTCAGACAACCACTTCACTGCTGTTCCTGTGCCATTGAGATCAAAGAATAGACTTCCTTCTATAAAGGTTTCCCAAGCAATGATTAATGTTTACTGTGGTCACCAGACTCAATTCAGTTGGATTTAAGAAAAGCAAAAAAACCCACCCCAAAAAGCAAAAATAAAACTAAGGGGTGGGCGGAGTGGGGAGAAGCAACAAAAAGCAAAAATCCAAACATCTGAAGCCAAGTTCATCAGACAAAAGCAGTAAAGACTGCCTAACAAAAAAGTAGTAGAACTTGAATATATCTAACCCAAATATCCTTAAGTACATCCTTAACCAAAATGTACGGAACTTAATGGCGTTCTTCGGAAAACAATGCAACTTACACTAGTCCCAGCAGAGCTATTTGCACTAGGAAATAAGGAGAGGGGATTTCTAGAGACAGAAATGGAATTGCAGGAGATGGTAAAGGAAGGACTTAATTCAGTGAGATGTACTAGAGGGGGAAAAAAGGAGGGAAAAAAAGAAAAAAGAAATCAGAGAAGGACAAGGGCTTTCCCATTTGTTGACCTTATAACAGGATATGAATACACATTTATTCATAAAGGAAGCTCACAGATGAGGCTAGAATACAATCCACGCCATGCATGGCAGAAGGAGGGAAAAAGCAATCCCTGTGAGTCTAATCTGAGAAAAATATTCTCTTGACACCACATCTGGCAACTGGTTTATCCATGGTTGTATGTGTGTAAAAGTACTGCCATCAGAGATATCAGTCCCAGATGTGACCAATCTATAGAGCTTCAGTAAAAACATTTAAAAGGAAAACAAACAAAAATCTCATGCAGACAAAACCCCAAATTATCCAAAGGTGAGATTTTTTTTTTCCAGGCTATCGCAGATGTTCTGAATCTCAAGATAAGTGCAATACAAGAAGTGATCAAATCTCCTTTCAAACCTTCTTTGATACACCAAACACTTTTGTGGCAAAGCCAAAGATATATTTGACATATGAGGGGTTCTGTTGAGCAAAGCCTGTCCTCATTATCAGCCTGGAACAAAGTATCCTTCAGAAGAATAAATTTGGTGGAAGGTAAAGCTCTTGTGGACTTGACAGCAGTGAAGCTGAGAGACATGAGGCAGAAGCAGGAAAAATCTGTTTTCCCAAAGAAAAAAAGAAATTCTGAGGAAAAGGAGGAATGGGATCTCTCTAGGAAGAAACAGAGCAAGTCAAGGAGATACAAAGGCACACACTGATCGAAAGGAATGGTGTTTGGTTTCTTCTTACAGAAGACGTAGTTTAGATGGGAAGCCCAGCCCATGGGGAGGAAGGGGGCATAAAGTGCGCAAGCTACATCTCCCATGAGGTTCCAAGGGAGCTCAGCCAGAACAAATGAATGTGAAGCTGGCACAAAACATTTAATTTCAATTTTCCCAATGGAAATAACAAGTAATTTTAGCAAAATCAATATTTTCAGGTGAAAAATTGGAGTAGAGCAGGGAAGAAGAGGACACAGAAGCCAGTGGGAAAGGGTTATTTGTTTCCCTGGACTTTATTTACCCTGGCAGGTGTGTTATTTCTCTAATTTAATCAAACAGCTATATAAAACTCTGCTGTTGAAGAAAAGGCAGACAACTGATTAGTAGGGAAACTGAGGTGTAGCCATTCCTTGGAAACAGGAGAGAAGCAATGTTGCTTGAACACCTGTGTCACAACCCGTGCTGGACAGACCAGGGAGGGATTGTGGTGAGTTTGGAATTCTCTCCGGCTAAATTAAGGTGAAGCGACACCAAAAAATCAGTTAAACGTTTTATTTATAGCAGAAGCCATACACTTGAAAGGTGTAAGAGTAGGCGATGTGGTTCCTATTGAAACATCTGACGCTGGCAGTCATGGTAATCCTCCGGTGATGGGTGCGTGCGGTACTCCTCGTGTCTGCAGCTTTTATAGCCCAGTTCCCACCTTTTCTCACGTCAATCACACCCCTCTTGGTTTTCTGCACACAGCCTGTAAGGACTTAATGTAACTTGATTTTCTGTGCAGGTGCCATCACGGGGGCGGTCGTGAGCCCCTTCCCCAAATAAACTCTGGGTCACCCCTGGCCATATACGGAGAGTTGTTCCACCCAGTTCATCAGGACGTGGGACTGCGCGTCCTGCGACACACCTCCGGCGTCCCGTGTCACACGCGGTGTGGCTATGCAGAACTTACTTAATCTCATTGCGGGGCCTCGCAAGCAAGTTCCATTCCTTCCCTGAACCGCAAAAGCCAGGCCCCGGTCTCTGTCCATCACGATGGGTGTTTGAGTCATTAGACACAAACGGATTAGACTTGCCCCTAGTCTCGGTCCAGGTTAGTCCCACTGCTTATCCCAAACTCCTCTGCCTGACCACAAGTTCTCTCTGAAGTGAATAGCTCAGGTGAAACTCAGATGTGCTTTTGGGAATGCTTCACTCCCTACAGGCAGTACGAACAACCCCGCACCAAGTTTGTCTTTCTGTGTCCTATATAGCTGTCCACGCAGGTTGTAGGAGAATGCCTTTGAATGCATACACATACCTCCGTGAGCCTCTTCTGGGCATAGAACACATATCCTCAGTGTCATGCTGTAAAAGTTCCAGTCTGGTGACTGCAGCACAGCCTTCACATTATTTTGGACACTTGGAACTGAAAAAACTCCCACCTCATGCTCTAAATTGATAACCATGTCCTACAGTTGTCTGACACCATTTGGGACCCATATGAGATGTCGGATCCTCTCCTCAAATCCTATAAGCAGTGTAGACAAGAAGTCTTAAGCAGTGAGGGAAGGGAAGGGAAGGGAAGGGAAGGGAAGGGAAGGGAAGGGAAGGGAAGGGAGAAAAGAAAAGAAAACCCATTAACAATGACAGAAATATGATAGAGTTAGATAAGAAAAACTTAAGATGACTGAAAATGCTGTCAGTATGGTTTGGACTGACACCAGCATCAAAGGTATTTTGCTGGCCTGCTGATTTTTTGAAAGTAGAACAGTAGTGAAAGCCTTAGGCAAGTAGTCTATTTGTTTGAAGACAGAAGTCCCTCTGTAAAACATAGTTCTATCTTTTCAAGGTAAATACATTAATATCAGCAGTTAGAGAATCTTGGGTGATTGAGATGCTTAGTCAAACTTTCTCTGGTCTACAAATCTTACAAGAATTCAAATTTTACAATCTTCAAATCTTGCAAGAATTTATAACATTAATTACATTTGCTCTGGATACTAAAATTACCCTGTGGACTGCAAGTTCTCCAGGGGGCCACATGCAAAAAATGGATACCCGCTGACTGCAGACTTTAGGAAGATATAGGGAGCAATGAGGTCACCCTTCAGCCTCCTTTTCTCCAAACTAGACAAACCCAAAGTCCTTAGCCAGTCCTCATAGGACATTCCTTCCAGCCCTTTCACCAGCTTTGTTGCCCTCTTCTGGACACATTCAAGGACCTTCACATCCTTCTGAAATTGTGGGGCCCAGGACTGCACACAGTATTCAAGGTTGCACCAACACTGAATACAGCGGGATAATCCCCTCTTTTGACTGGTTATGCTGTGTTTGATGCCCCCCAGGATGCATTTTGCCTTCTTGGCTGCCAAGGCACAAGGCTGACTCATATTGAGCCTGCTGTCAACCAGCACCCCCAGATCCCTTTCTGCAGGGCTGCTCGCCAGCCACTCCTCTCCCAAACAGCACAGCGTTAAGCCTGAGGAAGAGGAACTACAGCTGGGTCTACAGTCCAGATTCAGAGCCAGCCTCAGCTTTACTTAGAAATGACTGATAATCTGGAGAAATACATTGGGTATACCAGGGAGAGGGATGTCTCTTGATTGCAAGCTACAGTACTAGCTGCAGGACAAAAAAAAAATTGATTTAGATCTGGTCATATCCTGCCTTGAGACTTTTCCATTAATCCTGCTTCATTCCCTAGTGGAAAAACTGATCTATGGCAACTTTATATTCAGCACAGCTACTGAAATCCCAATGTGCTTCGTGTTCTGCATGCTTCAAAATGGGGCAGTAGTTTTATCAGAAGCGTTTGGTCACCTTATGGAGTTATCAAGACCGGTTGTCAGCTGAGTTGTATTAACTGACTGTGTGCATCCTTAAAGTCTGCTCCAGTTATGAAATAAAACACACAAAGGTGCTTTAAGTTAATGTTTTTATGTCTCCTGACAGACTGAGATCAGATCTCTAGCGAAGGAAGTCTTTGATTTGGCTTCAGAGAGCCAGGATTATTCTAAGGCAACATTTTCCTTTAAATGACAACATACACTACTACTTTTTGTCTGTATTTCTGAAACTCTTAGGGTGGTTTTGAGCTGCATAAACATCGGTACATAGGTGCATTTGAGATGACCTAAGCTGTCCTGCCTGTCCTTCAGCTGCCCTTCCAGTAAGGTACAGTTTTCTATTTTATCTTACAGCCTTGTGTGGGTATCTCATATGGTGTGTGGCATTTGAAACATTAATAGATTCCTGTCTTTAGGTAACTGAGTTGAGCCTTTAAAGGCTGAATCTAGCAAAAATGTGAAAAAGGCTAAGATCAAAGTTAATGTTTTCTTCCTTCATTTGGGTTTATTCTCTCCCACGCTGCACCAATGAATTAGGGGAATGCCTAACACCTACAGAACAGAGATGCTACTGAGGGATATGAAAAGATATTTAGTGTGATGTCTGTAAACTGTGTCTGTAAGAATTTAAAAGACAGTAACCTAATTCTGTTTGGGTTTCTGTTGCTGGGGGTCTTGGGGGCTTGGGATTTTTTTCACACAGTGAAAAAAGATATATTACCTCTTTTAGAAAAGGTAACGTGTATTTTATAAGTACGAAAACATGGTGAAAAATAACCTTAATGTTCTTCTAACAGTATCTTTAAAACTGCTGGCCTAATTCTGCAGCATTTTGCTCTACGTCTAGTGATGTATATATGTGCAAAGTAGGATAAATATCAACCAGCTCAGAATGACAGTATTTTACACCCATGTAGCAATGACTCTGCATCAATGTAAATGACAATCAAGGCAAAAAAACAGCAGAGAATCTAGCTCTATAAATAATCATAGAGGCTTAAAATTCAATCTGTCCTTGAAGAAAATAACTGCACTGCAGAGCACGTCTGTTCAATAATACAGAACAATTTTAAACGAGTATTTTTCCCTTCCTCAAAAGCAGGTGAATTGAAGACTCCACTATTGTGAACTGTACATTGGCCTTAACAAACTATGTGAATTTTCTTTAATTATGTGTTTAAAAAAAATTATATATATGAGCTGAGCAAAAGAAATAAGAAGTAGATGTAAGGCTTGGGTTTGTACATTTTTTTTTTCCCGGTTTATAAAAATATCTGAGATAATAAATTTTGAGTTAAAAGGTAAAATTTTATTTCTACTTACATTTAGAAATGTGTATCCTATATATACACATGTACGTTATAAGTATATGTGTGCATATTTCCTTCTTTATTTCTAAATATTTCACTTTTATTTTGACTGTTATCAACATTTTATTCCACTTAAAAAAAAAAAATCAAAATCAAATAGTTTTGCTTAATTCAAAATCTGTGGGGGTGGAATAGTTTGACCATTTCTAAAGTATTTTTCCAAAATGGATTTGAAAGATTTGTGAACCAAGCAGCCTGTTTCAATTCAGTAAAGCAACATTTTTCAAATGAGAACAGTTAACTGAAAAATTCATAACCGGTTTTATTAATTAGATTATCCTCTTCTGCCCAGAATATACTCTCCATTGCTATCCAGTTTGGAAAAGGAAAATATAACATTTAAACCGGGGGAAGAAAAAGTCTCTCTCATTTGTTTAAAGATAACTTTCAGACTCTTGTTGATCCTTGCTTGTCAGCAGGAGAATGTAAAGAAAGAGATTTCCAAAGATGTAATGAACGAGGACATATTGGGAGGGAATGGATACCAGGCTGTATCAACTACGATTTCCATCTTCTGGATCTATCTGCACTGGAGCACTTTCACTGCTGAAGATGATAACTTCTAAAGTTGCTCCAACTGGGTCACTTGCTTAAGCCAACAGGAACATGGCACAACATAAAACAGGAAAAAAAAAAACCAAAACCCAAACTCATTTGAGTGTTAGGTCTATCAGACAGAAAAATGTTAAAATGGCCAAACTGTGTTCAAACCAAACACCTTTCGTCTTCTTACATGTATTTGATTCTAGGTATCCATTCAACTTATTTTACTTTATTTCTTTGGCTAATATAGTTGATTTAAAGTTTGGATTGGCTTAGAAAAAAAGATCATCTATTTCACAAAACCTTTTTGTGTTTTCAATATTTGCTGTCATTCTGTGTTAGGATAAAATCAAAATCTCCCTCCCCTTCTATGGTAGAACAAATGGATAAGGCCATGACCTCTTAGTACCTATTTTTATTCACTGACTGGAGACTGCAACGCAGCTCAAATATAATATTCTACATTATAGTCACCCTACATCAGGTGAGATGAATCTGACAATTGCTGTCTTCCCTTTGGGAGCTAATCAACTTTTTGTAATTAAATAATTATTAGAACAGAAGAGACTCATAGGTAGCTGAGAAATTTGAGATAGAATAATTCACGCACATATTGCTGCTCTGAATTATATCCAATGTTCAGTCTGAACAGTGAGTTATTAACTGTTCTAAAATAGGGAACCTCTTACACTTAAGTTAGTCTAACATAGACTCAAGAAAACTTTGCTGAACCATATAAATATTTTATTTTTTCTTATCCTTGAGAATGTTTTGCAATCTACTGGTTCCAACAAAGTTCTTAGATTTCTTGAATCTATTTCATCTTACACAAACACAATTGCATAAAGACACAGATCATTTTACAGACATTTCTTCTCAAATCTCGATTCTGAAATTTCTTTTGTATTCTGGAATATTTTGGGGAATATATCAAATACTTTTTTGAACATTTCAGCACAGCAAAAATCAATATTTGTGTGTAACACTAAAAAAGAGCAAAATAATAATGACAAAATGTGTAGACTAAAGGATGTTGTCTATTTTAAGTAGACATTTTTTCCAGGAAGAGATGAAGATATTTCTCAGTGATCACATCTTGAATTACAATGAGGAGTTAGAAATGATGACAGGCTAATTTAATGCAGAAGGAAACAAGTGAAGGTTTGGTTGTACTTTTTAAATGCATGCTGAATTAACAAATAACTTATATTTCTTTGAAAAATTTTGAATGTACAGATTTAGTATCAATCATCAACAGAAGGGGAGGACTAGAATGCTTTTTATTTTGTGGTATAGATTTGAATAGATAGAACAGAGACATGCACATAAACTGTAGCATGTTTCCTATTTATATACAGGACATCAGTGTCAGTGGAAGTTACAGAGCAAGAAAGCAGTAGTCATATTTTGTGTATTTAGTTTACAGAAACATTTTATTGTATCCCAGTTGCCTTCAGAGTTTAACCCTCAATAAGCCAAGTGGTGTAAGACATGCAGTGCTGAGCAGAAAGAACAGATATTGTGCATTTTCCTTTAGCTCTGTTTTCTAAAGCAATAAGGTAGTCATTTTATATGTCTGCTTTCTATCTGCTAGTTTAGTCCCAATTAGTTTTGAAAGAATTTACAACAAAGACCTGTTTTTATTCAGCTGAAGTAGCACATTCTATGTATGCAGATAACCCTAACAATAAGGGACACACCGCCTAATTTTAGGTGCAAAGTAAGATAGGTGTAGTTAATCATATTATGGGAGGGCTTTTCTTTTCAGCAATTACAAAAGAAGACCAGATCTTAGGTCTGACAGCTAGCTTGTAGAAGGGTAAAGTTAGGTAAGAAGTCTCTTGCCCTAAATAAGAAGGAGGTGAAAATACAAAGGGCTCCATCTCCAGCTCATCATGAAGCCAACCTTTATCAGTAGCTATAGAGCACTAATGAAGTGAGAGTTGAGCACCATGGGCTCAGAATCAGTATATTCATTTATTAAGGCAATTGATATTTTGAGGTGAGGGTACATGTCAAATTCTTCTTAATGATGACAGATGGTACAACAAAGGGCAATGACCACAGGCTGTGGCTTAGGACGTTCAGATCAGACACTAGGAACAAAAAAATCACTAGGAATATAGCACAGCACTGGACTGGGCTGTCCGGAGGGGTTGTAGAACCTCCCACCTTGGAAGGTTTCAAGACTTGGTTAAGCAAAGCCACAGCTCACCTCGTCTAGTCTTGCTTTGTGTGAGAGACTGGAAGAGATGACTCTAGAGGTCCCTTCCAACTAACATTTCTAGGGCTTTATGATCACTGTTGAGTTTGGCCTATGGGCTCTGGCTGGAGTGGAGCTGTCTTTCCTCATAGCGATCCATACAGTCCCGTGCTTGTATTTTCAGCTAGAAAGTGTTGATAACACACCAGTGTGTTGGCTATTGCTGAGCAGTCCCTGCACGGCATCAAGGCTGTCTCTCCAACCAACACATCAAAGACCAGTAGGCTGAGGGTGGGCAAGGGGTTGTGAGAGAACATAGCTGGGACAGTGGACCCAATGTAACCAAAGACATATTCCATATCATATGACGTTATGCTCAGCAATAAAAGCTAAGAGAAAGGATGGGGATGGGGCATTTGTTATTAAGGCTTTTTTTATTTGTTATTTGTCTTCCAAAGCAACCCTTACATGTACTGAGGCCCTGCTTCCCAGGAAGCTGCTGGACATTGCCTGTTGATGGGATGTCAAGAATAAATCTTCTGGTTTTTTTTTTTTTTTTTTGCTTCCACATGTGGCCTTTGCTTTATTTCATTAAACTGCCTTTATCTCAACCCACAAGTTTTTCACCTTTTTTTCTCTCCCTGTCCTGCTGAGGAGGGGGAGTGAGAGTGTGGCTCAGTGGGCACCTGGCAGCTAGCCAAGGTCAACCCACCCCAGCCTAATTTCCTATAGATATGTCTTAAAAATGATAACATGTTACCTACCTTTTTCTGTTTCACAAGAGTTGTTTTTATATTTCATGCAAATAACCAAACACAAATCACAAGGTACAAGAAACAAAGAAAGAGATGCCTCGGCTGTGTTTTTAGGATGGTTTTCTGCACTTTTTTCGAGATGAGGAGAAGAGAGTTGAGTGAGGAGAGTCCGAGGAAGGTTCAATGCCTGGTTCAGCAATCTTTCTTAGTAGTGCCAGTGGGACTGGAGGCATTTCCTTCCCCAGTGTGGGCCCTGAACACCTTCTCCACTGGTCAGCTCTGTTGACTGGAAGAAGGGATAGGGGTAGCTCTCAGTCTCATTTACATTGCAACCCCATGCTGGGGTTCACTTTAGCCCAGCACATAAGGCTACTCCTATTCCTGGCTTTCCCCCCCCGCCCACATCTCTAGAAAAATATTATTTGAGGCCTTTACCCATATTTTAAGGTTGTTTGCAATTGGTTAGGAGACCCAAAGCTATTAGGAAAAATCTGACGGTAATATACGTGCTTTACAGAGGCAAAGAACATTTTTTAAAAAAAAATAGGCTAGAGGAAAAGACACAATAAGTTTCCTTCCTGACCAATAATGTAGACCATTTTCAATATAGAATTGGGGTTTTTTTGCCACGTCTTCATTCCTCTCACACCAGCTTTCTGCCTTCCCATTCACAGCTCCAGCCCCATGAATGTCACACCCACCCACACAACTAGCTGACATTACTGTACAGTTCTTCTTCGTGCCGTAAGCCTCTGCATCTCTTCCATCTCCCAACACATGGCTCTTGCTTCTCCAAACGTTCTTCATATCCTCTGTATTTACCCTATTTATTTCCTTAAAATATACTTTATTCTCTTTTTAGCGCGTTTCCTTTTTATAGTTTTGTATTTTCTTTCCTACATCGTTACTAGAAAAGACTCCTGAACTGTGCACTGAGTCTTGCTTCTCTATTCTTCTCCCTATTCCTCATCTACCTTCACTCCCCAGCAATGCTGATAGGGGGGATTTTCCTCTCCGAGCCTAGCAGGAGACTTGCTGCACCTCCCATTCCTCCCTTCCCTCTGCTAATGACCAGGAAGTGAGACGAACAAGATTGACAGTCTCTGAAGCACGGAAAGTGCCATCTGTGCTTTGTAGATTGAAAATCTTATTAGTTTTGCTTCCAGCCAAGTTGTGCATACAGAGCAGAGCAACCAGGGTAAGGAAAAGTGCAGCTAGGGGGAGGGGGAGGACCAGGAGGGAACAAGAGCAGCCACTAGGTAAAAATGCAAATAAAGAAGAAATACAAGGAGATAAAGATAGGTGGTAGAGAGGGAGATTACAGTATCCCATTTCATCCCTCCACCTCGCTGCCAGTTTTTTACAACCTGTATCCTAAGGTAAGGTCTAGTCTAGATATACAAAGAGAATTAGGCTTTGAAGTCTCACCACTGACTGATAGTACCTAGCTGACCAAATGATCCACAGAACATACTGCTGAGTCGTTTGGGTGGTTTAGCCGCAAGAGGCACCTCGAGTTTTGCTCTTCTCCTTTCCACTGTGGAAGAGGTGAGCGTCTTGCTGCCTACCTGCTCCCCAGGGCTGTTAGCTGGCACTATATTCTGCCTTTCTGCCTGGGGCGTCCACTCTTGAGGCATGTCTGAGATGATGTCCAAGCAGGACAAGGCTCCTGTTGTTGACACATTTTGCACAGAAATGTAGTGTTAAAACAGCTTGTGTCGGGAAGTAAAACACATTCTTCAGCCTCTTGGGGCTAAACTTAGGTATCTCAGGAGACTGCAGTGAATACCAGTCCTTTTTTCTGTGTCCTTGCCTTTCTTTTTCATCAGTATGTCTTGGGTTTAGCATTCTGACTGTTCCGCACGAAATGTATTCGCGTTTGCCTTCAGGTTTTGCAATGCCAATAACCAAATCCCTCCAGTCCTCCTGCCTTTAACAGGTGTAAGCAAGAACGTACAGATTCCTACTCAGGTAATCTCCCTCTGAATAGGGAGAGGCAGTGGCAGCAGAACATCACATCACTTCCCCAGCAACCCTCTTCCCTGCCTGCCTGCCTTGAAGGCATCTCAGAAGCACAGCAGAGACAGGGCAGGAGCGGTCAGGACAGAATGCACCCTGGCTGGGGTTACTCTGACAGATTCTTCAGCAGCCCCTTGCCAGCTGGTGCAAGATATATCAGCCCCACAGCCATCGTAATTTTTGCAGAGGCTGGAAGCAGACTGAAGAATCAGGAAAGCCATAATCCAAATGCACTAGCTAAAAAAATACTCAGTATTAGAGATGGAACCAGGCTGTTCTGGGCTAAAATTGAATTTCCCCCCAAAGTCCTATCTTTCTCTGTATATTTCTTATGGGCTTATAACTGTCATCACAATTACGCTTCCACTGCTTTGCAATGCATATGCTAATACCTCCTTTGCAAGCATACCTGATAATTCTGGTAGAGCCTCGCAGACTCAAAGCTGGCTTTATATATTCATTCCCATTTATATTTTTCCCTTAATCCTTACATTTCTTTTCTGTATTCTTCTTAGAAGTCAAATAAAACTGCAGAATTTTTAAAGCTTACATCCCACTTTCTCCTTCCTGGTGTTTTAAACTGAATGGATAAAACAAATATTCTCAGAAACAGAGAAATGCATATCTCCCATCTTGGAAGCATCAATTACAACTTCAGAGCTCTTTATTCAGCGCTTACACATCTTCCCCCCGCCCCCCAAGCTTAACATGGAACTACTAGACAACATCACCACAGGTTAGTAGTGAAAAATGGCGATGGTTATTGAACATTACGTGGATCAGCACAAAGTTTCCAACATCCAGTGCCTCAATAAATTTGTTAAATTCACAGATTGAATACAACACCATCGTCATGAGGTAGCCTATGGAGCATGAAAACAGCATGCTCTGCTTCATGCCAGACTGAAGGGGCTTATAAACCAAATATCGTAAAAGTTCTCAGTGTCATTAAGAAAGATAAAGAAGGAGGCTGCTGAGGCAGGGAGCAGTCTTCTCCTGCACCGGAGGATGCTGCGTTCAATTTTGTTGAATGGACTGTTGCACCTTTGATCAGTTCTTCAAGGCTGATCTCATGATTGCGGTAATACCTACATTAACAACAACAAAAGAAAATCAAATCAGACAGCCTGTCCATTCTTTAATCTCTGCCTACCATTTAATCTCTTGCACTCCCGGTTGTCTATGAACCCGGTTTAAATAGGACAGGCTGAGCACAAGCTCATACCGATCTTGTTGGTAACCTCATTAGCAGAGCAGCTGCAAGGCCTGACAGACAGACAGGAGCACCAGAAGTCAGGGGTCACCAGTCTACTGTGGGAATGCCCAAACCAGCAAGCTCCTGAGCATGCTTTGCATTTTCTAAGGAATATGACTTCGGGAGTTTCTTGGAGAGCTTAGTACTTCCTGAGGGACCTAAGCATCATGTGGGAGCATCCTGTTGATGGAGCCCTCTGGGGAGAGGCTACTTACCCTAAATCAGAAAAGATCTGAAGGATAAGGTAGATACTTGTGATTCATCACCAACAGTGTGAGAGTTTTAGGTGCATCCACAGACTAGGAGAGGTTTGTAAATGGGCTACTTGAAACCTTGTCTGAAATACCTAGAGACAAATGCAAGCAGATGCTTCTTTAGTCTGTCCCCACTGTGTGCTTGACCAGCAGAAAGCGGCTGTGGTTCAGAAGCTATGCTGTAAGTTTGTGCAACCTTATCGCAAAGGTAGGGCACCATCCTGCCCAAAGATGGTACAGGACACAGTACGTATGACCATAGCTGGACATGTCCAGCCAGTTCAGCTTGCTGGGCAAAATATGTGTATTTGGCTGCACTTATCTATACAGACATACCTTTAAGTACATAGATCCAACCAAATTACAATTTAGAAATGATTTAAGAGAGCCTGAATCAAGCCTAGAGTAATAATTATCTCTGCTGTGATTAATGAGAGCCCAGTGTTTTAGAACCTGGCAGTATTCAATCACCAATCAAAACCGCACCAGGCATTCATTCCTATGAATACAAATACATGGAGGTCTGGCTTCACAGCTGGTGCAAATTGGCTTAGCCCCATTGACTTCATGTAAATGGGCTCTAACTAGGCCAGCTGAGGAACTGGCTCAAATCTCCAGCCCACCCAAAACATAGACCTTGTTTTACCAGGAGAGGAAGCAAGAGACAGTTAGGTTAAAAATAAGGATAAACAAAAAGGGGGCATGTTGCCATTTTTTTAAATGACTTGGGCTGTGTTAATGAGTGTCGATGAAGCCCACCCCGAGAATACATACCCCAGTACAGAAGTCACCAAAGGGTATTCCTATTATTCTCTGCGCGTTTCTTTGTGTAAGCACCAGCTGCAAAAACATGCAACATAAAAAGATGCTTTTGTGCACGTGTTTCTCAAAGCTGCGCTCTTATTCATTGATTGTGTTTTTAGTGGTAAATCTCCGAAACAAAGTCTACCTCACCACCAACTCAGCTCACTTACAAAGGGAAAAAAATATGCCTAAGGCAGAGGCCCCAGCCAGATGTAAAGCAGAGCATCCTTCCTCCGAGGAAGCTGAGGGAGGTCGGTGTCTCTTCTCCCCACCAGGCAATGCCTCCTGTCGCTTCTCCACCCACCGAGACAATACAGTCCTTACACCAAAATGCAGCAGGTACTATACAGAATGGAGACAAATTATGACTTTTTCTCAGGGGATAAGAAAGAGTGCTCTCTGGGATAAAATTCTTCCTTTACGTAGGGCAGGGGGACTGCAGCTGTACTGAAATGGGGACTGCAAATTGAGCGGGTGGTGGGAGATGTTTTCTTGCACCCTTTTCACCAATATCCGCAAACAGCTCAGAGCACATCATCCGTATTAGTTAAGACTATTGATAAAAACAACAGCAGCATTATTATTTTTTTATTTTCTAATAGTAAATACTTCTAGGTTTAACCATGAGGCAGCAAAAGCCTGTAATTCCTTTTCCCACCTACAATCTGTCCTTCTTCTTGTCAATCATCTCCCCTTCTCCTCACCCCACTGCTACAGGCAGTGTTGTTTTGCAGGTAGCTCGGAAGCTTTGAAGTTTTCCCTCAGAAAGCTGATTATATAAACGTTGCTATATCTTCAGCTTTAAAGCAGGTGGATCATCTCCGAGCATTTTACTAATTTTTCAGAAGGTTTTATACTGTTCTTTTTTCAGTGGGGATTTTTCCGAGATTATAAAGAGAAAAGATGAATCCAGAAAGCAAGCGAAACTGTCAATAAAAGCATTTTTGATGCAAGTGGTATACTGTGACAGGACGTCATATTCAGATCTAGATTGCGCCCATGCATTTGCTATAAATATCAATTTTGCTAATGTTGTGAATAGTAAGTAACTGAAGGGTTTTTTCCCCTATTGTTCTTGGAAGAATAGCTATGTGAATAAAATTTCTGAAAAGATTTTATCCATATTTCTAGAAGGAAATGATAATAACCATGTGAATATCTTCAGCTGATAAAAGTTTGGGAAGTAAAGGAGGATTTTTTTAATCCGCGTGTGGGGGGGATTATTTATTTGTTTTGATTTTTATGGAAATATCCATTTTGTTATACTCTCCTGTGGCATGATGATGCCTGTTTTTTGAGGTGGGGAGTGTGGTTCTGAATGTAATATTCTCCACAAACTATACAGAGGATTTTAATGAAAAAAATGTATTTTGAAAGAACTGTCATTACTTGGATCTTTTATAGTGTGTTTGAAAGCTTCTGCTAGCACTCATGCTTGCTATCTCCTGGAAGGATTATAATGTATTGAAAAGATATGATCTATCTGAAGATATATTTTAAATACTTTTTTCAAAAGCATTCTGTGTTATTAAAACAGTGTTTATGGAGGAAATCATACCATGCAATCAATGGCAACACCGTCTAAACAGACACACCAAAATATCCAGAACAATAAGGAAAACTAAAGCTGTGATTGTTCTCCCACTTTATTGCTTCCTAAAACCTAATGGCATGTGGGATCGCATGTCCTAAACAGGCAAGTAGTCCCCTAAAATGCCAAAGCCAGGTCCTTAAAGGTATTCAGGTACCTATATCCTACTGATGCCGAGAGGAGCCAGGTGCCTAATTTCCACTTGAATCTGTGGGTCGGTCAGGTTCAAGCCTCAGATCTGTATTACCTTTTACATTAACTGCCAGCTAACTTTTCCAGCTAATGCAAAGTGCATCTCAAGACGTAGTAAATCTTGTGCGCTACTCACAGCACCAAACAGCGGCTTCTAGCACAGAGAAAAAGAGAGTGGTTGCCAGGTGGCTTCCAAATAGAAAAGGTTGTAAAATCAACTGGTATAGCTGCCCTGTAGCAATAACAAACCAACTAACAAAAAAATGGAGCTTCCACTTTTGTTCCAAGATTGTAATAAACTCTTTTTTTAGGTAATTATTCTACTTTCTATGTTTGATTTTCTTTCAGATAAGTAAAAATCATTGTAGTGACTATCATCAGTCTTTCATATACTGTAGTAATCATACCTTTCTACATTTGTTGAGTCGTCTAGTGATGACATCAAACAATGTACTGTAGGTGATTATAAAGTAGGGGGGGTTCTGTTCAGTAAGAAGATAAAAATAATGTAGATAAAAGGAACACATCTTTTATAAGACAGAACTCAAGTAATTTGAGGTGGAAATCCATAAAAACATCGCAAGCGTTGTTGAAATGATGAGTCACTTCAGCAGCATAAAAATAATCTATTTATCTACATTTTTACCAAAGTCTTTGAAGTTCTCTATCTCAGAAAATAATATATATATTAAAGTGCTTTGAAAAAAAATCAGTTTTACTTTGAGGCATGAACTCTCTCTTTCATTTATTTTCCCTCCTTCCCCACACTTCTATTTAGCATTACTTTTTATAGCTAATTTTTGCTACCCCCTGGCATATACATATTTATAATTATATATCTATTTCCATGTTAAAGAAATACTCTAATCAGCAGTTTAGATCAGTAGCTGTCAATTAACATTATTTAAGATAAATGTTCTGGTCTTGCAGATGTTAAATCAGAAAGCCCAGTGACTAACCAGGGCTTATCCCAAATCTCGTAGTGATTTCTCCTGGTAATATCATTACAAAGATTTTTTTCTTCTTTCTCATTTCTCTTAGTCTCTTCCACTCAAAGTGCATATTACTACATCTAGGCTTCCAGTTGTGCTTTTCAGTCATATATTTTCATGAGGAGCATTATTCTTGTTTTAGAAGTGGGGACACTGAGGCACTTGAAAGCAATTTGCAGTTCACTAGGTTAATTACTGGGAAAGCCATGAACAGGATGCAAGTCAACTTTGTCCAGGTCTGTACTTTCAGTCAATAGCAACAAATACTCAAATACAGTGCTAAAACTTGATTTAGATAGGATGCTACCTTTATATCCCAAGTCCATTTTATAGTAAACTAAAAAATAACTTCAAACCCGTTAAAAAACAGGATTTAGAACATGTGATTATATGTGTGTATACTTCTTTGATTTCTACATTATAGAGTACTATTTTAAATCTGTTATTTTTGAACGTGGACAAAGAAGAAGAAATAGTTTTGCAATACTTGGCCTATATCATGCATTCATAGCACTATCAGTACAGTACCTTGATTACTGGATAAATGCTGGCTGCTGTCTCCTCTGAGCTCTTTTCACTTTCAGCAGTATAATTTTATGTTATGGTTTAGTGACACCACAACTGAATTGCATAAATCTGTTCATTATGCCATTTAAACTTTGAATTTCTGTTGTAGGCTGTAGGGGGGAAGAGCCTTTATAAATGCTGCAATGCACACACCAAAAAAAAACCCAGGAAAACAGACACGCCCACACCCACCCAAGACCAGATGTTTTCATTAAGCACTGGATGTAAATATACACATTCATAATTTCTTCTTTTCTTCATGTATAATTTGCCCTGCAATTTTCAATTTAATTAGATATGGATTTTCTTTTCTAGTTAGGTCTTTCTCCAGATAGGTGTACTAACTAGAATCACAACCTTTTGATTCCCTCCTTCCATTTATTCCTTAAAAAGAAAATACCTCATTCTGAAACCTAATTTAGACAATGCACAAATTTTATTCTCTTTCCCCACATGCAAAGAAGGATTGCGAGGTGTTGAGATACACTACTCTGCTAAATATTTGAGGTTTCTAAGAAAATAGAAATATTAGACAGTAAGCCGCCTGAAGCAAATTACAATGGAAAGATGGAATTATACCCATGAATTGGGAGAAGAAGAGGATTTATGTAAGAATGATCCCTAATAAGGTGGAACAGACATTGTCCAACCTGCTAAAGAATTTGTGTCGGCGTATGAGGCTAAGGGATAAAATCCGGCTCTGAGCCAGTGCTCTGCCCCCCAAATTTCAAGTAATTTTGTCATAGTGGAAATGCGAGGTTAACATTGCACTTCCCGATCAGCTTGTCTGTGCCATGTCTGCTCATCGGAGTTCTTAGCTCATTTGCATGCTTCTGCCATTCACCCTGGAATTTACTGTGGTAGGACTGTGTCTCAGACTTGGCTAGCAGCCAGAGCCTACTTCTTCATTCCCTCTTTATAGCTAATACAATATGAAAGTCACTAACAAAAAGACTTTCATGTCAAATTACAGGAAAAAAAATCTCAATTGCCTAATAGGATTTAAAATTCTTATCATACTGGCGACTTTCTGTAAGTAGTAACATTTGAAAAGAAAGACTTAGCTGATGTTTTCTTCAAATACTCTCTGTGCATCGTAAGTTTTTTTACAAGCTGTGATACACTGCTATTCTGTTACTACAGAAACGATACAGGGCAATGGATCATAGCTATATAGCCCTTCTCTTCTGTTCCCATCCCATTGGACTTAACATCTTATCAAAAGTACTAGCTAAGGTTGTGCATATTGAGAAGTAATACTGTTTGATGTAGATGTCAGGCCTATTTTCTGCACTTAAAGGAATATGGATTTGTATGTGTATATATACGACCAGTATATCTACACATATTCAGCTATAACCACAAAGATGTATGTGTATATATAGCTATATGTATATATACATACACACTTTTACCTTTGGTAATATTACACTTCTAACTGTATTTAGGGCTAAATAATGCTAATGTTATTAAGCTTGCTATTATGTCAATAACACGGAACCACAGTTCTGCCCAGCCTAGTTTTGTGCCCAGCACTATTAGCCAGCTCCATTACAACCCTATAATGACCTTTTCCTCCCCACCACCTCCATACCTCTCCTTCATATTCCTGAGACCTCTCTAGGCAGATATTTGGGTGAGGAGAAGATGAAGCCAGTCTTTGATGT